>NC_136876.1:12475968-12610968 GCF_949152265.1 Phoxinus phoxinus | reverse complement strand
GATATAATCAAAAATAGAATGTTACAAAAAATTATACTTAAATAATGAAATGCATACATTTTTCACTTTTGTTTTTAAAACGTTTAACTTTTACTTTACTCTTTTACTAACTCTCTCAATTATTTGCTAAAATAATGACAAAACTTAGTTTTAGTAAACTTAATAACAGCAACAACAATAACAATTATTGACAGTGTAACTGTCCTCAAAATCTTTTTAATTTATTTATAGATTATTATTGTAACAGACTTTGTTGGATTGTACATGCATCATGACAGAATCCAACAAAGTCTGTTACAATAATAATGATGTACTGGCGCTAGTTGTAAATGTGTGCAGTGCATGCAATGTATTTTTCCCCTCGGGGCTTGCCGTAGATGCGCACTTGGTACTCGAGTGTCGCGGGGTTTTGGAGTTAGTGATCTGATGTGTGGAATATAATAAAGTGGAGAAGACTTCAAACTGCTATCGTTTATTATTTTCTTATTTCTGTTAGTGTTAGGTGAACCCTATACGAACGCCCGGTTACATTATGAAGATTATTAAAACCATATTAATAAAGTTAAAGTCTATTTTCATCACAGAAGTCTCCCCACCCACGAATTGTCAATGCACGCGAGGTGTCTAGAGATTATGCGCTTGACTCAAACGCTGGCAGACACAGCAGCAGTTGTAGCAGGTATAGCCTATTGATAATAAAATCAGAATTCGCTTGTCATGAATTATTCATTCATTCATTTATGTCACTCGTTTAAGTTATCTAATATGTGTAAAAAACTCGATTGGGGGCCCCCTGGTGGCCACGGGGCCCCAAGTAGCCGCTTAGTTCGCTTATGCCTCGGGCCGGCCCTGAGACACACACACACACACACACTCACACTCACAAAGACACACACACAGACACACACGCAGGCACACACACACACGCACGCACGCACAGACACACACACACACACACTCACAAAGACACACACACAGACACGCACGCAGGCACACACACACACACACTCATGCTTGTGTGTGTTTTTTACAGTAGTTGTGTTTAACACTCTCTCTCTCTCATGTCTTCAGTCCGGGTCGTTCTCACTCCTGCTATGACAATGAGATCATCATGATGAATCATGTTTACAGGGAGCGTTTCCCCAAGGTAAAGCACACACACACACACACACACACACACACACACACACACTGTCTCACACCATCTGTCTACCTTTTTTTCACAGCACCTGTCTACCTTCCCCATTGTCAACTCTTAAAATCTGTGAGCACACCAGCACATATATACACACCCTCTACCTCGGGTGGTGCGCCACAGTGCATTCTGGGATTGGCTTCTCTGTGAAGGATGCGTTCAATGCTGAGATCCAAAATGAGATGATTTTGCATTATTATTAACATAATTTTAGACCCCAGTAACCTCGCATGTGTCTCCTGTAGAGCTTCAGAAAAGATCTCAACAATGTCTCAAGCTGAGCTCGGATTTAAGAGATTTTTTCTGCAAAAGTCAGAGATCTCAATATGAACTCAAACATTGAGTTGCTCTTCACATTAATTTTACAGCTCTGTACTCTCACTGGATGATGACGAGTGTCTCATTTAGGGTTTTTTGTTTGTTCAGCTTTATTGTTAGCAGGAGAAACATGTGAGATATAGTTCACTGTAAAAAATAAAACATAGATTTCATTTATATTTAATTAATTAAAATGAGGCAACAGATTACAAGCAATATTATTAATTCAATTTTACAAATTAGAATTGAGTAATAATTAATCAAATTAATTCCTTAAATGTTGTTAACTCATCAGCAGAGTGTCTCAGTGCTGACCTCGTCATGTGAAGCTCTTTCCTAACATTAGCCGTCTTAGAGGAGACTGCATCGATTCTCACTTAGACAACATGCCGCTGTGTGTGTGTGTGTGTGTGTGTGAGAGACTTAAACTGGTGTCTGGTGCCTGTCTCTTAGTTTGCTGTAAGACAAACACATTTATATAGTCAGGTTAACTGAGGACGCCTGAAGAGACAGATGAAAAAAAAACAAAAAAAATCTTGTTCTACGCAACTATACATCTATGATATATTAAAATACTATTTATTATATATTATATAATATATAACATATTTGTGTATGTATGTATATATATATATATATATATATATATATATATATATATATATATATATATATATATATATATATATATATATATATAATAAATAAATTGTAATAATAAATTAAATATAATTTAAGATTTAATAAATTAAATAAATTATATATTAAATACAAAAATAAATTGTAAGAATAATATTTTCTAGAATATGTATTAAGTCATTTGGTAATTAATACATAATATATTAGTAATATTATCAATAATTTATATATATTTAGCATTTCCATTTTGTAAAATATTGAACTATTGTGTAATTAATAATGTAATATTAACATTACTACTAAAACATTACTAGATCATTTATTTATTATAACATACTTAATATTACTTTTATTTATTATTCTTTCATATATGAATATATATTATTATTATTATTATTAGTGCTGGGCAACGATTAATCGCATCCAAAATAAAAGTTTGTGTTTACATAATATATGTGTGTGTGTGTTGTGTATAATTATTTTGTATATAAATACACACATTTGCATGTATATAATTAAGACATATTTGCATGTATATATATATATATATATATATATATATATTTATATATAATTTATATATATATATATATATATTTATATATAATTTATATATATATAAATATAAATATTTTATGTATAAATAACACATTTTTCTTAAACATTTTCTTCTATATACATATGCATTTGTGTTTATTTATACAAAATAATTTTACACAATACACACACACATATTATGTAAACACAAACTTTTATTTTGGATGCGATTAATACGTTGTCCAGCACTAATAATAATTATATAATACTAATTACCGGTACAATTATTATTATTTCTAGAATCTGCCTGTCTGTATCTTTATCCTCATAACTGATCCCTGTGTGTGTTCCCGCCAGGCCACGGCTCAGATGGAGGGCCGGTTGTGTGACTTCATCCACACATATTGTCCCGAGAGCGTTCTCCCGCTGGCCGACGGGGTCCTGAGCTTCATCCACCACCAGATCATCGAGCTGTCCAGAGACTGCCTGACCAAATCTGGAGAAGGCCTCATCACGTCCGTCTACTTCTTTGAGCTGCAGGAGAACCTGGAGAAGCTCCTGGACGACGTGAGTTCACCGCATCACAGAGCGGCTCTCCACTGAAATACGTGAAGAAACTATGATATATTATTTAGATGTGAAGTTTTAATGCATCATAGTAGCATTTGTTTTTCTGCTTTTAATTAATACTGATTCTCCATTGGCCGAGGCCATGTGGTGATAAAAAAGTATTTTATAAATATTCTAGAAATAATAATAATGTTTTAATAATATTATAATTATTACATTATTTTGTAATATATATATAAATATATTTTTAGAATATTTATGTATTAATACATATTTTAATAATAATACTAATAACTAATAATAGTACTTTTAATAATCATATTATTATTACTATTATTATTCTTATTTAAAAATATGAACTATAATGTATTTATAATGTATTTGTTGCCACATGACCAGGGCCAATGCAATTTCTGTATTATATTATATTATATTATATTATATTATATTATATTATATTATATTATATTATATTATATTACCGGTATATTATATTAATTACTAGTATTTTGTAATAAATTAATAGTCTAGAAATAATAATATAATTTATTATAACATAATATAATTTATAAAACTAAATATATTTATTAATATTATTATGCATGCAATATATTTTTTTTTTCTAGATTAGATCATATTAATTAATAATAATGAATAATATTAAATGTATGTATAATGTATTTATAATGTATTTATTGCCACATAACCAGGGCCAATTACATTTTTGTATATATTATATTTTATTAATTTATATTTTAATATACAGTATTACGAGTATTTTGTAATAAATAAATAATACTAAAATATAATATCACACATATTTTGTAATAAATAATCTAGAAATAAATATATTTTGCATGCATAATAATAAGAATAAATATATTAATGTAATAAATCAGTGTTATCAGCTTCCATGCATCTATCTGTGTCTCTCAGGCGTACAAGCGGTCAGAGAGTTCAGAGTTGACCTTCGTCACTGAGTTGGTGAAGAAGCTCCTCTTCATCATCGCTCGACCTGCACGACTGTTGGAGTGTTTGGTGAGAAAATGTTGTTGTGTTTTTTCTTCTTCTTGTTCTTTCATCCATGGAAGTCTCAGATAATCATCAGATAACATGATGCTCCAAACCCCTCTGGACTGCAATAACACAAGCCTGACCGTAAAACTCCAGAACAAAGTATTCTGAGCCAGAGCGAGTTGCATTAGCATTTAGATTGAAGCAGCGTGTTATCGTTGACCTTCTGTGATTCAGTCATTTGAAATGTTTCTGTGCTGCTCCAGGATTAAACCACATAAACGAATTATTATCCCCATTAAACCGAGAAGCTCACAAAATGAGTTTTGGTGAATATGTACTTCAGCAAATTACAAATGTTCAGTTTAATTCGCTACAAAAACGGAACCATATAATTCCGGACCGCATAGCAAGATTCTAAGATCACCGTAGTAACCGATAGCACCAGTGATTGATGTGTGTGTGTGTGCAGGAGTTTAACCCTGAGGAGTTTTATCATCTGCTGGAAGCGGCTGAAGATCACGCTAAAGAAGGACACCTGATGAAGACTGACATCCCGCGCTACATCATCAGCCAGCTGGGCCTGACACGAGACCCTCTGGAGGGTGAGACACACACACACACACACACACACACACACACACACACACACACACACACACACACACACACGCGCACACACACACACACACACACACACTCACTGATTTCATTATAGAGGAACTGTGTGTGCTGACCGTAGTGACGTGTGTGTTTCAGAGATGGTCAGTCGAGAGCACTACGACAGCGAGGGTCCCGTCACACCGGAGACGGACGATTCTGCAGAGGTCTGAACACACACACACACACACACACACACACACACACACACACACACACACGTGAAGTTTGTGGAGCTCTTCACAGAAATGTATTGAAATTCAGCGTATATAGGCTACTACTATTCGCACAGTTTTTTCTTTCCTTTTGTTAATCTGTATTTAAGTGTATTATATTTCACGTAAATGTATTCCTGTGTGTGTATATATATATATATATATATATATATATTGTTTTAATTTTGATGATTATGGCGTACAGCTTATGAAAACCCCAAATTCAAAATTAGAATATTGTGAAAAGGTTTTCATAAGCTGTAAGCCATAATCATCAAAATTATAACAAATAAAGGCATGAAATATCTCACTTTGCATGTAATGAGTCGATATAATATATTAGTTTCACCTTTTAAGTTGAATTGCTGAAATAAATGAACTTTTGCACCATATTCTAATTTTTCGAGTTACACCTGTGTGTATATATATGGTATATATATATTAGATAGAACCCCCAAAATAAAATTCTGGCTACGCCACTGTCACACACACAGCCCCAAGAAACTGTCAGTAAAGCATCTGTTAAAAGAGGATAATGACGTCCTGTGCAAATGAGTATTGAGGGGATTTTTCTGTTTTCCAGGGAAAAATGAAACCCATGAAGCCACCTGGAGAGGCTGATTTCCAGACCATCAAACTGATCAGCAATGGAGCCTACGGGTAAACCAGCTCTCACACACACACACACACACACACACACACACACACACACACACACACACACACACACACACACACGCACACACACACGCACACACACACACACACACACACAGTGACAGAAGTGTCTGTGTGTTTTCCAGCGCCGTGTATCTGGTCCGTCACCTGGAGACCCGGCAGCGCTTCGCTATGAAGAAGATCAACAAACAGAACCTGATTCTGAGGAACCAGATCCAGCAGGCGTTCGTGGAGCGAGACATCCTGACCTTCGCAGAGAACCCGTTCGTGGTCAGCATGTTCTGCTCCTTCGAGACCAGACGACACCTGTGTATGGTCATGGAGTACGTGGAGGGTGAGACACACACGCAGTTTAATCGCTCTTTCACAGCTCACGAGACCTTATTGAGACCGCTTCAGTATCAGCTCTCAGATGCTTCTCATATAAAATGTAGGGCGGGGCTTGTTTTGTCCGTGAGGAATTGATTGGATGGTTGTGGTTTGCTATTGGCTGATCTCATGTGAGTGACAGGTTGCCCCGCCCACATCATCAGAGAAGATAATAGATGTTGTGAAGGAGTTATTTTGATTAAGGAGAAACATCTGAGACGCAGGAGACTTCTGTCTTATGACACACAACTGAATGTTAAAAAGATTGCATCTGTGTTTTGTGTTTCCCGCGGCTCAGGAGGCGACTGTGCTACACTCCTGAAGAATATTGGAGCGCTGCCCGTGGAAATGGCACGCATGTACTTCGCTGAAACCGTCCTGGCGCTCGAGTACATTCACAACTATGGAATCGTGCACCGCGACCTCAAACCTGACAAGTAAGACGCCTCCTAGTGGACGATTGTATTTTATGATGACAGCGTGACATTTACTAAATCAATTAAACGATTGCTGGGATTAATTTGCCTTCTGCTGGGCGGTGACAGACACTTCCTGTGTGAGATTAATGAAAATCATTTCATTTGGACAGATTGTGTTATATAATTAAACACGTGTCAGAACTGCCGCTCAGCTTGACAGTGTGTGTTTGTGTTGCTGTATCACATGACCTCTGTCTGTCTGTCTCTCTCCGTCAGTCTGCTCATCACGTCCATGGGACACATTAAACTCACTGATTTCGGTTTGTCAAAAATGGGTCTCATGAGTCTCACCACAAACCTGTACGAGGGACACATCGAGAAGGACACCAGGGAGTTCTTGGATAAACAGGTATGAGAAAATACTGTCTTTTAAAATAATGAAATATTGTATTAGAAGACAGGGACTAAAAGCCACAAAATGGCCATTTTTTATTATTCATGAAATCTTTACATTTTTATATATTATATTCTGTCTGTTTAAGTGTAGGTAATAATTAATGCTAGTGTCACAAGTTGCCAATATTGCTTATGATGCTAAAACATGCTAAAAATATTTTCAAATACCAACATGCTAAAAATGATTTTAAACGCCAACATTATACATTTTTTTCCAAATACCACATTCTAAAAAATAATTTCAAACACCAACATTCTAAAAATACTTTCAAATGCAAACATGCTAAAAATAATTGCAAACGCCAACATGCTACAAATAATTTCAAACACCAACATGCTAAAAATGATTTTAAACGCCAACATTATAATTTTTTTTCCAAATACCACATTCTAAAAAATAATTTCAAACGCCAACATTCTAAAAAATACTTTCAAACGCCAACATTCTAAAAATATTTAGAAATACCAACATGCTAAAAAAAATTAAAACACCAACATTCTAAAAATTGTTTCAAATACCAACATGCTAAAAATATTTCAAAATACCAACATGCTAAAAATAATTCCAAATACCAATATTCTAAAAAATAATTCCAAACACCAACATGCTAAAAATGATTCCAAACACCTAAGAACGGCATAGCAATGGTGGAGAGTTTTGTATTCATTAACACCACTTTAAATTTTTTCAGAAAATATATGCAAGTGTAGTTGGTTAATAACTAATATTTCCTTGTCCATATGACCTGGCTTTACTTTAGTAGCATTTGCACTTGTCTCCAATTAATTATAATTTTGATGAACTATATTATGAATACATTTATTTAAACACAACAAATGTAATTAATGTAGCACAATTGTCAAGTCAAGTCAAGTCAAGTCAAGTCAAGCTTTATTAAGATCCCTTTTGGGCAATTTGGTTGCAAGCACAGGTAAACAGACAAAGAAACTGACACATACAATACATTATGGTAATAAATAACACGTATTACAAAAAATAAAAAATAAAAAATAAAAAACCTTAAAAATACCTATTAAGACTTATTTAATAGTCTAATTGCACTCGGAACAAAAGAGTATTTGTATCGATTATTTTTAATCTTTGGTAATCTATAGCGACGACCTGAGGGCAACATAGAAAACTCTGGGTATAGAAAGTGTCCACTGTCTGAAATTACAGAATGGACTCGACTCAAAACATTTCTGTTAAACAGATCTGTCAAGCTTCTTTGCTCTTTACCTATAATCTTAAATTGTGAACTCAAGTTCATGAAGTGTCAGTGCTGAAGTCATGCTCAGAGGCTTGACCTTTGACCCCAGGTCTGCGGCACCCCGGAGTACATCGCCCCGGAGGTGATCCTGCGGCAGGGCTACGGGAAGCCGGTGGACTGGTGGGCCATGGGCATCATCCTCTACGAGTTCCTGGTGGGCTGCGTGCCCTTCTTCGGCGACACACCCGAGGAGCTGTTCGGTCAGGTGATCTCAGGTAAAGGCGTCACAACGTCACATATTTAACACAGTGAAACTTTCTCATTTTACAGTAAAAAAAAAAGCAAAGGATGTATACAATGCACACAATGTAAAATATCTATAATGAAAATATAGATATAGAAGCAAACAATAGAAATAGTCCCATTTAACATTCAAACTTTACCAGGAAATTCCCAAAACGCACAAAATAGTCACAAAAGCAAACAAATAGTCAGATTTTAAATACATATTTGTTTTTGTTTTAAGGATGTTTCAATATTTTTACTAGAAAATAAGACAAAATACTGTGTGTGTGTGTGTGTGTGTGTGTGTGTGTGTGTGTGTGTGTGTGTGTGTGTGTGTGTGTGTGTGTGTGTGTGTGTGTAGATTATATCGTGTGGCCTGATGAGGACGACGCTCTCCCGGCTGACGCGCAGCACCTGATCTCGTCTCTACTGCAGACCAGCCCTCTGCTCAGACTGGGCACAGGTGACCTCACACACCTGCAGTCATGTGACCCTCTGTCACTGAACACATGCTGATGCACTCTTAACTGCTGACATTGATTAACACTCTTCATTTGGGCTCTAAATGTGGTTGTATGAACCGTGTTTGAAGCATTTTTAGCATCGTGTAAATAATGAAAATTAAATACGAATATTTATTTCCCTGAGGATAGTTTAAAACTTCAAACCACAGTCCATTTGTGCACAATAAAACAGATAAAAAGGTCCCATAGACTTACACTAAAGGAAGGATTCGAGGTCTGAATACCATGGCAACAACATAACAACCCCCAGAATTGCCCAGCAACACCCTAGCAACCACCCAGAACTCCTTAGAAACAACCTAGCTACCATGTAGTAGCACATTTAAAACCAATCAGAACTGCCTACACATAGTATACACTAAAACACCCTAGCAACCACTCTGAACACCTTATAAACCACCTAGCAACCACTCAGTAGCACCTGATAACAACCTCATAACAACCCCATAAAATTCACTTAAAGCTCCATGGTAACCACATAGCAACACCTTAGCAACCACTTACCCACCCATAGCCAGTTTAAAACCAACCAGAGCCGCCTAACAACAGTATGCCTAGCAAACACATAGCAGCAAGTTTAAAACCACTCAGCATCACCTTACAACCTCGTATTATTCACCAAAACACATAGTAGCAAGTTTAAAATCACTAATCTAACAACCCCATAGTATGCACTAAAACACCCTAGTAACCACCTAGCAACCTCTCAGAACAACTTAGAAACCACCTTGCAAAACCACTCAGAATCACCTAATAACCCAATAGAATGCACTAAAAACGCCTTAGTAACCACCTAACAACGGCCTAGCAAGCACTCAGACCATTCTAGCAACAACACAATGTCTAAATAAAATATGAATATCTATTTTCGATGATTGCTATAATTTGATTGTTTGTGAAGCGTTGGCCACCTGTCGTGGTTGCCTGCTGTGGTCGAGTCAGACGCTCTGCTCACGCTGAATGGAGGGGTGTGTCTGTGCGCAGGTGGAGCGTTCGAGGTGAAGCAGCATTCGTTCTTCTGTGATCTGGACTGGAGCGGCCTGCTCCGACAGAAGGCCGAGTTCATCCCGCATCTGGAGTCGGAGGAGGACACCAGCTACTTCGACAGTGAGTGACGGACGGGTGGATTGTGTGTGTTTATGCTGGTGTCTGTTATATGTCAAGCGAAATCAAAGAACGAACTGCTGAGGCGTCATTTCGAACACAATCAGGCCAAATCAAAGTTCGTTTGGAGTTAATTTCGGGAGTTTGAAACAGCTTGCCAATGTGAAATTTCCGGAAAAGTTCACTCTGGCTAGTAAACGCCTCCAAACTCCCATTGGTCAGTGGTGATGATGTAATAGGTGGGTGTGGCTCTGAGGCTCCGCCTTCTTTGATGTGGACATTTTCTCCAGTTAATTTCTCCTGTTGAGTCCGTAGAGGTCAGACTACCGCGAGTGAAAACATGAACACACTGGAGAGGGGTTTTTTTGTTGTAGAAAATGAATATGTAATTCTAATGGAAAGCGACACTGACATGGTTTTTCATGTTTAATACCGTAAAGCTGCTTGCTTTAAGGCGAGACACGGCAGGCAAAAACATTGTTTTTTTTTCACTGGTCAATTTTGAGATTTTGGGCTATTTGTCTTCAATATCATGTCTTCTTTCAGACCTGTGGTGAAAAAAAGTCCAAAATACACATTTAGGTCTTTATTTTCTACACTTTGTCTATTTGCGTCTGTAGATTTCTCCGAAATTCAACAAAAGTTGGCGTTGTAAATCAACGCGCTGCTCCGCGATCTCTCTTTGCTTCCTTTAATCTCTCACATCGCTGGAAAGCTCTTTCTCTCCTGTACAATGCTGTCGGATCCAAATATGGTCATTTCCTTTTTATCAGCAACCAATCGTGAAAGTACAATGGGCATTTAACTCTAAAAGCGAAATCTCATTGGCTGATGTCAATTTCCTGACAACCTGATTCGTTCAGATGCATCACGTGACACGCTCTGACATTTAGATGTGTGTTTTTGTCTGTTTTTCTGCTCAGTTGAAGGCCATAAATGCTGTGTTTATACGTTTTGATGTGATTTAGGTGGTTTGTATTGTTGTTGCTAATGATTTGATGAGATATTGTGTCTGTAAATAGTTGTTTCCACTAAAAAAGTTTGAATTTTTACATTACAAATCTTTAAATGCCTTTTTCTCAAAATGAGTTTTTTGTCATTCTCCAGTAGAAACATCTCAGCCTATGTAGCACCTATGTACACCAAACTTTCCAGTTATACACTTAGCAGTATTCTGAAGATATGTTCAGAGGGATTTGTTAATAAATCATTCCTGGCCTGATTTATGGGACATTTTAATTAAAAAAATATGGCAAAAATCGATTTTTTAAGGCTATGGACAGTATATTTTGATTTCCAAGGTAATGAAAGCATATATCCTGAAATCCCTCTGAACATCTTTTTTCATCTTGTGTGTAAACAAAATGAAAAAATTATTTTGCACCTGGCTTTATCATGTTCAGATCTATCTACCGAAAATATATGCAAAATTGCGCATATTTAATGAGATAGTGCCTAATTTGCATAATTAAACATACAAATTTCAAAAACTTGTAATACATTTTTTTTATGAACTTGTGTAAGTAATCAACTGAGGAAGTTTCATAGTGATATTTATTATTTTAACATTTTATCCTATTCACCTGTAGTGTCTCGCCTTAAAGCAATCTATTGTATAAAGAGCTACATGTAAATAAACACAATTTGACTGGAGTGCTGAATTGTAGATCTGGTGCAAACATCTCTATGATCAGATCAGATGCTTTCTTAACTGCTGTTGTCTCACTGCTATCATTTTTATTTATGTTTATTTTGTTATTGAGAGGAAAGCTCGCAGCACATATTTACTTACTTCTTTTTACTCCTAAACAAAGAATGAAAAAGAACTTATATCGGGGCCTTCAGTGTGCATTCGTGAGTAACTGATCTGTCCGTTTCAGCGCGATCCGAGCGATATCATCACGTTCACTCGTACGATGAGGACGACACCAATGACGACGAGCCAGTGGAGATTCACCACTTCTCCTCATGCTCTCCACGCTTCAGCAAGGTTTGACCTCTCTCATCAGATACTGAGGATTATGGGTAATGTAGTCTGTCCCAGGACTCATGTAATCTGTCTGAATCACAGGTGTACAGCAGCATGGAGCAACTGTCCCAGCTGGAGCACAAACCTGTGGTGACCCGCCGAGAGCCCAAAGCTCACAGAGAAGATCGCGGGAAGAGAGAGAGTCTGGGCAGCCTGACCCTCCGGGACAAGACCTGGAGGACCGGATCCCCTGAGATGTAAGAGCAACAACAAAACAACCTCCCAGAGTATCCCAGCAGCCACTCTGAACACCTTAGAAACCACATAGTAGCACATTTAAAACCACCCAGAACTGCCGGACTCCTGCTTAGCATGCACTAAAAACACACTAGCAATGCCATTGAGAGCACTATCTATCAGCCTTATAATGCACTTTCAACTACTAATTAAACATTGATGGTTAAAACCACCTAGCATCCACATAGTAGCAACAATTAAAAATTACTCATCTAACAACTCCATAGTATGCAATAAATCACCCTAGTATCCACCTAGCAACACCCCAGCAACCACTCAGAACAAATTAGAAACCACCTAGCAAGTTTAAAACCCACTCAGAATCACCTAATAACCCCATAGTATGCACTAAAACACCCTAGTAACCACCTAGCAACACCTTAGCAACCACTCAGAACACCTTAGAAGCCACATTGCATCCACATAGTAGCAAGTTTAAAATAACTTATCCAACAACCCCATAGCATGTACTAAAACACCCTACTATTCACCTAGCAACGCCCTAGCAACCACTCAGAATAAATTAGAAACCACCAAGCAACCACCTAGCAAGTTTAAAACCACTTAGAGAGTCCTAACAACCCCATAGCATGAGGTTATTAGGCCGTGGTTCTAAAACCACTGATGGTCCTCCTTTCTCTGTGTAGGAAGCGTTTGTCGTGTTCGGAGTCGTCCTTCACAGAATCAGACTCCAGTCCTCCCGGAGCTCGCCGCCGCTTCTCAGCGCTGATGGACACGCACCGCTTCGCTTCTCCACTAGAGGGAGACGGTGAGGTGCACACGCGCCAGCCAGCGATCAAAGTCAGGGGTACGTCACTAGAGGGCGCCAGCGTGCCCGTCAGCTCCGGACTGCTGGAGTCGGTGGGACATCCGGGAGGTGATTTGGCTTTCAAATAAAAGAGAATCATTTCATACATTTATACTGTTGTGTTCCTGGGTGCCAGGCACTCTAAAATTCATATTTTTCTTCCTGTTTCTCAGATAAACTTCTGCGGCCTGCCGATGCCGCCGTGCCTCTGCACATCCCCGACTCGTTTGGGCCTCGAGTCGGAGGTGACCTTGTGTTGCGAAGAGCTCGACATCATCAGATTCCGACCGACAGTGGGAAAAGCACCGCGACTCGCTCCGGCACCAAAGTCATAAAGTCGGCCTCTACCACGGCCCTGTCTGTCATCATACCTGCAGGTGAGACATCATTCCAGACTCTGTTTTATTATGATCAGAAGCATCAACATCCAATATAACAGCACTTCAACATTTTTATTTAAGTATTATTATTTTGATGTACATGACATCATGTTTTTTAATGTTTAATTATATAAATAAAATACTTTTAATTAATAATGGTTAATAATTATTAATAAAAAAATATATATATTAAAAGCTTATGTTTCATGAATAAGGCCCTATAAGTGTATTTTAAGTTTTAAAAGGTCAATAACCTTCGAAATCACAACACCACATTTTTTTTTGTGCGAAACTACACCTATAAATGTCAAAAACCAATCAAATATGTTGATAAATTAAATAAAGTACTATTAAAGTAAAAAAAAAAAAAAAAGTGTAATATTTTCTATATGCTTTTATACAAAAGTCTAATTATTATAATAATTAGCCTTTTTGTTGGCCTCTTTTATGAAACATGCTCATTTCTGTATAAATCCATTCATAAAAACATTCTTATGTGTATTTTTCCATGTAAGTTCTGTGTAAAAAATACAGAAATTAGCATGAAACTTTTCTACAAACTACAAATCTACAACATTTTTCACAACACTAAATTTTTTGTAAACTTTTCTAGTCAGGTTTTGCATTATTTTCAATATATATGGCGTTTACATGGAGATGAGCTTTTTTTTTTAATATTAAGATGTTTGGTTTTATTTTTCCTCCCGTAGTTGAGCAGCACGGCACGTCTCCATTGGCCAGTCCCATGTCTCCTCGCTCCATCTCGTCCAATCCCTCATCTCGTGACTCGTCTCCTAGTCGCGACTACTCGCCTACGGTCAACGTCCTGCGCTCGCCGATCACCATCCATCGCTCTGGGAAGAAGTACGGCTTCACGCTGCGTGCCATCAGAGTCTACATGGGCGACAGTCACGTGTACAGCGTGCATCACATGGTCTGGGTACGAACGCATTCTGAGACGTCCTACTGAATTTATAGCTGAGGAATGTGTTGTATGTGATGATCAATGTTGGGGTAACTCATTACAAGTGAGTTACGTAATCAGATTACTTTTTCAAGTAGCTAGTAAAGTAACGCATTACTTTTTCAATTTACAACAAAATATCTAAGTTATTTTTTCACATTTATTGACTGACAGCTCTCCTGTCCCCATGTTGAGAGAAATAAAGTGTGTGTGAACATGATGCTTATTGTAGTTCTAGACTAAATGTGAACATGGATTTACTCATCTCGCGTGCGGGAAATCATGCAGAATTCCTCAAAATGAATAAAAACAGTGAAATGCAATCTCAGAATTTTATGCAAAACATTTATAAATGCATTTAATCTCACTTTATTAACCAATGTTTTTGCTGCTGACCTTCAATGATCTAATTCAACCATTCTAATAAGCAAAAATTACTTAGAAAAAAGGGTCTTGAACTTCCTTCTCCTGTGTCCTATTGTTTGTTTCTGTTGTACACGCGTAAATATGCATTTCCTTCAGCCTGAGGCTTGTTCATTTCACTTTTGGTGTGACAGGGCCTTAACATTTGCCAAATATATAACTTTTTTGTTTTTATTAAAAAACAAACAACAAGCCCAGCAAGCAACGTAAAAGTAATGTAACGGGATTACTTTTCATAAAAACTAACTAAGTAGCGCATCTACTTTTTTGGGGAGTAATGCAATATTGTAATGCATTACTTTTAAAAGTAATTTTCCCCACAGTGGTGATGATTGACATTGCTTTCTTCCAATCACAGCATGTAGAGTGTGGCGGGCCGGCCCAGGAGGCGGGGCTTTGTGCCGGTGACCTCATTACCCATGTGAACGGGGAGTCTGTGCACGGATTGGTCCACACAGAGGTGGTGGAGCTCATTCTGAAGGTACGGACATTACACGAACATTGCTTTCTAGAGATAATACTCAATAACTTTAACATGGTGCTTTTGTAATTTCAGAGTGGCAGCAAAGTAACAGTGACGACTACTCCTTTCGAAAACACATCCATAAAGATCGGGCCGGCCAGGAAGCTGAGCTACAAAGCCAAGATGGCCAGACGCAACAAGAAGTCGGTTCCAAAAGATGGACAAGAGAGGTTAGAAAGAGAAAATGCCTTTGCATAAAATGCACACCTCATTTACATAATCGCTTTACTTAGTTTGTCTCTCTCTCTCTCTGTCGGCAGTAAGAAGCGCAGCTCTCTCTTTCGTAAGATCACGAAACAGTCAAACCTGCTTCACACCAGTCGTAGTCTGTCCTCTCTGAATCGCTCGCTGTCGTCTGGAGACAGTCTGCCGGGATCTCCGACACACAACCTGTCTGCTCGCTCGCCCACTCAGACGTACCGCTCTCCTCCAGACTCCGCCCACCTCGGTCAGAGCTCCTCCCACTGCTGTATGAAGTGAAATCTAATTGGCTGAATCTGTGATGGCATTTATACTTGTTTTATTCAGTCAAAATTAGTGTTTCTAGACCCGGGGTTTCCAACCAAGGGGACACAAACCCCTGGGGCTTCATTACATTGTACAAATGTATTAGTAGTAGTAGTGGCAGTAGTATGTACATTTATTATAAGCATTATTTATCAAATATTATTTATTTGCATTGTAATACTTTTACTAGTTTAGCTTGACTGATTGAGTTTATGCACACTTGTTTATACACTTTGCATGCATTCTTACATTACAGTAATACAAGTAGTACACAAGGGGGCGCTACAGTTACACTTTAATGTTTGTAATTGGGTGTTTTTTTATTCAGGAACCTTGCTTTAAACATGTTGACTGTGAAAGACTGTTGTTTGTTATAGCTCCCCTTGCAACAGTGCTGAGAATGCAAAGCATACATGAAAATCCCCCATAGCAGAGTCCAATGTCTCTGAAGATCAAGCTTGAAGCATGAAGCATCTGTGTTGATATACATGCAATATGTGATGCATGACACACAAGAGGGATTTTTGAGTAGCCGAACAATTTTATTATACAGTCTGAACTCCTTTCTGGAAAACAAAATCAGAATTTTGCCATGTATTATTGAATTTTGATTAAACCTTAAAGAATGTACTTGAGTGACATTTGACCTACTGAAGATTATATTTCTGTGGCGTGCGTTGCCTTTTTCATTTTCCGGCAGACATGCTTTGAAATGAACTCAATTAGCCTTTGATATTTAGTGTTTGGGTGTTTTGACTGATCATTGTGTGCCCTTTACATGTTCCTTTGTGGTTCTGACCTGGTTCTGTCCTTGTCGTTTCAGGCACGTCGTCTCAGAGCAGCTCCCCCGCGTCCAGCACGCCAAACTCGCCTGCCACGTCTCAGCACATGCGCCCAAGCTCTCTCTACGGTCTCTCACCCAAACTCCACCGGCAGTACCGTTCGGCTCGCTGCAAATCCGCCGGGAACATTCCTCTGTCCCCGTTAGCTCACACGCCATCCCCAACTTCGTCCTCTCCTCCCCCCATCGCTGGACACACCGTCGGCAGCTCCAACACCACTCAAGCCTTCCCCGCCAAGCTTCATGCATCTCCTCCAATCACGCGACCCCGTCCCAAGAGCGCAGAACCCCCCCGTTCCCCTCTCCTCCAACGGGTGCAGTCTGCCGAGAAGCTGGGCCCGCCCCCTACGCCATCATTCCCGTCCTCCTCATCTTCCGTGTGCTCGGATAGGAAGGGAGGGCTTTGCGTGTCCATGAGGAAGCACGGATTGGAGGTTGTGCATGCCGAATACCGCCGGGAGTCGTTCCACTGCGAACACGCTCTCCAGAGCCTGATGGAGATCGAGGGAGAGAATACGCCTGGGGCTCCGCCCTCTCCACCCGAACAGACTCCAACGCACACGCCCGTCCAGCACACGTTGAGTCCGGCAAGGCATCTCGGAAGGCAGGACTCAATAACTGCTCAAGAGTCTAAACCGAGAAAGCCTGACTCAAGCGAAGCAGTTTTAAGAACCACGTCAAAAAACGATCCATTGGATCCTAAATCAACCCAATTGGCCGAAACACCTCAGAAGGAGAAAGTTGCCTCCAAGTCTGAGTCTTCTCAAGTCTCAGTCGTCTCAATAGTCAAGGAGGGAGCTAGGGATGTGGGAAAGAGCGAATCTCTTAGCGTCACATCCGCAATGGGATGTGGCTCCAAGACCCTAAATTGGACACCAATTGTCCAGAGCTCTGGATCACAGGAACTCAAATCTAAGAGCCTTCAAACCGAGGGTCCTAAAGGGCTGGAGAATGGCAAAACCGAGGGTCCTAAAGGACTGGAGAAGGGCAAAACCGAGGGTCCTAAAGGGCTGGAGAATGGAAAACCCGTGGGTCCTAAAGGGCTGGAGAATGGAAAACCCGAGGGTCCTAAAGGGCTGGAGAATGGAAAACCCGAGGGTCCTAAAGGGCTGGAGAAGGGCAAAACCGAGGGTCCTAAAGGGCTGGAGATTGGCAAAGCCACTGAAAAGGTCCCGGTAAAGGAGAAAACCCCACTGATAGTTGCTCCAGAGGCAAGCAAGTCAGGTAAAATACCTCTAAACGTTGAGGGGACTGTACCTAGTATTGTTGCCGCACCTAACATCAAAGAAGCAATTCCTGTTCAGTCTAAAACCATTGAAGATCGGCTTCAAACCCCATCGGGGTCACCCAGAGCCCCTCAAGAGGAAAGATGGCGGCTGGAAGCGGTCGAGGAGTCCCAAGCCTCTCCGTCTCCAACCGCCAAGTCGCCTTGCACAAGCAAATCCCGTGCCGTATCTCCAGGCGACAGGTCCAGCTTTGTGACGCAGCTCACCAGTGTGGCTAAAACTGTGCTTGGGCCGATGAAGTTGGGCTCTCAGGATGGCGGGAAGGCCAAGGACAGCTCCAAAACCAACGAGGACAAACGAGCCGCCACCTTGGGAAAGTCCGAGGCCTCGTCTGGGAGTCGCCGTGGGCTGACTGGAACTTGGCCCGGTCCTGGATCGTCAAAGCCTGAAAAGGCATCAAAGAGCTCTTCCAAACATTCATAATATTCTAATGGGAATATTCTGTTGGGAACTTTAAAAACGGAATGTGTTCCCAGTATTTGTCCAAATGCAGACTGTTCAAAAGACTCTACAGCCATCAAACCAAGACATAAATGAAAAAAAACAACACACAAAAAAAAACGCAAACAAGTAAAGGTGCTTCTAAATGACCCTTGTCAAATATGTTTGTGCATATGGCGTACGAGTGTATGCACCATCATATGTGGATGTAGAACAAACCAGTATGTCTCTCTAGATGCATGTTACATTGTATATTGTGAATAGAAGAGTCAAAAAATAAGATATGAAAAATGAAATTAAGACCTAATGCTAGTGAACACTGCACATCCAATCATTCCTGCCAGGTCTGTAGAGGGCATGTACTTTCAGTCATCACCATATCATCCAATCAGTTTGTCAGATGTAGAAACGAGAGGTAGTTAAAGTGTTTGTTCACCAAGTGACCGACACTATAGATCCAAACACTCTCATTCTAGTACCTCGGCTATACTGTTAAACTGCAGACAGTAGCGCTATACTAATGCTAGAGGCAACAGACAATGGGAAATGACAAGGACAGAACCGTGTGAATAAGTGCTTGTTTCTGCTGTCTTAATTATATTTGCACTGGAAATGCCCAGCAAAAGTCAACATGAAATCTAAATTGACCATATTTACTTTAGCACTGCATGTTCCTGGTGTTATTGTGCACGATTCATCAGTGCACGGCTTTCCCTTTCAGCTAACATCACCTTGGTCGTGCACAATGTTTAACAGACTTTAGTCAGGGTAGTGCCATATATCATTGTTGACGGGAATGAAAACTACAGTAGGTTGTGAGAAACAGAAGTACAGTGTGTTTAATGGATTGCAATGTTGTTTAACTTGTGTGAAATCAATCCCTGACTAAGGTCTACTGTATAGTCAAATAGCTACTTTGTGGGAAATGCAGCCTTTCTATGTCAATGCAGCAATTTTAAAGCCAGTTTGCGTTATGGCAATAATAGCACATATCTGTAGAAGTATATTTGATGTAGATTATGGAAGTAAAATCAGTTGCAGATGTCGTTTCATGTTGACTTTTATGTGGCTGAACTTAAATGTCTCGGAAAGAAACCAAGAGTCTATATACAGTAGTTAAATTTGCCATGGTTGAGACTGGAGCGAAAACCTCTCAAGGATGGCATTGTTATGAAATGATATTGAGATTATTAGACAAACTCTATGAAGAAAATAGCTCACTATAAGATGTCGTCCTGTTAGATCATATTAATAGGCCAGTAAATGCACTGTGGATTATACACTTGAACTCCTTCAAAGCCTGAATTATCCTTTTAGTATATGCAGAAGAGTTTGTGAAGTATGAGGTGGTCCATGTGTAGATGTGTTTCATTTGAATCCATTCAGGGCTTTTACTTCACTTTTGCTACATATTCGTGATCTTTTATAGGATTTTATTACGTAGTAGGATGACATGTAAACGTCTAGTGGTTTGCGAGAGATGAAATGATACTTTGGCAGTGGCTTTATGTTACATGTGGAATTGATCGAATCTGTTTACACTTTAAATCTCTCACGTTCTTTGGAGACTGTGTGTGTGTGTGTGTGTGTGTGTGTATGTGTGTAGTGAATCTAGCGATGTATTTGGTGCCACGTTAGTGCAATGATGATCCAAATCAGCTGATCCTTGATTGACTGTCTTTTGCCAATATGGGACTTTACACTTTACCCAAATGTTAACCTTTAGAGGGAGAAACAAATGATGGATTGAATGTTGGCTGGTATTAACATGGTCTTTTAGACATTGTACTATGATAATACCATATTTTTAAAATAATATTTCCCTGAATATACATGGATAAGGTAATAATTCAGTACCATAGTGTACAATATATCAGGTACCATCTTTGTACCAGTAACACGACAGTACTTTTTGTGAAGGTAGCATCATTTTTAATATGCTTTAATATTTGGGTAGGGTGTATATGCCTTTATGGCATGTTTTCAGATTGATTTGTGCTGTAAAGTGTGTGTGTGTGTGTGTGTGTAGGATAGACGGTGTCAGTGTTTAGATTCTGTAGAGACAGTTACTCGCGCAAGAGTACAAGCAATGTTACAGAATGCACTTTATTGATTTTTCTCTTTGTATTTATTTATACGTTTATAATTTTATTTGAATGACTTTTGCCCTGTTTGATTATTAAAATGGGAGGTTGTATGTTGCCCTTTGAAACTACGCTGCTTTGCATAAATCTTCCCAACTGTTTTACCTGTGAATTTTTTTGTACATTCACTTCTTATATCATTGCTTATTTACAGTTTTTTTTTTATGATTTCTCACCTCAGGCAATGTTAAAAACTAATGCAATTTAAAAAAAATAATAATAATAAAGTGCAGTAATAATAAAGAAGCCAATCACATATTTGGTTTTGGGTTGTTTTTGTCTTCTTGCATGGGTTTATACATGTTTAAATGATAAATGAGTTAATATTAGTCATTTATAGCAGGAAGGTCATAAAATATGATACCATAACTATAAAATAATTATAAAAATTATAGTTTATTAAAATAAAAACTTCATACATGTATGTAGTGCTGGGTAGTAACTACATGCAATCTGTATTACGTAATCATATTCCAAAAATGTAGTACTTGTAGGCTAATTAGATTATATCACGTTTTAAAATGCTCATAATCAAATTACAGGTAGGCCTACTTTTTATGGCTTACATGATTACATATTGTTCACACAATGAAAGTAAATAATTCATAATTTATTGATTTTCCATCATTCTTCCTCATACACAATCCCATTCAAATCTAAGTGATTAACAAGTTAGGTCAAAAGTATTCAGAAAGCATTCATAATACATTACCTAAAACGAGTAATCTAGATTATGTTACTACAATTCTCGTCATGTAATTTGTAATCAGTAACGGACTACAACAATTTGCAAAGTAATCTGCCCAGCACTGCTATTATGTAATCTAAGTACAGTGTTACATGTCATGTGAACTGCTGAATTTGAACTATTGATTATTTAGCAGTAGTTTGAGTGATTTAACACAAATAAATCCATACAGGTACAAACTCTTACTGTTTACCGTTATCTCAGAACACACATTACAAGTAATAAGGATTAAACCCTATAGTTATAGATAGTCTATGTATTTAGGACATTCCCAGTACTACATAGACACTGAAGTGACCAATCAAAGAGCACTGAAGTACCAGACAGCCAATCAGACGTGAGATACGGGTTTCGTTGCCAAGTGAAGGAAGAGGCAGTGAATCCGAGTGGCGTCGCGGTGTGTTTGTAGTGCGGAAAGTTTCCAGCAGACGTCCTCCGATGTTTACAATGACATAGTCAAAACAGCTTTTAAAGTAACACACACACAGGTTGCTATTGAGAATCCTTCGATGCATCAGTTAATTATGCCAGCAAAAGGAAACATGCTGTTATTTTGTCCCAGTTATGAAGAGGAAATTAATTAGCTGCAAAGATAAATTCATAATATAGGATGCAAAGAATTTACAGTCTGAAATTTATTAAGTTCAAACCAAGTATCTGGTAAAAAGAAGACCAGAATTACAACATAAATGTCCAAGACAAATAATATGAATTTGAATCAATATGGTGCAAGCAGCAATTCGGGGCCAAGCACCGGTACCGCAAGTACAGCAAGCACAACAGCATTAGTCAATCAATCATAGACAATCATTAGTCAAAAGTAAACATGCTGGAATAAATCCAAGCAAAACATCCAGGAACTGCATGTTTATAGTTTATAATGTGTTCTTAAAATAAGTGACTTAAAACTGTTTTTATTCTGCTCTATTATTTTTAAATGTATTTATCCAAACTCTCAATAGCATCCTGTTTTGTGAGATTTTCCCATTCATTTGGAATATTGCCCTCTCCTAAAAAAAATTTCTTGTAGTGATTTTCCAGATGTTTCTGGAATCTGCACACAAACCACTTCCAGTAGGGCCGTTCAGAGAGATTAGGGGTGATGCTCCACGTTGCACAAACTCCTGCTCTTCTATATTCTTTAAATTCAAACAATCCACCTAATGTAAAAAAGGTTTTATCACTTGCCACAAAATTTGTGCAAATATCCACACAGAGATTATCCGATTGAAGGTAACAGTATCCATTAATTCCAATGACTCTGTGGAAAGGAACGCTGTGATCTCCAGGATGGTTTTCTATGGTGTTGGTGCAGACGGCTTTACAGAACGGACACTGAACCCAACAGCACTGGCAGAAGTGATCAATCAGAAGCTCATCTGGTCTTTCTTTATAGTCCAGATTTATTTGAAAAGTCTTTGTGTTGAATCCACTGCTGATGTCAGATATAATAGTAAGAAGTTCTTGTCTTATCACATCTTCTAGGAGGTTGAAATCATCAACATCATCATGTTTGACTCCAATGAGGTCTTTTTCAGAGAAGATCAGCTCACCTGAGAGATGCTGTGTGAAACTCTTCAACCACAAACCAACATCTCCTCTGTTCACTTGAACATGTTCAGTAGATTCATGAGCTGCTTTCATGATCTTCTGCTGCAGGAGTTTAATGTTCTCCTTCATCGTCGGTAAAACACTGACACTGAACTTATCAGTGATGTACCGACTGACTTCATCTCTGATGAAGCTCTTGAAGTGATCTCTGGGATTATGAATGTAGTACATGTATTTGTCAAAATCCTCATCTTCCGCCAGTGTCTTCAGGATGTGTTTCTCCAGTTTTGATCTGTTTCCATTCAGTGATTCACAGTTTGTTCTCATTTCATCAGCCAAACCTCTGGCAGTCTTCTTGTAGACACTCTGCTCAATGGGCTCTTTAAGTTTCTGACAGATGATCTCACAAAAAATGGCAGCTGATGTTGCTTCACGACAGTATTTCTGGAAAATACTGTAGTACTCTTCTCTCTTCTTCTCAATATATATTACAGGATAATTGACATCTCGGAACACTCTGTGTTGGTCAGTGATCATCTTGTTTGCTCTCTTACAGATGGAATAAATCAAATCCCTGAAGAATTCATTCTTGAACACATAATTCACTGGTCCTTCCTCATGTTCTGTAACTCTTGCCCTGATGAAATCTATGAGTTGATAAATGAAGCTGATGTTGTAGCCCATCTTTGAAATATTAAATGACTGAATCATTTCGTCTGTCTGCTGAACAACATCTGTGACTAATGATATTATTTGGGCTTCATCCTCTTGAGATAGAATGTTACCCAAGTTCTCTATAACTGATCTGAATGCATTTATAACATGTCTTCCAAATCCTGTGGTTTTCTTTAACTCTACATAATGCGAATAAGTCAGCACAGTGAAAATATCTCTGCTTTCTCTCCAGTGGTCTACAGAAACACTTTCATAGGCATCACTGAGGATCTCTCTCACATCTGTCATTATATCACTGTCTTTGATTGCTGGAATGTCTATGATGATTTTCTTCACACACTGTTTCCAAAACAAATCAAACTCTTTCTTCTGGGTTTCTTCATCATTTGCTTTGTCTTTGAGATTTAAGGCAAGTTCTTTGCTCTTTTCATAGAGAGTATTTTCATGATGCTTTCTCTGAGCATCAATCTTTTTCTTCAGGACTCGCTGCTGAAGAACCTCATTTAATTTCATCTTTGTTTCTTGCACAATGTTTTCCGGAAGCTCCTTGATTTTGATGACACTGCAGAGGCTCCAGGACCAATTGCTCTGTATTATATCCAGTTTATTGTAGGCTAAAATCTCCAGAGATTTTTTGAAGTTGAAGGTGAATTGTGCATTCAGTAAAGCCTCCCAGAGATCTGTAATACGATTTTTTAAGTCTATCAGCATCATTCCATGTGATTTTGAGGCATGATACATAATAGTTTTCTTTAGTTCTTGAATATTCTCGCAGTAGTTTGGGTTTGGTGGTGCCATGGGTGGGCTTCCTTCCCAGAGCTGAGCAAAATATTTCACATCATTCTGAACATCAAATGCAATGACATCACTGAAACATTCTGCATCATAGCCTTCCTCTTCAGCAGCAAGTTTTGTCATCTCATCCAGTTTCTCCTGCAGTCGTCTTCTTCCCTCCATGTTTTTAAGTCCAGCTGTGACGTCTGAAATGTTCTGATTCACAAACACACAGCTTGGATTCAGTCTGACCTTTTTCATCCTCAGAAAGACCCGAACAACAATTTGAAGAATTGACTGCATGTCAGCTGGGTTTTCTCCAAATATATTGATCAAGGTCAGATTACCAAGACCAACAACAAATGTGGCCAATTCATTGTCATGATGACCCTTAATATCAACAACCAGAATATAGTCAACATTCAGCTCTGGTTTTATCTTGTCTGAGACCCTGATCAGCTGCATGAAAGCTCCTCTGGTGCACCTGCCAGCACTGACGGCAAACTTGAGTCCAAACATGGCGTTCAGCATTGTGGATTTCCCAGAGCTCTGAATCCCTATAACTGACAGCACAAAGACTCTCTGGTCTCCCAGTTTCTGGATGAGTTCATCTATAACAGCAGAGATCCAGACCAGAGGAACATGAGCAGCATCTCCATCCATCAGCTCCAGTGGAAATCCAGAGATCATCATCTCTGCTGCAAGACTCGGGAGAGAAGAGAAGTGAAACTGCAGATCTTTCTTGTTCTTCTTCACAGATGAACATGATTCATAGATCTGACTGATCTCCCTCATGATGTGCTCTAAACCAAAGGTTACAGCTTGAAGATCCTCAGATATTCTCTCAAGTTCTGCTTGTTCAGCTTTGAGTTGTTCGGATTCATCATGCTTCTCTTTCAGTTTTAAAACTGCTGACCACTTTTCATCATACTTGTGATGAAGAGCATAAATATCTGGTGAGATATATTCACCAAGGACGATTTCAAGCCATTTAAGAAAATAGATCTTACTATCAGCATGCAAGTGCATTTCTTTAATAAAGAACTGTATAAAAGTACTTATGTTAAATGCATGCTGCTGCTCACGTAATCGCTTCAGGTTGGCTTGTTTTTGGCTGATGTCCATTTCTGTCTCATTTGCTTGAGGTCGATGTAGTTCTTTGTTCTTCTGACTCCACTGATGCCACAGTTTCCCCTGATGAGGCAGAAATGATTCCTTGATTTCTGTCAGAAATTTATCCTCCAGTAAACTCATCATCTGCTGTGCTGCTTCTCTTCCTCTCCTGCAGTCATCGTCATCTTCCTCATCTACTCTGATGTCTGAGTGTTTGGACACATCTTCAAGTCTGAAAGTGGAAGATGATTCTGAGAGACAATCATATATGGCTCTTCTGAGTTCTTCAGAGACATCTGACTGATTTCTGTCTTTCAGACCAATCTTGAATTTCCCTTTGTCCATCTCAGTTACAGTAGATTCATCTTCAGTGAGAAGATAAATGAGTGGCTTTCTATTTGTGTACAGGTTTTGGATTATTGTTGACCTTTCGCCGTTCCTGTGAAGTCCTGGTAGAAGAACAACATTGACTGATGCCATTTCAGTGAGGATCTGCAGCTGTTTCTCATTGTCTCCTGCATCACCATGTAGATTACAGAACGCAACACAGTCAGTGAATTTATCTGTGTTTTTCGCAGAGGGGCAGAACCAGGCGATCTCCACCACTCCGTCCATCAGGACTCTGGTTCTGCTGCTGCCTGGGCAGTTCCTGTGGAAGAACGTGTTGTGTTTCTCATTGATCAGACTGTTCATCAGCTGAGACTTGGATGAGGACACAGAGCCAAACCTAAAGAAAGACACCATTGGAGTTTCTGCCTTGTAGATCAGCTGGATTTGACTGATGATCTCATTGTTGATGTTTCTCATCTTCCAGCTCTTGTTGATTTGTCTGAATGTCCAGAGAGGAAACTCAATCTGTTGTGTGAATGGATCAGGAACAAGCAAAGGCAGAGCATACTGACACTGGGACAGTTTAGTGACCAGCAGCTGCTTCAGGAAACCATCAGCACAATGAAACACAGCCATCTGAACATCCATCGGGTGAATTCGCTCAGATTGGCTCGTTCCTTTGTTAGATAAAGATACTGCTTTAAATATATCACCACTGTCTTCAGATGAGTCATTGTGTCTGTGTTGTGTGTGATCCTGTCCACTGGTCTTTTTAACATTAATGTATCTTGCTCTGTAGTCCATCATCAGTAGTTTCTGTATGAAAGTCTGAACCAGCTCCTCCTCAGCACAGGACTCATGGGATTGTAATGAATGTGCAGTTAACTGAAGAGCATTGACTTTTGTCCATTCATTTTTGTTCTTGTCGAGATAAAGTCTGTAAAACAGTTGCTCTTTTTTTTCTCTTTCGATCTTTTCTTGTTGTAGGTGTTGATCTGGACTGACTCCTGCTGGTCCATCATCCTTAGTTTCTCCCTGTTTTATAGAAAATAAAATAATTATATATTTATTTTATTCAATGATAGATCAAATGTATCAACAATGTGTAACACATTGTATATTTTCATGGAATTTGCTTGGAAATATCTCAAAATGTAAATGAAAATTACAAAAACCATTTGCAAACTGATTGTGTCAGTGTTAAAAAATATGTACACAACCATAACTGTCACAATTCTGTTCAGTTTAGTTTTGTTTTCATGGACTTTCAGTTTGTTTTCATATGTCACGTGTCTTTGTTCAGATTCCTGCCACTCATCTGTCTCCTTGGTTACAGTCATTATTAGTTATTCTGCGTTCTATTAATTATCCTTGTTTGTGTTTGCTTTGTAAGTTGATCCCTCACATTCATTCTCTCTTCGGTTTACGTTACATTTGGTGTGTGTTGACCTGCCTGTCTGACTATTATTTGTACTATCCTCATTAAACTTTGGATTGGAACTTTATTCTTCATCTTCGTCTGCCTTCCTGCAACCACCCGTGACAATAACAAGCATTAAAGCTGATTTCATTCCAGCCTTTGCATCTCATTCTACTCTTAATATTTTAGGCTTGACTGAGACCTGGATTCGTCCAGAAAATTCAGCAACAGCTGCTGCTCTCTCTAACAACTTCTCTTTCTCTCACACTCCTCGCCAGTCTGGGAGGGGTGGGGGCACAGGTCTTCTCATTTCTAACAATTTTAAATACTCAACCCTCTCCTCTCTATGCAATAACTACTCGTTTGAATATCATGCTATTACACTTACAACTCCCATTAAGATATTGTAGTCATATATCGCCCCCCAGGTCAACTGGGAAGCTTTGTAGAGGATCTGGATGTGCTGCTGTTTCCCTGAGGATGGCACCCCACTTGTAGTCTTTGGTGATTTCAACATTCATCTAGAGAAGCTGAATACAACAGACTTCATCTCTCTCCTAGCCTCATTCGATCTCAAACGGCTCATCACCACAGGTACTCACAAATCAGGCAACCAACTGGACCTGGTTTACACAACGCAACTGCATCACAGACAACATTCTGGTGAAACCTTTCCACGCTTCTGATCACTTCCTCATTACTTTCAATCTACAACCCTCTACCCATGCTCCATCAACCCCCCTACCAGTTACTTTCAGACGAAACCTGCGCTCACGCTCTCCCTCCCATCTTTCCTCTGCTGTGTCATCTTCTCTTTCCTCACCCTCACAATTCTCATCTCTGGATGTTAATTAATACCGCAACAGATACTTTATGCTCCACTTTAACTTCTTCTTTAGACAATATCTGCCCTATCTCCTCCAGGCCAGCATGCACTACTCCCTCTAATCCCTGGTTATCTGAGATTCTTCGTGAACACCGGACCAAACTCAGAGCAACAGAGAGGAAATAGCACAAATCAAAAGACACAACTGACCTTAGTATGTATCAATCTCTGCTCTCTTCCTTTTCTGTTGATGTTCATGCTGCAAAATCTTTGTATTTCCACAACAATATCAACAGCACTGCTAAAACACAAACACTTTTCAAGACATTCAACTCTCTCCTCTGTCCACCTCCACCTCCACCCACCGCCACCCACCTCCTCTTTAACTGCTGATGATTTTTCTAACTTTTTCACCAACAAAACAACAACTATCAGCAGTCAGTTCTCAGCTCCACACACAGGAACCCAGTCCAACCTCTCCCACTCCCAAAAACCTTCTCTCCTCCTTCTCTCCACTAACCGAGGAAGAAGTATCTAAACTTCTCCTCTCCAGTCATCCCACCACCGGCCCTCTAGATCCCATCCCCTCACACCTTCTACTACAAGCCATCTCTCCCACACTTCTACCAGCACTCACACACATCATCAACTCATCCCTCCACACTGGCACTTTTCCTACAACATTCAAGCAGGCTCGGGTAACTCCACTGCTTAAGAAACCAACATTAACCCTCAGGGGTCTGAGGTGTTTTCTGGGTCCTGGAGGTGTTCTGACATGCTCTAACATTTGTGCTTATTTCTGTTACTTGTGACATTTTCATGACTAAAGTATTATTACACTGCATTCAGCACAAACTCTGCTACAATAATATGTCAGCAGCATGTATGTAAAAGTTTGTAGTTTTGAGATAATAACATTTATGCGTGGTTTGTGAAAATGACCAAAAAAAAAGTCACTGAAATAATGTCATGAAAGACAAACTAATTATTTCGTCGCAAGGCTTTTGAAAATTGTATCACGTAGCCTAGAATATTTGCTCCAAAACTATGTGAAAATCATCCTGAATACTCATTCAGATAAGACAATATATTGATTTAAAATTTGTATGACATGTTTTGTGTAAGAAAGCTTTATGCGAGGAGGCGTTAACCACCATGAATATTGAGTGTTTCACACCTGAGAGAGACAAAGAGCCTCCCATAATGGCCCTATTAGGAGCTCTCAGGCACTATCATTACATTACCTTGCACAAAGAATGAGGAGATTTAAAAAAAAAATGGCTTTTTGATTGTTTGAATTTATTTACAACACAACATCATCCAAAGATACACAACAAATGGCAAAAAGCACATTATTTAACACACTGAACTAAAGACAGAGACTTAACCAGTCACACACCTTTCCTTTCCTGAAACATAGTGCATACCTGTCATTTCCAAGGTGTTTGATTTTTCACTTTACCTCCTCATGCTCATGTTGAAGTCAGCAGGACGGGTAGCTACCTAAAAAAAATATATATATATAAAAAAGCTGTGAGCATGCTGATATCAAGAAGAAACCAGGGCTGCATGATTGTGGGAATACATTTTAGATTTCTGGTGAATTTTTTTTTTTAAATTTACAAAATACACACACACACACACACACACACACACACATATATATATATATATTTGTTGTGCCTTGTAGGCATATACCTGCACTGCAAAAAATGATTTTCTTACTTAGTATTTTTGTTTTGTTTCCAGTCCAAATATCTAAAAATTATTAAATCAAGAAGCATTTACTAGAGAAGTAAAATGACATAAGAAATTCTATTTTGTTTTAAGATAAAAAATAAAGTAATTTAAGTAATTTTTGCTTAAAACGAGCAAAATTATCTGCCAATGGGGTAAGCAAAAAAATCTGAATTCGAATAGAAAACAAGAAAAAAAATCTTAATTCAAATGGAAACCAAGAATTTTTTGCTTACCCCATTGGCAGATAATTTTGCTCGTTTTAAGCAAAAATTACTTAAATTACTTTCTTTTTATCTTAAAACAAAATAGAATTTCTTATGTCATTTTACTTCTCTAGTAAACACTTCTTGGTTTAAGAATTTTTAGATATTTGGACTGGAAACAAAACAAAAATACTAACTAAGAAAGTATTTTTTGCAGCAGGGCTGAATCAAATAATAAGAACAGTATAGCAGGCATAGTTAAAAAGGAACACTTCAGTAACACTACACTAGAGAAAAACATATTGATTATCATATGTTACTTCAAATGTTTACATCGATATGACGTTATGAAATGAGATTGGAGTAAAATCATGGTTTGCTTTTCAAACGCACGTCGCGCGACTGCGTTTTCAAACTCTCACAGCGCGTGCAGGGGACATTCACTGAAGCATCGAGCAACAGTTCAATGGCAATATGAAGTTTATGCAACAATAACACTAACTAATATAATTCAGGAGTATTTCTTACCTTAAAATCGTTCTTGTCTTCAAATCGCGATCTTCTTCTTCAGATGTAAACCCAATAATCTCACAGCATGTCTTCCAAACTCGACGACTGAAGAGGACTGATAAAGTTTGCCGCTTTGTTGTTGAGGTAATGGGGGCGTTCGCGCGACACATGGACGATTTGCATCTCTATATGTTTTGCGCGTGTGGGTGTGGTCACATTAAAACTAATGAGGAAGGGTTAGAGAAACTGAATATCTTGTTGGTTTTATACAAATTACTTAAACAGAGAATATTTGTTTTCGTTTTGAATCAGATAATTTAAAACTACACACTTAAATGATTATAAATATATAGAGCTCACAAATGTGTGACAAGTATTCGCTGAGTTTTTTAAATGTTTAGAGACGTGCTCAAGAAAAAAAAGTTCACGAGACGGAGAGGCAGAAAGCACACCCTGTTTAATTTCTTTATTTTACAAAAGCACAACGTTTTGTTTTGATTGTAAGTGGACACATACAAAAGTAGACATCTCACAGATTCTTTTTTCATTTTTATTAAGTCTGTATGACCACAAATGACGGAGTATTTTAAGTTTATTCAGCTGCTATGTGAAAAAAAACGCGCAAATCACGCCGGCGTGATTGCCGACCCCAGGGGGTTAAACGCATCAATCTTAGAGAATTACAGACCTGTCTCTCTCCTACCATTCATTGCGAAAACACTTGAACGAGTTGCCTTCAACCAAGTATCATCTTTCCTCTCTCTGACCAACCAACTAGATGTAAACTAGGGCTGGGCGATATATCGCATGACATTGTTAGGCGCATCACATCAGTAAAGCCGGTTCCTTGATTAGTAGTAAATCGCCATCACCTGCTTTCAGATGTAGCGGCATTTACTAGAGAACCTTAGAGAACCTTTGCGTGAGAACCTTTGCTTGTTTAGAGAGAGAGAGAGCGCGAGAACTGTTTTTGTGTTTTATTATTTTATTATGTGGTTCTCATGTATGCTCACGTCCCTCGTTTTGGCTGTGTCCAAAAACCTTTTCACTTGTGAATGTTTTGGTCCACAAAGGGGAAGGGGATAGGTAAGATGTCACGTGACATACATTGTACACATGTAGTAAATTGGTCTGTATTAAAACACTAGTTAGAGATTTGTGCCACCCGCTGTGTTTGTTTATTAGTTAGTGTAGTTTAGTTACGACGTCACGGACGTTGAAGTCTTTTTCTTTGATCTTTTCTTTTTATTCTTAGTATTAGAATATAAATGTGTTAGATAACCTTTTTGCTTATATTACTTTCGTTTGTTTGGCACAATCTGTTTCCCCTGTTCTTCCTTTGTGGTTGGGTTTTTGTTATTATATATATTCATTCATTATATTAAAACTCAAATTCACTTTTATTCAGTGGTCTCTCGTGTTTTCTCACCTCACTCAGTGTTACATGTTGACGTGTGTCTGAGATGGTTACATGTGTTCCCCTCCTAAAAACCCTAGACAGGTACGAGTCATAGGAGGGTCGTAACATAATGGGGGCTCGTCCGGGATATAACTGAATTAACAGATAACCAGTTCATGACACGGTCTCTTGTATCACTGTGTGTGTTGAGAATTTGTGCGTGCGGTTCTATGTCGCTATAGAATGTTCGTATTAGAAAGATTTATTGATAGTCCTTCGCAAGAGGAATTAGATGGTTGTAGGAAGAATGATTTGTTGAGGATAGCAAGTCATTTTCAGATTTCAGTAAGTAAGCAGTCACTTAAAAAAGAGATTAAGTCTGTGGTATTTGATCGTTTGGTGGAGATGAATGTGCTTGTGTTGCAGGAGGAGGTAGCTGTTGCGGACAGTGTGTATGTGGGTACGTTAGGTAGGAGTGAGAATGTGAGTGGGGAGGAGCTAACGCTTACGGCGGAGGTTGAGGCTGAGGCTAGGGCGGGGTTGCCTCCCTTTGAACCATTCTCCCCTATGTCTGTTGGCTCAAAAGGGGAAACGAGACTTAAGGTCCGTTTGGCCTGTTTGCAGTTTGAATCGCAGGAGAAGGTGCAAGCTCGGCAGGCGGAGATGGATTTGAGGTTACAAATTCGTAAATTTGAGATCGACGCGGAGACGCAGGTCAAAATGCGACAGCTGGAGCTTGACGCAATGTGAATTGTGGGGGGGTCCGCTGCGCGACCAGATCTCCCTCGAGTTAGTCCCGCTGCCGCTGTTGACCGTTCTCCCACTGTAGTGCCTACTCCTACTGTTGCCCCGACGTCTGCTTCATCCGTTGCAACCGAGTCATTTGATGTTGGTAAAAATATTATATTAGTGCCACATTTTCGTGAAGCTGAAGTTGATTCCTACTTTAGTGCCTTTGAGCGCATTGCTATGTCTTTTCGTTGGCCAAAGGATTGCTGGTCTTTGTTACTGCAATGTCGTTTAATGGGTAAAGCGCTAGAGGTGTTCTCTACTCTTTCCTTAGAGGATAGTTTGAATTATGATGCTGTAAAATTACCAATTTTACGTGCTTACAAATTAGTTCCAGAAGCATATCGTCAAAAGTTTAGAGGCCATAAGAAGAATTCATCACAAACATTTGTGGAATTTTCTCGAGAGAAAGCTCTTCTCTTTGACAAATGGTGTAGTGCAACTAAGACTGATGATTTCAATTCGTTAAGAGAACTAGTTCTGCTTGAGGAATTTAAGGCGTGTTTATCTGACAGAATAGTTGTCTATCTGAACGAACAGAAGGTAAGTTCGTTAGCACAAGCTGCTGTGTTAGCAGATGAATTCATGCTCACTCATAAGGGGGTATTTTTCGTGACTCGCACTGAAAAGAGCGTGGTTACTAGTCCGGCTCAAACTCAAGATTTTCGAGAGAAAGCTGGAATGCCGAAATCGAAAGAGTTAAGGGATTGTTTTTACTGCCATAAACCAGGACACCTGATTGCTGATTGTCCAGTGCTTACGCGTAAACAGCAGTCTAAGAACCCGAAGAGTGTTGCATGAATGAAGACAGTACTACCGTCTGAATTAGTATGTAGTACTGATGTTTGTGACATCAATTATAAACCTTTCATTATGCCAGGGCTTGTTTCCTTATCTGGAAAGGAAGAGGATCGGAGAGAAATCTGCATTCTCCGAGATACAGGGGCTATGCAGTCAATTATGCTGTCTGATGTGCTACCGTTCTCTGACGAATCATATTGTGGCTCGAATGTGTTGATTCGTGAGATAGAAATGCAAGTAGTGTCTGTGCCTTTGCATAATGTACACTTATGCTGTTCTCTGCTTTCAGGTGTTGTGCGAGTCGGAATTCGAAACTCACTTCCTGTTAAAGGAATAACTCTCATTTTGGGAAATGACTTAGCTGGAGGCAAAGTTTTGCCAGTTCCAGAAGTGACTGATGTTCCACAGGTTTGTTTGGTAGGTGATGTTGTTAGTTGGCACCCTGAAGTGTTTTTCTCTTGTGCAGTGACTAGTCAGCTGAATCCAGTACTCGCGACCCACTGCTCTGAACATTTTGTATGTCTCCCTTATTTAACACACCTGAATCAGATCATCAGCTCGTTGGAGAGACTCCACGCAGCAAAATCCCCAGAGTTAAATTAACTCTACTCAGATAACATTTGGTCCCTCTCTACAGAGAGTTAAAATAACTCTGAATCAGAGTTAAAGTTAATGAGATACTTAAGTAATTAATTAAGTGATGATTGGGGATTAATTATGAACACCTGCTGTCAACAAGCAGAATCACTGAAGGAAAGAGAAACTCAAGAACTACAACTGACTTCCAGCCACAGCAAGATCTCAGCAGAGGAGGATTAAACAACTCCACAAACAGCATTACCAACCTCACTTATTACTAACCAGACTGACTTTATTTCTGTCAGACGTCTACAGAAGGTCTTAGTGAGAATTAACAGAGGTGTAGATGTTGAGGATTTATTGACATTTTTTGGTTACCATTCTGGAGACCAGTGTTTCCTTTAGTTGGGCAGTTTTACTCTTTATTTTTTTTTGTGAGTTTGTGGTTTTTGTAACTGGTTTTACCAAAACATGTAAATTGTTACAAAGAAAGCCAGAAACAAAGATGATCAGGTGATATAGTTTTCAATTGTAAAAAAGTAGAGTAATGCACTTCTCTCATCACTGTCCAAAAGTGGTTATTGGAAATTAGTAGATTATTTTCAGAACGAGACTCGCTACAGATTGGATAATCTGAATTTAGAACTTTGTAGGAATTTTTTTTCTTTTGAGACACAGATGTCAAGAATCAGCATATGAATCTCAACAATGGTGACGTGTTTCATGCCTCAATGCATCCTGGGTTTTGCATCCAGTTTTATACTATTGTGGCTCCCAGCATGCATTGCGGCATGAAACATGCCACCATTGTTGAGATTCATATGCTGATTCTTGATGTCTGATGTCTATTAACATCAAATAACCACTGTTGGACAGTGATTAAGTATCTCATTAACTTGAACTCTGATTCAGAGTTGTTTTAACTCTCTGTAGAGAGGGACCAAATGTTATCTGCGCAGAGTTAATTTAAATTTGGGGATTTTTCTGTGTGGAGTCTCTCCAACGAGCTGATGATCTGATTCAGGTGTGTTAAATAAGGGAGACATACAAAATGTTCAGAGCAGTGGGTCGCGAGGACTGGATTTGAGAACCACTGGTCTACAGAAGGTCTTAGTGAGAATGAACAGAGGTTTAGATGTTGCCAATTTATTGAAAACATTTGATCACCATTATGGTGACCAGTGTTTCCTTTAGTTGGGCAGTTTGACTCTTAACATTTTGTCTGAGTTTGTGGTTTTTGTAACAGTTTTTTACCAAAACACATTAATTGTTGCAAAGAATGCCAGAAACAAAAATCATCATGATATAGTTTTCAACAACAAAAATTAGAATACTGCACCTATCTCATCACTGTCCAACAGTGGTTATTTGATGTTAATCGAATATATTCACTAACAATACTCTCTTGCCACAGACCAGACAATCTGAATTTAGATTTTTATAATACATTATGGGGATCTATTTATTTTGACACAGACATCATGAATCAGCATTTGAATCTCAACAACGGTGGCATGCTGCAATGCATGCTGGGAGCCACAAAAGTATAAAACCCACGGCTCCCAGGATGCATTGCGGCATGAAATATGTCACCATTGTTGAGATTCATGTTTCTGGCTTTCTTTGTAACAATTTACTTGCTTTGGTAAAACTGTTACTAAAACCACAAACTCACACAAAATAGTAAAGAGTAAAACTGCCCAACTAAAGGAAACACTCATTACCATAATGGTAACCAAAAATCAATTTCAATAAATCGTCAACATCTATACCTCTGTTAATTCTCACTAAGACCTTCTGTAGACGTCTGACGTCCGGTTCCTCCTCTGCTGAGACCTTGCTGTGGCTGGAAGTCAGTTGTAGTTCTTGAGTTTCTCTTTCCTTCAGTGATTCTGCTTGTTGACAGCAGGTGTTCATCATTAATGCCCAATCATCACTTAATTAATCACTTAAGTGTCTCATTAACTTTAACTCTGATTTAGAGTTATTTTAACTCTCTGTAAAGATGGACCAAATGTTCTCTGAGCAGAGTAAATTTAACTCTGGGGATTTTGCTGTGTATAGCATATGGTATTCAGCGATTTCTGTATAATCAAAAATATTTCTAACAAATACTTGTTCTGATAAAAAAAAGATTTTGAAACTGTTTATTTATTTAAACTAGGGATGCACCAAATCCAGATTTTTGGGGTTCGGCCGAATACTGAATCCACTGGTTAAGATTCTGCCGAATCCGAAACCGAATACTGAATCCTACTCCCATCCTCAGTCCATTAACACAGTAAACACATCAATGAAGTAAACAATGTCCACAGCAGTGGATTATTATTATTTTTTTTTAACTTGAATTGCCTTCTTTTGATTGAAAGTACTGCCAAACAACACTTTTTCTGCTCACGAGTTCCATTTTCACTTTCTCACAGCCTACGACATTCGGACGGTCCACCAACTGTAACGAGTGAAAATAAGGTGTGGCCCCTTTTAGAGCTGCGCACGCCCTGTTGAACTGTCTGCAGTCTGTATTGTATGCGCCTCAATACCCCATGTATGCGGGTTATTTCTGTTTGATGCTCATTTTTTCTCAATCCTGGATTCAGTACACCCCTAATTTAAACACACTTGACATCAATAATCAGCCTGTGAATCTCAACAATGGTGACAATAATAAAGCATGTGCATTCTGGGTACCACCAATCAAAACTCATCCATGGCTCCCATCATGCATTGCTGTATGAATAAATTATGATCTGAATTGTCTTAGTAATTTCCTTTTCCTAATTGAATATTCTGTTTGACACCATTTTTGAGATTCATACACTGATTCTTAGTGTTGGGTCCGAGTCCACCTTTGTCGAGTCCGAGTCGAGTCCAAGTCCTTAACAACCGAGTACAAGTCCAAGTCCGAGTCCAAAGAGGGTCGAGTCGGACTTGAGTCCGAGTCCTTAACATCCGAGTCCGAGTCGAGTCCGGCCGAGTCCACAAAGATTTAAATGATTTGAAATTGACCTTTCACAAAGACCCACCCCTCTTGGTTACTGTTGCTACGTCCGACAAGCCATTCCTCTCTCACTCCACATGTTCTCGGTCGGAGCAAAGAGGACACTAACAATGTGCCAACAGACAAGACAGAGCAGGGTACTTTTGGTTTGAAATAAAGTCTCAGCTTTCAATTTTTTTAATTTTTATGAAATTCAAACGATAAATACTGTTTTGTGGTGCTTTAATGTGTAGGCCTCAGTTCAAGCAGCACGTGAACTGATAATCTCTTCTAGTTATAGCACAAATTTCTAAAAAAGAAATCAATACACACAAGTCCACTGCCTTTAATCTACTAACGGATTTGGTTTGTTTGTCGAACAAAAATGGCGTGTATCTGCATTATAATTGGTCAGATCACCTGTCAATCAAATCCCGCCGAAAGGTCTCAACACTGAGCTCTTAAATTATTATTTTAAACCTTACAAAATGATTGCAATGTATAGTTACAGTCATACGTTTACCTATTGTACATCTTTTAGAATCTGCAAGGTAATGCTTAATAATGCAACACGATGCATTAAAGGAGAACTCCGGTCAATTTTAACATTGAGCTCAATTTTTAGTAAATTTGGAGTGCTGTCAATACAGAGAACAACGACAAAAATCGGTGTTGCCTACACTGTGTTATCCTATTTTTAAAATTTGCACCCTATTAACTTCAATGGGGCAAGTTTTAAACCTGCTTTTATTTCTCTTATCATCCTTGATGTGTCATTACAAGTGCCCAGCCATGTGAGTGATTCCTTCAGAGTGAACACGAGTGAATCTGACTACAGTAGATGTGAAAGATATTAATAAAAATGATGTTATATCAGCCAGTGCAAATACCTGTATTTACTTCCTGTTTTCGGTCGAAGTCCAAAGTAGTCGATTGTCGAGTTCACGCGCGTGATCATATGTAACTAAACCTATGCGCGTGAACTAGACAATTGACTACTTTGGACTTCGACCGAAAACAGGAAGTAAATACAGGTCTGTGCGCTGGCTGATATAACATCATTTTTATTAATATCTTTCACATCTACTGCAGTCAGATTCACTCGTGTTCACTCTGAAGGAATCACTCAACATGGCTGGGCACTTGTAATGACACATCAAGGATGATAAGAGGCTAAAAGCAGGTTTAAAACTTGCCCCATTGAAGTCAACAGGGTGCAAATTTTAAAAAGAGGATAACACGGTGTAGGCAACACCGATTTTTGTCGTTGTTCTCTGTATTGACAGCACTCCAAATTTACTAAAAAATGAGCTCAATGTTAAAATTGACCGGAGTTCTCCTTTAAGAGCCAGGGGTAAACTTTTGAGCAAGATGATGATGTTTACATTTTTCTTATTGTGTTATACATGCTAATATCTTATTTAGCCTCTGAAGGGTTGGACTAAATTAATGAATGCATTTTTAAACAAATAAGACCAATTTACACCAATGATCCAGTTCAAAAGTTTACACCTCTTGGCTCTTAACGGATGCTTCCTTCTTGTGCATCACTAAATGTTTGCAGGGTTTGTAAAAGTTGTGTATGAGTCCCTCAGTTGTCACCAGTGTGAAAGTATGGATCTTACAATCATAGTCACTGCTAGTAAGGAGTCAAATATGCAGAAGATGCTGGAAAAGCAAAGAATGTGCAGGAACTGGATGATTTTTCCTTAAACATAAAAAAAAAAGAAAAAAAAAAAAAGTTGTGGATCATTCAGGTAATGACACAATATTACAATCGAGCCTATGTAATTTGTCTTTATTTTGTGTTTGTATTTTATTTAGGCTATTAAACATCTGTTATGTGAAAAAGCTTTTTCAGGGCAGTACTAAATAGAAACAATGTGTATGATCCGTCTTATTAAAAAACATATAAAAATAACATTTTGGAGATTCTGCAAGGAGTATGTAAACTTATGACTAAAGTATAAATGCAACAAAAATGATAACATTATCAGACGCCAAAATGTTGCTATGGTTAACACGTTCTTATGTTGCTATGTGTCAAATCATCGCAATTTCATGACTCAAAGGACAAAAATTAATTGGATTCAATCCCACATTTAAATGCAGTTATCACTCTTTATAATTTACAGTGTGAACGTAACCACTGGTCCTCTAGAAGTATGAAAAACAAAACTATTTAGATTGTCAACAGCGCTCCCTTTAAGCCATCACTTACCTTGTTCGGCACTCTCCCTAAAACTCTCGTCATAAACACTGACTGAAGTTGTCCGCACTGCACAGTGAATATCTTATTTATATTGCGTCTAGAGAGACTTTGTTGTTTATGAGGGGATTTGCGAAAGGATAAAGCTCGTGCTTATTCTAAACATACATTTTGAGCGAATTATTCGCATGCGGACTCTAAAACGCCTCTGATTTGCCACTGTGTTTATGCACTTAACTGTGATTGGCTACAATGCTCAACGCTGAAACAACATTGTTTCGTTTAGTTTTTGAATAATAAAAAAATCACAAAATTTCGTTTTGTGTCATCCAGTGCCCGGACTCGACTGGACTCGGACATTTTTCCGAGTCTAAAATGTCCCGAGTCCGTGTCAAGTCCGAGTACAAATTCATTCTAGTGCGTGACAAGTCCGAGTCCATTCAAAATTGGACTCGAGACCGGACTCGAGTCCGAGTCCGAGTTCGAGTACCCCAACTCTACTGATTCTTGATGTCTGTGTGTGCCTAAGAGAAAGATATTAAATTTTTTTATCAGAACCATTTATAAGAAATCCTTTGGATTAGCGTATATCATCACTGGATCTTATGATGTAGATTGACTGTGATCCTATATTCAATAATATTAATTTAAATCAAAGATTAGACTCTAAATAATTTCAGTGATTCAGGTCAAATAATGATTATGTTAAGACCAACAACACCTGATCACCTTTTCTTTTTGTCCAACTGTCAGTTGTAATTCAGTTACAACAGCAAAACAAAAACTAAAGTTAAAAATGTAAGGTTGAACTGGCCAACTAAAGGCGGGCGTACGCGGTGCGAGTTCGGACACTCGGGAGGTCGTGAGATATTGCACACGTTACGAGTCAGTTAAACTGATAATCGCGTCAAAGCAGCTGGTACACGGCACGACTGTCCTCCTGCACAAATTTTATCCCGAGCCGGCGGTTAAACACAGTCTCTGTGTTTACGCGTTAAACACAGAGACCGGAGCTTTCAATGTTGCAGGCATAGCTTCAGATTGAAAAATGACAGAAATGTGTGTGCAAATGCAGATAACAGTAGCCATTCCGTTCAACATAAAAACATGAGAGTGTGTGTGTGTGTGTGTGTGTGTGAGACAGTGTATGCGCACGCTGTGTGGTTGCTGCCACTGAGGTATAGCCCCATCGATCTAGCCTGTGACGTGGTTGTGTATGATTTGGCAATAGGGGACAGCCTATACGCTGGTGAAAATCGTGCCGACTCCCCGAATTTTTTAAACATGTTTAAAAATGATCGGGAGGTCGGGAGGTGCTTGTAACGTGCTCGGCACGGCTCGTAATTCCTCTCACACGCTGCGAGCCGCGACCATGCGAGCATCACCGATTTGCACTCGATTTCTCCCGAGTGAAAAAAATCATCTGCGAGCTCGTAAAACAGCAACAAATCGCACCGTGTACGCCCGCCCTAAAGCAAACACTGATCCCCATAATGGTGACTTACAAATTAGATTTTCTCCTTCAGTGATTCTGCTTGTTAACATCAGGTGTCTTCAATAATGCTCAATCATCACTCAATTAATCACATAATTATCTCATTAACTTTAACACTCTTCAGTGTTAATTTAACACTCATATTTTAACAATTTACACCCTTGAGGCTGGAACCAAATAAACTCCCAGTAGAGTTAATTTAACACTGGAGTTTTTGCTGTGTACCTTTTTAAAACACGTTCCTCTAACGTCAAGAAAACTGGACATTTTCACATTCCCGGAACCAACAATGTATATTTGGAGAACGTTCTTATAACAAAAGTCTGTTAGCTGGGAATAGGTTGAATGGCACGTCTGCCATAGCCTGACGAGGTCTGTATCGCTTTTACTGGCACTACGGAACTTCGGGGTTCGGGTAGCAACCCGAGCACAAAAAGAACTACAAAATTTGTGAGAATGAAATCGCATTCTCAACTATCTCGACAACTGGCTGATTCTGGCTCAGTCTCGGGATCAGTTGTGCGAACACAGGTCACCTCAGTCACCTCAGCCTGTTGGGACTTCCCTTCGGTGTGGACAGAAGAATGCAAAGCTTTAGGTCTTCAGACCAGCTCTTCATCTGTTACAGAGGCCAGCAGAAGGGAAAGGCTCTCCAAGCAGAGGTTAGCACACAGGATAGTGGATGTAATTGTCTTGGCATACCATAACCACTGGCAAGGATACGTGCGTCTATTTGCTCCAGTAGTGTTCCCCAGAAATGGCTAACCATACATAACTGAGACGTTCAGTGCTGAGGAGTTTGAGACCAGGAGCACTACTGGTCATAAAAATCACTTAAATGTTTATACCTATGCTTTTAATTGCTAAATAATTTGGTCCTACACAGCAAAATCCCCAGTGTTAAATCAACACTGCTCGGAGCATATATGGTCCCACTCTACAGAGTGTTAAAATAACACCGAAGCAGTGTTAAAGTTAATGAAATAATTAAGTGATTAATTAAGTGATGATTGAGCATTATTGAAGACACCTGATGTTAACAAGCAGAATCACTGAAGGAAAGAGAAACACAAGAACTACAACTGACTTTTAATCACAGCTTTAAATTAACTCAGCTGAAGATAAAAATAAGACATTCAATCTGTGAAGATCTCAACAGTGAACGATTAAACAACTCCACAAACAGCATTACCAGCTTCACTTATTACTAACCAGACTGACTTTATTTCTGTCAAATGTCTACAGAAGTTTTATTGAGAATTAACAGAGGTTTAGATGTTGATGTTTTAGTCACCATTTAAAAATCACCATTATGGTGAACAGTGTTGCCTTTAGATGTGCAATTTGATTCTTTTTTTATTATTTGATTTCATGGTCATTGTAACAGTGTTTACCAAAACACACAAAGGTTGCAAAGAAAGCCAGCAACAAAGATGATCAGGTGATAGGCCCAAGTTTTGGGCAAAGTACAAAAATCAAAAAAGTTGATCATTTACTGAAAATGGTTATTTGGTATTAATAGATTTTCAATAACATTCATTTCGTTCTATAGATCAGTCATCAAGCTGAATCTTTATTTTTTAATTATTGGGAAAGTAATCTTTGGACAAACACACAGACATCAAGAATCCCCATATGAATCTCATTAATGGTGACATGCTTTATGCCGCAATGCATTATGGGAGGCACCATAGTATAAAAATCATGGCTCCCAGCATGCATTGCAGCATGAAGCATGTCACCATTGTTGAGATTCATACTCTGATTATTGATGTCTGTTGTTTCTAATATAAAAATAATAATTTACAAAAATATCTGAAATGTATATCAAATTTTTAATTCAGGATGACTGCTCTGTGTCAAAAAAAGTGACTTTTATTAATAACTAACAACAACTTTTGTTTTTTGTCAGGGATAAGATTAGTGAATCTTTCATCTTTATAATAATGAAAACGATAACACCTGGACATTTAATATTTTTAGCTTCTTTTGTAACATATTATGAGTTTTGGTAAATATTGTTACAAAGACCAAAATAGTACTTTAAATGCCATGAGTCAAACTGCCCAACTGAAGGGGAAACTGATCACCATAATGGTGACCTTTTTTTTTTAAAACATCGACATCTAAACTTTTGTCCATAGACATATACCAGAAATAAAGTCAGTCTGGTTAGTAATAAGTGAAGCTGGTAATGCTGTTTGTGGAGTTGTTTATTCCTCCTCTGCTGAAATCTTTAGAGATTGAATGTCTTATTTTTATCTTCAGCTGATTTAATTTAAAGCTGTGACAAAGTCAGTTGTAGTTCTTGTGTTTCTCTTTCCTTCAGTGATTGTGCTTGTTGACAGCAGGTGTTCATCATTAATGTTCAATCATCACTTAATTAATCACTTAAGTATCTCATTAACTTTAACACTGCTTCAGTGTTATTTTAACACTCTGCAGAGTGGGACCATATATGCTCCGAGCAGTGTTGATTTAACACTGAGGATTTTGCTGTGTACCTAATTTGTCCATTTTTAATACATTTGTGTCAGATGATCTTTGGACCATACCTGACAATAAAGGCATAGCTTAACTGTAACAATCCCAAACATTGTTTTGTGTGTTTTCCTTCCTCTCTAGTCATACACATAGACTTCACAGAACATCCTCATTATCCATGATGTCTACATGCAGTAAAACAGATCATGTGAAGAACCCACATGTGACCACAGATTTCAGTTCGTAACGGTTTAGTATTCAAATACACACACTTATGTGTCAATCGGGCCCATTTTCTTTGCCTTAGAAAACTTCTGCTTTAGGCTACTGTGGTTTAAATGTACTGTAAGAAATGGCATCAATATAAAACAGTCTAAACCCAAATTTGTCACACAAAAAAAGTGTTAATATTCACCTTTACTGAATCATTTGATTCAGATTTTTCAGTCAATTGCTCAGGGATGCTGTTTCCTGTTACACCCTTCTGTATGTTTTCAGGTGAATCTGAAAAAGAGAAAACAACTCTACTCTGTGAAGCATTACTGAAGATTATTTCACAAGTTCACACTTACATATAATCAGATAGCGTAAAGGTTATGCAAATTTGGCGTGCTGTCCGAGGGGAGGGCTCAGAGCTTTTTTTTTTGTACACTGGTTTACTAAAAAAATATATTTTACCTGGCATTAGAGAAGTCTGTGATGATTTGTCTGTCTGCAGAGATTTCTCTGTCTGGGATGATTTGTCTGTCTGGGATGATTCGTCTGTCTGCAGGGATTTGTCTGTCTTTGGAGATTCCTCTGTCTGTGATGATTTGTCTGTCTGTGGCGATGATAATGATGGTGTGAGTTACAAATTAAATATGAAAATTTCTCATTGTGCAAAGATGAACAATCAGTTCGGTCTTGATTTTTCTCCCCAGTGAAAAAGCACATTTATTTAATCCTTAATCACTGTTAAAAAAGGATAACACTTAAAATGTTTGGGGTCAGACTGACCCCAAGCATTTTAAAGAGCGATTGCATAAGGAAATATCATTTTTTTATATGGAAAACTATATATATTTTTTTTTATTTACTTGTCAACTATACATTTATGCTGTGTTTTTGTGAAAATTTTTAAGTTTTTTTACCTATTTACGGAATGAAAGTGCAATGACCACATGTATCCAGAGAGGGCCATATGGGGCCATAGAGACTCATTCATTTTCACTTTATTTTTCTTGATGCTTCAACTTCTCCTCACAAATGTATGATATATATGCTGTGAATATTTATTTAAACATTTTGAAACACATAAAAAATCTGTAGTTTTGTCAGAGTTAGAATTTTTTTGAATTAGAATATTTTGAATTATCTGCTTTTGCAGAATTATCAGTGTGTGTTATTATTATTATGCAGTGTGTGTGTATGAGATAGAAAGTTCGTTCCACTTTGGGTTTATGCTCTAGGACCAGACCTTGATTTAAATGTAAAAAAAAATTGATTTATGCCAGGTTTGTTAATTTTATTGGCCAATTTCTGTAAAAATGCTCTCTGTTGCAGTTACATACATTTGTGTGTTTGTGTGTGTGTGTATAAGATAGAAAGTTCGTTCTACTTTTTATTTATGCTCTAGGACCAGACCTTGGTTTCTTTGTAGAAATTTTCAGATTTATAATGGATTTACTTTCATTTTTTTGACAAACAAAATAAAAAAAGTCATTTTTTTTATTTTCCCATTCATTTTCAATGCGGGGTCATTTTGACCCCAACCTTAAACGGTAAAAAAAAAAATGTACACACCTTTAGAACAACCAAATCAAGCCCAGTTTTTTTGTGCATGTTTAGATAGATTATTTAGGAAAAGTCACAGAGTGTCATGCCTCTGAGATGAAGGTAACACTTTTTAAAAATGAAGGAAAAGTCCATTGGGGTCAGCCTGACCCCAAACAGTGATTAAGGGTATTTAAACTATTGGTCTGCAACATGTCTCCAAATAAAATCAAAACCAGGATATCTTAGCGTGATTATAAATAGCAATGGTTACCTTTAAGTGTAATAAATATATGTGATGCAGGTCTCAGTGTAAAGCACGGGACTGTACTAATTTTCTGTTCCGTTCTGTGTTCAGTCTTAGTTCGCTGTAAGTGCTGCCTCACAAAGATTATATATCTGCATGTGCAGTGAGTTCGGGTTGCTTACTTTTAAAAAAATATTTATGTCTAAATTTAAGATTTATGTATTTGAATTGCATATACAATTTCCATCCATTTGAATTATATAGTTTTAACATAAACAAATTGATAATCTGAATGTGATTCATATTTGTCAGTAAATGAAACGGTAAGATTAATATAATTGAATTAATAAACTGAATGTGTGTTACAGATAAGTCATGCTCTCACACCAGCTGTGCCGCGGTTCGCGGGAATGTGAAAGCAACACGGACTCGGGTGCGCACTTGTTCAAGAAGTAAAGTGTTTTAGCTGATTATGATGTATTCAGTTAAATAAAACACAAGATAGTATAAAATATAGTAGGAAAATATGTACTCTGAGCAATGTGATTTAACACTGGGGATTTTGTTGTGTACCTGTAACGTATTATTAATCATTAAGAGCTTGATTAGCTTGTTTAGGTGTGTTTGATTAGGGTTGGAGCTAAACTCTGCAGAAAAGTGGATCTCGTGCTCCAGAGTTGAGGACCCCTTGTGTAGTAAATGCCGCTACATCTGAAAGCAGGTGATGGCGATTTACTACTAATCAAGGGACCGGCTTTACTGATGAGATGCGCCAAACAATGTCATGCGATATATCGCCCAGCCCTACCATGGTGCCTAAAACGTCTCGGTTCCTAATGTAACCCTCGTTCCTAGTTGAAGGAGGGAACGGGAGACATAACGTCAACGTAATTGGGATCACTTCAGTGAGCCCTATAATCTTCGTGTGTCTACAGAACGAGCCAATGAACGTTGGCGTGCGTGAAACATCTAAATGGTATAAACAGGAAGTGGGCGCACGCACACATTGTTTTTCGCTGAGGAGCCGAGATCATCACAGCCATACAGCGATGGTCAGCAACGGTGGCGATGGGACCTTATGTCTCCCGTTCCCTCCTTCAGGGAATGAGGGTTACATTAGTAACCGAGACGTTCCCTATCAGTCGCTCACGTTCGACGTAACATCAACATAACAACATAATTGGGATCCCTATGGAAAACGCCACAGTTGCTGCCACATCCAAAGCACATCACATAGAGGGAGTTCAAACTGCTGTTACGTTATAACCCACACAGTGGAACTCTTGGATAACACTGGGAAAGCGTGCCTTTCCAGGGGAGAGGGACGCTGCGGAAGCCACATCCTGCCCGAAGGGAGGTAACATGTGGAGAATACACATATGGACTGGCCGGATAGGGGCAGTGCAACATATCAAATGTCACTGGGGTGGCTCCAGGCTGAGAAGGGGGAGGCAACACTGGACAGTGACGGCAAAGCAGGCTCTGCTAAGGGAAAGACACCATCTCACCGCAGTGAGCTGGTCGTGGCAGAATACGCATATGGGATCGCTCCACAACGTCTGACTGCCGAAGGGGTGCGGAGGGTCTCAACAGGGTTCGCCTAAGTGGGGCACGTATCCGCTCCATGTGGAGGGGAGTGGCGCAGTAAGCTGACACTAGAGCAGGAACTTCAGTCTTACCGGCTGGTTGAAGCGAGCACACAGGAAGAAACCGGCTCAACACGTAGACTATAAAACCTAGCGAACGTGTTAGGTGTCGCCCAGCCCGCAGCTCTACAGATACCTGTCAGCGAGGTGGCGTGTGCCAGCGCCCGGGAAGATGCGACACTCCTAGTGGAGTGGTCTCTCAACCCGGGCTGGCAGAGCACGCCTTGGGCTTCGTAAGCCAAGGTGATGGCATCCACTATCCAGTGGGCCATGCTCTGCTTGGAGACAGCCTTTCCCTTCTGATGGCCTCCGTAACAGATGAAGAAATGATCTGCTGTCCTCAGGCTTTGCATTCTGTCCACGTATGCAAAGCGCAGAGCATGAACGGGACAGAGAAAAGCCAGGGCTGGGTCTGCCTCCTCCGAAGGCAGCACTTGCAGGTTCACCACCTGGTCCCAGAAGGGAGTGGTAGGAACCCTGGGCACGTATCTGGGCCGGGGTCTCAGGATCACGTGAGAGTTAGCCGGGCCGAATTCCAAGCACGATTCGTCGACTGAAAATTTATGCAGGTTCCCTACCCTCTTGATGGAGGCCAATGCAACAGGGAGAACTGTTTTACAGGACAGAATGTTTAACTCAGCTGATTGCAAAGGCTCAACGGGTGTTTTTTTGAAGTGCCGCAAGGACCAGAGACAAATCCCTAGAGGGTATAGAGGATTTAGTCTCCTCACTCCCCTCAGGAAACTGACGATCAGGTCATGCTTTCCCAGCGACTTCCCAACTGCATCGTGATGTGCGGCGATAGCGGAAACATGCACTTATGGGTGGAGGGAGACAGCCTTCACTCCAACCCATCTTGCAGGAAGGAAAGCACAGCTCTGATCAAGCAAGTTTGGGGGTTCTCCTGGTGAGAAGAATACCACTCAACATACAGGTTCCACTTCAACGCATAGATGCGCTTTGTAGAGGGGGCTCTAGCGGAAGTGATGGTGTCGACCACCGCTCGGGGTAGGTCACCTAGAACCTCTGCGTCCCGTCCAGGGATCAGACATGGAGTTTCCAGAGGTCTGGACGCGGGTGCCCCGTCTCTGAGAGAGCAGGTGCTCTCTCAGAGGAATGGGCCAGGGAGAGACTGTCGCAAGGAGCACTAGCTCCGGGAACCAGGTCCGGTTGGGCCAATACCAATACGGCGCAACAAGCAAGACCTGCTCCTCGCAAGACCACAGAATGCCTGGACACTTGTTCTAGGGGAACACCTGCCTGCAGGAACGAAGAGTCCGACGACAAGCTGAGAGTTTGGCGACAGTGCAGGACTCAATCGTGGAGCCAATGTTGGAGCAGCCTCATATGAAGCAATCCGAGTGGCGTTACCGCGGCTGCAGGTGCCATATGCCCCAGCGGCCTCTGAAAAAGTTTCAGTGGTGCCGCTGTTCTGCGTCTGAGCGAGCTTAAGTTTAACACTGACTGTATGTTGGCCACCGAGAGGCGCGCTCTCATGTTGATAGAGTCCAGCTCCATACTGAGAAAAGAGATCCTCTGCCCAGGGGTGAGTTTGCTCTTTTCCCAGTTGACCTGAAGCCCTAGGTGGCTGAGGTGACAGAGCACCATGTCCCTTTGTTCGCACAACTGCTCTCTTGATTGAGCCAGAATGAGCCAGTCGTCGAGGTAGTTGAGAATTTGAACACCACGCTCGCACATGGGAGCAATGGCTGCCTCCGTGACTTTTGTGAAGACACGGAGCTACAGGGCCAGCCCGAAGGGCAAGACTTTGTACTGATATGCCCGTCCCTCGAACAAAAAGTGAAGAAACGGTCTGTGTTGAGGGAGAATCGAGACATGAAAGTACGCGTCCTTCAGGTCGATCGCTGCAAACCAATCTTGGGGATAGATGCACTTGAAAATGCGTTTATGCGTAAGCATTTTGAACAGCAGCCTGTGAAGGGACCGGTTCAGGACATGCAGGTCCAAGATTGGTCGTATCTCACCATTTTTCTTGGATACAATGAAGTACGGGCTGTAGAAGGCAGTCTTCATATCGGCTGCATTGTCCGCCAGAACACGGGTGAAAGCTGGGGGGTACCGGGCGAACTGAATCACATAGCTGAGTCTAAAAGTATGGATGATCCAGCGAGACAGGCTGGAAAATGTTAGCCAGGCTCCCAGACACCGTGCAAGCGGGACCAACGGCACCACAGACGTACGCGCAGCGGAATGCAGGGACCCTACTTGGACGGCATAGCGGCCTGGAGTGGGGTCTGAATGTATGGTGCAACACGTACCACATCCTAGTGAGATCCTCATGCACTTCCGGAAAGAATGGTACAGAGAAACCAATCGTCCAACCGGGAAGGTTCGGGACGTGCTGGAGGGTTCCACACAAGCCCAACCTTCTCGACAGCCCAGGAAAGCATAGCCACCCATTCTGAATCGAACTCGGGCAACACTACACTCCCCAAAAGGGGGTAACTGCAACAGACATCTGGTCGTCATTAGGAGCTCCAAAGACATGACTGGTCGTTCATGAGAAGGACCAGCACGCTCTTTTATGTTGTAACTTTGTTTGCTTTTTGTTTTGTTTTATACATTTTGTTACTTGCGCCCAACCCTAGACTGGGAGTAATGTAATGATTATGAAACAGAATCACATTAAAAGTGCAGACTTTAAATTTCACAGGCTGCCACATCACTCTTACCATCACTGTTGATTGTCCTTTCTGTTGTGATCCATTAATTCTTGCTCCTGCCGCAAGTCCTCCCAGTAATCCTCCGATTACTCCTGTTACTGCTCCTACTGCTGTTCCTGCTGCTACTGATCCTAGTACTCCTGCACCTGCTGATCCTGCTGCTAAAAAAGTTGCTGCTGGTCCTGATGCTGTTGGTCCAGATGCTGCTGGTCCTGATGCTCCTGGGCCAGATGCTGCTTGTCCTGATACTGCTGGTCCTGATGATGCTGGTCCTGATGTTGCTGGTCCAGATGCTGCGGGTCCTGATGCTGCTGGGCCTGATGCTGCAGGTCCTGATGCTGCTGGGCCTGATGCTACCGGTCCAGATGTTGCTGGTCCAGATGCTGCTGTTCCTGATGCTGTTGGTCCAGATACTGCCGGTCCTGATGCTGCTGGTCCAGATGCTGTCGGTCCAGATGCTGCTGGTCCTGATGCTGCCGGTCCAGATGCTGCTGGTCCTGATGCTGCCGGTCCAGATGCTGCTGGTCCTGATGCTGCCAGTCCAGATGCTGCTGGTCCAGATTCTGCCAGTCCTGATGCTGTTAGTTCTGATGCTGCCAGTCCAGATGCTGCTGATCCTGATGCTGTTAGTTCTGATGCTGCCAGTCCAGATGCTGCTGATCCTGATGCTGTTAGTTCTGATGCTGCCAGTCCTGATGCTGCCACTTCATTGAATATTTGTACTGCTAATCCTGATCCTCCAATTACTGTTAATGCTTTTACTATGGCGAGCACCCATCGTATGATACATGTTATCCACTTTATTTTATCTATTGCCCATTGTAATTGTGTTCTTGCTGCTATTACTATTGCAGCTCCTGCCAATGCTCCAGTTACTGCTGATCCTATTAGTGATTGTGCTCCTAACAATGATTGCAATATTGCTGCTACTGTTCCTGCAAGGCCTCCTGCTACTGCTGCTACTGATATAGCTGCTGTTCCTGTTCTTGCTTCTGCTTCCCACAGTGATTGTAAATTGCAAACACCTGCTGCTGCTCCTGCTGCTGCTCCTACTACTGCTTCAGCTATTGTTGTTCCTGCAATTGCTACTACTACTGCTGTAACTGTTGCAACTGTCAAAGCTGGTCCTGATGCTCCTGGTCCAGATGATGTTGGTCCTGATGATGCTGGTCCAGATGCTGCTGGTCCAGATGCTGCTGGTCCTGATGCTGCTGGTCTTGATGCTGCCGGTCTTAAAGCTGCCAGTCCAGATGTTGCTGGTCCAGATGCTGCCGATCCTGATGCTGCTGGTCCAGATGCTGCCAGTCCAGATGATGCTGTTCCAGATGCTGCTGGTCCTGATGCTGCCGGTCCAGATGCTGCCAGTCCAGATGCTGCTGGTCCTGATGCTGCTCGTCCTGATGCTGCCGGTCCAGATGCTGCCAGTCCAGATGCTGCCAGTCCTGATGCTGCCAGTCCTGATGCTGTTAGTTCTGATGCTGTCAGTCCAGATGCTGCTGATCCTGATGCTGTTAGTTCCGATGCTGCCAGTCCTAATGCTGCCACTTCATTGAATATGTCTACTGCTACTGCTAATCCTGATCCTCCAATTACTGTTGCTGTTATCCACTGTATTTTATCTATTGCCCATTGCAATTGTGTTCTTGCTGCTGTTACTATTGCAGCTCCTGCCAATGCTCCAGTTACTGCTGATCCTGTTAGTGATTGTGCTCCTAACAATGATTGCAATATTGCTGCTGCTGTTCCTGCAAGGCCTCCTGCTACTGCTGCTACTGATATAGCTGCTGTTCCTGTTCTTGCTTCTGCTTCCCATAGTGATTGTAAATTGCAAACAGCTGTTGCTGCTCCTGCTGCTGCTCCTACTACTGCTTCAGCTATTGTTGTTCCTACAATTGCTACTACTACTGTAACTGTTGTAACTGCCAGTGCTATTGTTACTGTTAGTGGTGATTGTAGATTTGTCCTTTGTTCTCCTGTTGCTTCTTCTCCTGGCACTGCAATAGCGAATCATTGTCTTTATGAAATGTCATCACAGAAATACAAACATCTTAAAATATGCTCTCTAATATGTTTAGGATATTGACTTAATCTAATTATAATTAAAATCATTACCCATGTTGTTTGATTTTAAATGATATGATGATTCAGATCTTCAGATAATCACTCTTGTCAGGTTTACAGATCCTTTCCTCCCCCCCCCCAAGCAGTTTACCTTCCTTTAAAGAGACAAATGTTAAAATATTTGGTAACACTTTATAATAACTGCATGCTATAAATCATTAGTTAACCCGTTTAATCCCAAATTTTTTCTTGCAATTTGAATACATGCATTTTACTCCTTAGACCTCCCTAACACACAAACTTTATGCCCTTTTTGATTTTATGTTGGTTAAGTTAGTGAAATATTAGGTTTTATACTTGGTCACAATAGTGACCGGTGGGAAACACTATAGTCAGAATTCATTCAAATTCTTCAATTAGGTCTATTTACGCAACACATTCCAAGACATCCATAACCTCGCTTTGCCATTTCATGAAGGAGGTTTAGTGAGATGAAAAGGTTGTCATGGACAGAGTTACACCCTGGATGAACTTCCGCTTGTTCGGCTAGACCTCTATGGGCTAGAGTAGACCAAGGACTACACTTGGGCCCTGCCTATAGGCCAGTTTCAGGGAGATGTGTGTGCACTCATTCAGTGCACTAAAGATGGGCCATACATTGTAGAAAGGGTTGTTTGTGGTGATGTGTGGCGCACACCAATTGGTTCTCATGAACATCTGCCTCATCCTCCAGATGTTTCACCTCTGCATCGCCATTCAATAATCTACCTGGCAAATAGGCCTTTTCACCCTGGTACTCCCTATCTGATCCATCACTATCAATCACTTTTAATTGCATCTGTTTGCTGCACACAGCACTTGGGGGGGTCACGTACGTCTAGAAGGTCCAACACATCTGATAGTTTTAAACTGTGTAATAATAAACAATTGATAACTAGGATTTACAGCCAAAACCTGTGTTTTCAACTGAAACACTGTGTTATACTACCGGTCACAATTGTGACCGTTAACAAATTTACATGTCTTACGAGCAAAATATATATGCAGGAGTATAATTCTCAAAATATATCAGTAGTAGACCCTTTAAAGAATATATGTACAAAATTTGATAGTTCTATCTGTTAATTAAGGTGTTTTATATACTCCGTTTTGCAGTAGTGTGAGGAAGACATCTTCTTCTAGATGTGCAAGCAGGAAATAAACTGATCTAGTCATGTGACCTTTCACACCAGTCACATGACATTTATACATTTTAATCAAAACAATCTATTTTTTCTTTTAAAAGTTGAATTACTTGCCCAAAGCCAATAACAACACTTTTAGAGCTTCCAGAAATAAGAAAAAATATGCGGTCACAATTGTGACCGGTGGGATTAAACGGGTTAAGCATTAGTAAATGGTATAAATGCTAAATTATATCTATAATGTGTTCAATAATTGTATTTTCATACTTTATTAATGATCAAATTTATCACTTATTTTTCATTTCTAAATTATGTATTACGTTAGTGATACAAAACAGAAATATCTATTTAAATATGCAAAAAAATGGTAACTTGATATAAAATGAAAGAATAAACCTCTTCAATGTCGTAGAAAATTCCAGTGCCAAAAAAAACCCAGTGCCAACACTGACTTACACGAATGTCAAAATACAACAATTTCTTTTTTATAAAACAATAATATATTATAAACTACCAAATTATTGAACTACTAAAATGTCAAAACTACCTCAGTACTAACTTTGGGAAATTGCAAACACCTGCTGCTGCTCTACTGCTGCTGCTCCTACTACTGCTTCAGCTATTGTTGTTCCTACAATTGCTACTACTACTGCTGTAACTGTTGCAACTGTCAGTGGCGGTCCTGATGCTCCTGGTCCAGATGATGCTGGTCCTGATGATGCTGGTCCCTCTGGGGACCAAGGTGTTTTTGGGGCCTTTGGGATGTACTCAAAACATCCCAAGTGCCCCAAAAACACCTTGGTCCCCAGAGGGTTAAGGCTCAAGAGCCCAACTAAAACACACAGTCATCTCCCCAGCTAACAGACTTTTGTTATAAGAACGTTCTCCAAACGTTCAGTGTTGGTTCCGGGAATGTGAAAATGTCCAGTTTTCTTGACGTTAGAGGAACGTCTTTTAAAAGGTACACAGAAAAAACTCCAGTGTTAAATGGACTTTGGACTCCATGGATTGGAGTTTATTTGGCTCCAGCCTCAAGAGTGTAAAGTGTTAAAATATGAGTGTTAAATTAACACTGAAGAGTATTAAAGTTAATGAGATAATTAAGTTATTAATTGAGTGATGAATGAGGATTATTGAAGACACCTGATGTTAACAAGCAGAATCACTGAAGGAGAAAATATAATTGTTAAGTCACCATAATGGAGATCAGTGTTTGCTTTAGTTGGGCTCTTGACCCTTAAACTACTAACTTTAAATTTTGTTTGACTGCTGTATGAGTTACGACAGCTGGATAAACAAAGAGATAATGTGATCAGGAGATGTTAGATGGAAAATTTTCATCATTTCACCTGAGTCGCCAAACCTATAGTTACATTGTTGATTAAAGCAGCCCTCTAATTCTACAGCATATGGTTTTCAGCTTTTCTGTACAATCATAAATAATTTTAACTAATAGTTGTTCTAATAAAAATAAAAAAACAGACTTTGAACCAGTTTAATTGTTTAAACACACTTGACATCAATAATCAGCATATGAATCTCAACAATGGTGACAATAATAAAGCATGTGCATTCTGGGTACCACCAATCAAAACTCATCCATTGGCTCCCATCATGCATTGCTGTATGAATAAATTATGATCTGAATTGTCTTAGTAATTAACATTTCCTAATTGAATATTATTTTTGTCACCATTGTTGAGATACATACACTGATTATTGATGTCTGTGTGAGCCTAAGAGAAAGATTTTTTATTTATTTATCAGAATATTTTTTATAACAAATCTTTTGGATAAATGTATATCGTCAATGGATCTTATGATGTAGATTCACTGTGATGCTATAACCAATAATATTAATCTAAATCAGAGATTAGGCTCTAAATGAGGTCAAATGATTATTATTTTAAGACACGACCACCATCACTTGATCACCTTTTTTTGTCCATCTGTCGGTTATAATTCAGTTACAACAGCAGAACAAAATCTAAAGTGTAACATGTAAGGGTCAACTGACCAACTAAAGTAAACACTGATCTCCATAATGGTGACATAAAATTCCATTGATTTTCTCCTTCAGTGATTCTGCTTGTTAACATCAGGTGTCTTCAATAATCCTCAATCATCACTCAATTAATCACATAATTATCTCATTAACATTTACACTCTTGAGTGTTAATTTAACACTCATATTTTAACACTTTACACTCTTGAGGCTGAACCAAACAAACTCACAGGAGAGTTAATTTATAACACTGGAGTTTTTTCTGTGTACCTTTTAAAACACGTTCCTCTAACGTCAAGAAAACTGGACATTTTAACATTCCCGGAACCAACACTGAATGTTTGGAGAACATTCTTATAACAAAAGTCTGTTAGCTGGGTCCATATTGGTGACTTTAATGATGGTTTTCTCCTTCAGTGATTCTGCTTGTTAACATCAGGTGTCTTCAATGTTGGCAATAACATATATTTTGTAAATTTTACTCATTTTAAATGGTTAACATTTAATGAATTAGTTTGATTAATTATTACTCAATTCTAATTTGTTAAATGTAATTAATAATATTGCTTGTAATTTGTTGCCTCATTTTTATTAATTATATATAAATAAAATCTATGTTTTAATTTTTACAGTGTACCGTTCATAGGCTACACCATTTAACATGCTATAGATCAGCTTATTCAGCCTATTTATTTTGTTCTTTTTTGTATTTTTTTTGTATAGCCTATAGAAATAATATATTTAAATTGCAGTTTTATGAAAATTTAGATTAAAAAAAAAAATTCCACTCATTTTCCAAAAAAATGTTCTCCACTCATGCCTTTTTGGAAATAAACACATTAGTGGACATTCTAGCTTTAAAATAAAAGCATTAACATTTGTGTGGGGAAATCACTTACAGTGGAGATAAGCAGTCAATGCAGGTTTAAGATACAGACCATTCAATATCAATGTCTGTCTTTGGAAAACAACATCAGCTTTTGTTGTGCTTACATTTACAGCTATCACAAGCAGGTGGCGCTTATTGAAACCTTTTTGTTCTGAGATTGGGCACTCATCAGACAAACAGTAATTAGGTACACAGGCGATATCATCTATTTAAATTATTTTTTAAAGACTTAGGCCACATTTACACATAGCCGGGTATTTAGAGAAACGAATATTTCTCCCCCTCCGTTTTCAAAAATAACATCATGCACACAACCCGCATAAATACGCCGTCGAGCGCCTTTATAACTATGCTAAACCTATGGGCGGCAGTGTAGGGAGAAGGATAACGCCATGCAAGCCAATCAGAAGCCTCAGAATCGACAAGAGAGAACCTAAAACCCCGTTTCTCCCAGTTGACACGACAACATATAACCGGCGTTTTCAGAAATCTCCACTTTGGCCGGAGTTTTTAGAAATAATCGTTTTCTGGGATAAAAACGGCGTTTTCGTGTAAATTACAGGCCAAAACGCAGAGAAATATCTGCGTTTTTCCATCGTGTAAACGGGGCCTTAGGGTGTATTCACACCAGGAAAGTCCGATAGTTCACTTGCTTTGGTCCGGACCAAATAATTATTTTTTTTTTTTTTTTTGGTACGGTTCGCTTTCACACTGCTCTTTTTGCAAGTGAACCAAAATTTGTAAACAAAACCACACGTGTACAAGGTCGTCCATTCATTGGACAAGGACAAGGAGCTCAGTATAGGCTACTGCTAACAAGTGCTGTCAATGTTAACGCTTGCGATTAAGTTTGACCAGTTTAACGTAAATTAACGCAGTGCCCCCCCCCCCATTTATGCGCGATTAGACTAAAGAGAACGCTCTGTATGTGAATGTTCTGATGCGCACACACTCATTCATTCATTCCAGTCCATTCCAATGATGAACGAATCACTTGAACGAACAATGACACAAAACATTATGTCACAATGTAGTAAATCAACAACAGATCACTTTCCCATAACGCAATCCCAAAGCCTGTTAACTCAAAGGCGCAGTGCTTTCTTGCAATTGGGTCGGTTCATGTTCACATCATAAACAAACCGTACCAGAGTTTGTTTGGAACCGTACCGAGACCACCTCTTCAGCTGGGTCTCGGTTCGATTGTTTGGTCCGCACCCGAGTTCGATTGCTATATTCACACCTGCCCAAAAGGTCCGCACCAAGGGGGGAAACGAACTAGAGTTCGATTAAATCGAACCAAACAAGGCAGGTGTGAATACACCCTTAAAGTGTTTAAATAAGGTATTTAAGACTTTATTTAAGCAATATGGTACGAGAGGCTGTGCTGTATCGTGAATAAGTAACGGCGGAGGGGGTTGCAGGCACTCCGCTTCGCGTCGTGCCTAACAACGCCCTTCAGCCGTACTTATTCACGATACAGCACTTGCCTCGAGTACCTTATTGCTTTTATAAAATGGTTTCCACACAATGCAAATATTAAAGCCGAAAAATGTGTATGCAACTTTTATGAAAATCACTAAAAGCCTTCCTTCCGCTGGAACAAAATAGTCCCTGACCGTAAACAGCAACAGAATTTACATGCATTATTTCACCAATAGATGGCGGCAAAGACTGTGTTTATGAGCGAGTCAGTCAGCAGAGAAGGCTTTTATTTTAAAAGTATAAACTCAAACTTGTGATCACAGAGAAGGAAGACGCAATTGACAGACTGTAAAAAGTGACCATGAAATTTTCAGAAAAACTATGTAAAATCCCTACAGAAAAGTATTGTAAACCCCAAACTAGGGCTGGGCATTATATCGCATGACATTGTTAGGCGCATCTCGTCAGTAAAGCAGATTCCTTGATTAGTAGTAAATCACCATCATTGGGCTCAGGGTCAAGAGCCCAACTAAAGCAAACACTGATCTCCATAACGGTGACTTCAAAATTAGATTTTCTCCTTCAGTGATTCTGCTTGTTAACATCAGGTGTCTTCAATAATGCTCAATCATCACTCAATTAATCACTTAATTATCTCATTAACTTTAACACTCTTCAGTGTTATTTTAACACTCATATTTTTAATACTTTTACACTCTTGAGGCTGGAGCCAAATAAACTCCCAGGAGAGTCTATTTAACACTGGAGTTTTGCTGTGTACCTTTTAAAACACGTTCCTCTAACGTCAAGAAAACTGGACATTTTAATATTCCTGGAACCAACACTGAATATTTGGAGAACGTTCTTATAACAAAAGTCTGTTAGCTGGGATGTTATGAAGTCTTCACCTCAATTAGCACCAAATAAAATCAGTCAACTATCCATTAACAAATATATATGGGTTTATTTTCAAATTACAACAGAACCAAATCAAAAGCAATTTACTGTTGCAGAATATTAATTACAGTTTGAAGTGCATCAATAGCCGGACTAGCAACAGGTCCTGCAAGAATGTCCACATCCTACAGTTGTTGCAGCCTTGCCTGTTGGACTGAATTGGTTAGCAGGAACTGTTACATCAACAAACCCTGATTGCTTTGGGTTGGTTTTGTCAACTCAAAACTAATCCTTTAACCCTGAGTTTGTTCAGCTACCTTCATGGTATAGGTCATTGAGCAGTTTGCATTACAATTAGTCTTCTCCTAGCCTTTTAATACTTTCAGTAAGCCAATTAAGTCGGTCACATTACTACAAAAGCAGCCGTAAAATTAATTATGTTATGAAGAAGAAACAATCGAACAGCAGGAGAGAACATCAATCTGTGAGTGTTTACTTTTCTCAGTAGATGTTTGCGCAGTTAACTTGCTAGGTAAGAAAGTTTGTTTTGTTTACTGTGTTTACTCTGGTGAAACGCGAGCCCACGTGGCGTTTGTTTGTGTGTCGCGACTTCGGAGTTTCGCTTGGCTCAAGAGCAGGGCGTGGCCAAAGCCAAAAAGGTATTTAAGCTACAAATCTGATTGTACCTGTTAGAAGAAACAATCGAACAGCAGGAGAGAACATCAGTCTGTGAGTGTTTACTTTTCTCAGTAGATTTAGGAAAGGTAGGAAACCTAGGAAAGTTTGTTTTGTTTACTGTGTAAACGCGAGCCCACCCACTTAGCAAAATTATGTCCAAAACACGTCTTTTCAACGTCTTTGTCACAAAAGTCGCGGAGCAAAGAGGACACTGACAACAACAGACAAGACAGAGCAGGTTACTTTGATATAAAATAAATTATCAGCTATCAGATTCTGTCAATTTTATTATGCAATTCAAATAATAATACCATTTTGGCGCTTGTAAATGTGACGTGATCAGACAGCATTTACATCTGTGCCAGATCCGTTTTCGAATCCGCAGATTCGCGCAGCAGTCGCACTCAATATGCAGATCTGCACCAACTCTGCGCCAGACTTGTCTGTAGCTTCGACTGTGACAGTCCGTCCGGCGGGTGCGGTGCCGATCCGGGGCAGCTGGGCAGACCATACGCGCCCGGATCCGCGCGAGCTGCGCAGACCATACGCGCCACAACTGAATTGAGTCCGCCCGGCGGGTGTGGGCCGGATCCGCGCGAGCTGCGCAGCCCAGCTCCACCCCGCATAAACCCGCTGACAGGCATTAAGAGTGGAAGACTGCAGGCTGCACCGTCTTTGCTAATTGGTGAGTGCATTATACAAGTATAATTTAGGAGTAAGTACATTATAAAAGTACACTGGTGTTGATGTCATGTTAGTCTGTTACATAATTATATTAAAAATAAAAGTTTACAAACGTTAACACTGACATTCTGACAACCTAAGACGTGTCAGACAAGCTGGGTAGCCTAGGGGTGCCCAATACGTCGATCGCGATCGACTGGTCGATTGCAGAGCCAATGACGGTAGCTCACAGAACTAAAAAAAAAGAAAAAAAGAAAAGAAAAAAAAACTCGCCTTTTCAGAAAAGCAATCCATCATGTCATTATATTACCATGTGCCCGCTGATTGACGTGTAGACAGGCCAGTCTGCTGGTTGCTAGAAAGTTTTTTACACTACGTTACCGTAACAACCATAAACATATCTACCAAAGATTCTGTAGAGCTGATCTCGACAGTCGACTACAGAAATGCGCCATTGCTTTCGTTTTACCGTTGCTTTTCGCTATTGCTCGTTTATTATCTGTAGACAAACAAAAATTATACCACAATGAATGAGGGAGTAAAATTATTTAAAAAAGCAAAGACTTTTGACAAAGATGAAGACAAAGATGACTTCTTATTCATGATGTCATACTCAAAGTGTGTCTGTCTGATCTGTCGATCCAGCATTGCACTTCCAAAGAAGGGGAATGTAGAGAGACACTTTAGAATGGTTCATCGAACCTTTGATACAGACTTTCCTCCAAGCAGTGAATTGAGAAAGAGAAAGGTGAGGGAGTTGAAGTCTCAGCTTTTTGGACAGCAGTCTCTTTTCACTCTGACAACAGCGAAGGCCGCAACAGAGGCATCGTTCCGGGTGAGTCGGACGATCGTTAGGCACAAAAAGTATTTCCAGGATGGAGTAATGGTGAAGGAAGCCTTCATTGAGGCTGCGGATTCTTTGTTTAAAGACTTTACGAACAAAACAGAAATAATGTCTGCAGTCAAAGCTGTTCAGTTGACAAGAAATACAGTGACCAAGCGATGCGAAATGATGGGCGACAACTTAGTGCAGCAGCTTGCTAAGGACATTGACTGTTGCGAGTGCTTCTCGCTACAGATGGACGAGTCTACGGACATCACAGACAAAGCCCAATTGTACATTTTTATTTGAATGGTCTTTCACGACATGACTGCAAAAGAGGAACTTTTAGCAGTTCTGCATATTTTATCAGAACGCACACACACGAGGGGATGACACCTTTGAGATATTCAAACACTTTATCGACTAAAATAAGATTCCAGTGTGCAAATTGGTGTCAATCACCACCGACGGTGCGCCTTCCATGATCTGCCGATCTAATGGATTTGTTGCCAAATGCCGAGAGGATGTAGCGTTTCCTGATTTTTTAAGTTATCATTGTATCATACACCAACTAGCGTTGTGTGCAAAAATGTTGAACATGAAAGAAATGATGGACGTAGCAAACAAAGTAGCCTGCTCTATCCATGCTAGATCTCTTCAAAGGCGACTGTTCCGCTTGCATCTTGAGGAGGCTGGCAGCGACCACTCAGACCTACTGCTTCACATGGACGTAAGGTGGTTGAGTAGGGGGAAATTCCTGCAACGATTCCGATCTCCTTCCCGAGGTAAAGCAGTTCCTATGACAACAAACATGCGGAATACACGCAACTTAATGATGATCGTTGGCTGCTTGATTTGGCGTTTTTAACTGATCTGGCGAACTTGCTCAATGAGCTGAACGTGGAATTACAGGGCAAAGACAAAATCGTGATCGATATGATAAGCACAGTGAACGCCTTCAAGGGAAAACTTAAACTGCTTTCTTCAAAGATCCAACGCCATGATCTGGGGAACTTTAGAAACCTTGCATCTGAGCTGAATAATCAAGGGAAGGACTTAACAGAGATTGACAGTGCATGTTATGCAGAACAAATTTGACACCATCCTGTCAGACTTTGACAGGAGATTTCAAGACTTCGCCCTACTCGAGCCAGTTGCCACGTTTATGTGCTTCCCTTTTCTGGAGAATGCTGAGGTCGATGTCCTCGCTTCCAAAATCGCAACAATGTTTCAGCTGTTCAAGTTGAAGATGAGATCTTGACACTACAAGCGGATATTAACTTGAAGTCTAGGGCCCATGAACAATTCTGGAGTTTACTCAAGAAAAGTATCCCAACATGAGAAAATGTGCAACATCACCGGCTTGCAATGTTTGGGTCTACTTACTTGTGCGAATCGACCTTTTCACATATGAAATTTATAAAATCCAAATACCGCTCCACCCTGACCGATGATCATTTGGAGGCCTGTCTTAGACTGGCTATCAATACACTGTAAAACCCAACAAGTTAAGCTAACTCATTTTATTTGAGGAAACTTATTACCTCAATTCAATTAAGTTTATAAAAAACAATAGCTATGAGTACTCTGAACTTATTTTAATCGAGTCCACGAAACAATGATATTTCTTAATACACAATTAAACTTTACACTGCATTTAAATACTTTATATAGCTGAAACTTCACTATATTGAGTAAAAACATTGAAAAGACTAACTTTAAATGAACTCAGAGCACTTGCAGTTCCTGCTAGCTCACAATATCACATACAAAGTTAAATCCAATGAGTTAAGCTAACTCATTACATTTGAGGAAACTGATTACCTCAATTCAATTAAGTTTATGAAAAACAATAGTTATGAGTACTCTGAACTTATCTCAGTTGAGTTAAATAAAAGTATACATTGCAGTCAAGAAATTAAGTGATTAATTAAGTGATGAATTTAGTGATGAACACCTGCTGTTAACAAGCAGAATCACTGAAGGAAAGAGGAACACAAGAACTACAACTGACTTCAGACACAGTCTTAAATGAAATCAACTTAAGATAAAAGAAGACATTAAATCTCTGAAGATCTCAGCAGAGGAGGATTGAACAACTCCACAAACTATTACCAGCTTCACTTATTACTAACCAGATTGATTTGATTTCTGCCATGCTTCTACAGAAGTTGTTATTGTGAATGAACAGAGGTTTAGATGAAGATGATTCATTTAAAGACACCATGATAGTGGTCAGTGTTTGCTTTAGTTGGGCTCTTGACCCTTGACTTTACAACACCAGTTTTTCCTCTGGCTGCTATAACTGAGTGTTTATATAACACATTTGTTATGGCACAAAAGCCAAAAGAAAATTTGAGCATGTGATTGTGTTTTGATGATGAATTATGAAATGATGAATCATTATTTGGTGTCTTGATTCTCTGACATTTTCTAGAGAATAATCTCTGATTAAACAGGTGATATATATCATTTGTATTATTCATTATAAAATAACTGTGATTCTGCCCTAAGGTCCATTGTTGTTACAATCAGCTTTTAAAAACCTCTGTTATCATACTGACTTACACAGACATCAAGAATCAGTATATGAATCTCAACAATGGTGACAATTAAAAAAACATTCATGCTGCAATGCATGCTGGGAGCCATGGATAATGTCTGTATTATGGTAGTACCCAGCATGCATTGCAGTATGAATAATTTTTTAATAGTCACCATTGTTGAGATTCAAATATTACTGTTAGGTTTTACAGTGCATAGCCTACTGTTTTATTGTTTATTTAGCTGCAATTTATTTGGCAATACAGATTTAAAATGTCGCAAGAATAAGATTCTGTTTCTACTTAGAAAATAAACTCTAACTCGATGCAACCCTGTTTTAAATAAATAAACTGTCCCCGACACTTTATTTAAATCTTGAAATGTCCAGCATCTGTTTTAAAAAATGTATTCCTTTGCTATGTCAGTATCAATGTCAGTCATCTCAATTTCGTGGATGATTCACAAAACAATAATTTAACAGATTAAAGATAGCTTCGTCATTTTTATTTTCTGACGCGATCGGCTGATAATCTTCCTTCATCAGTTTTGTCGTCTGTGCAGCGGCTCTACTGGAATGTAGCACATTTATGTTGTAATGTGCTATTGATAATTAAACAAAATGCTTGACTTTAATAAACAGTTACCTAAGCATCAATAATGGTAAAAAATGAACGCTGTCAGCCAAAGCTAGTGAGATTCGATCTTGCATCACTTGAAGCTCCGTGAAGTTCGTGCTGTTGCGTTGTCCACTGCGCTATCGTCGGTCCGCTGTTAAGTTCACGTCTTATGCTCTTGGAAACCCTTATTGATGTAGCCTAATATTTTTCTATTGCAATGTTTTGTGTTGAAATGTTTTCATTATTTATTAAATGTATTACATTTAATTTCAGTCTTGTGATTATAAATTCATTTAACTACATGTTTCACTTGAATTGATCTGTTACCACATTTCAATCACTCCTAATGAGCCGCGGCGCCAGATTACGCAATAGAGAGAATAAACTGACACTTTTCAAAGTCTGCGATTGTAGCGCCTCTTAGCGGTCAAAGGCAGCAAATACACACCCGCAATTTTACCGCCGCGGGAACGGACATCTATCATCAGACAACATTTATGTATTAAAATGAGAGTGATTTAAATGCATTGAAATTCTGTTCAGCAAAACAAACACTTCTGTAATAATCCCAAATATGAGAAAATTAAAATAAATTTTTAATTATGTTAAATTTAATGTTGTGGTTGAAAGCCAAAACCACATGATTTTTTCACACTGTAACGTAAAAATGTATATATGTATATATGTACATATATACATATATACATTTTTACGTTACAAGGTGAAAATATCATATGGTTATGATATGGTATATATAACATATATACCTTAAAGCATAGAAAAGTTAAAAGCAGTTACATATATTTTAGAGGTACTACACATGCTACCTCAAAAACATTTGAATTTTTAGATGAAAAGAAAAAATGCAAATCCATTATCTGCATTACTAGTGAGGTTGTGTCTCACTGTAATACACAAATATGTCCACTGCATGCTAAATATCTGTATTCTAACACATAAGCAAGTTAAGTTATTAAAATCACAATGACATCCTGTTTCTAGACACCATTAAGACAGAGTAACTAAAAACAAACTGATAAAATATGTCATATTAAGCAATAAAGTCAAACCTGTGACTCTCTGTGTCTATCAAGCTTCTGAATTCCAAATAGCAAATGATCCTCGGCTCCTCAGGCTCAAAATAGCAAATAGTTCTCAGCTCGTCGTTTATAGGCGTGTCAAAACAATGCCTGTGTTCTTTGAAATCACATGACGTGTTTGTTCTCTTTTTTTGTGTGTCGTGCGTTTTTGATCATAAATGAGGAGGCAGAAGCATACATAAGGACTTTTGACAAAATATCTCTTGTACAGACATTTATAATTTTCTTAAAGTTGCAGTCCGTAGCTTTTTTGGTTTAAAAATTATCCAAAATAAATCTGAGCAAGTACATACATCTGCTTGCCTTAGCTCGATTCAGAAAGGTAAGCTTGTAATAATGTTTTTAATTCCAGTGGTACTGGTGAATTTCCGAGGTAAATTCAAGCATGTCTTTGCGTCATTACGTCACATCTGTACACATAAGTCTCGGCTAGTAGGCTCCAGCTAACATACTTTTGTTATAAGAACGTTCTCCCAATATTCAGTGTTGGATCTGGGAACGTGAAAAATGTCCAGTTTTCTTGACGTTAGAGAAACGTGTTTTAAAAGGTATAATGTTCCTCAAACGATCTCATTCTAGGAACGTTGATTTGTAACATTCCAAGAACATACGAATGTCCAGTTTCCTGAATGTTAATAGAATGTTATTTAAAGGTTAGTGTGATGTATCCTGAAACATTCTTTAAATCATTCAAACACCTGCTGTGAACAAGCACTGAAGGAAAGAGTAATAAGAACACAAACTACAACTTTATTCAGACACAGCCTTAGATGAACTGAAGATAAAAGACATGAACTTTCTCAAGATCTGATTAAAGGGCCCCTAATATGATATTTTAAAGTTTCCTAATGTTGTTTTGGAGTGTCCTACAACATGTTTACATGCATCAAAGGTAAAAAACTGTTTAATTTTTTCATAATATACATTTGCACATCACCACATTTTCAATGATCACGACTCGCCAAATTAATCAATCTCTCTAAATCCCTCCTTTCCGCGAGCTACTCTGCTCTGATTGGCCAGACAGCTCAGTCTGTGATTGGTTTACCGCGTACAGCACGCGTCGAAAACAAAAACTCCCATGTACATATATACATAAAAAATATAATACAAAATTTTACATTATTTTTGTAAACATTATACACTGCAGTACACACAGTGTAACAGGCATATGGTATAACAGGGTATTAGCAGCAATTGAAATTGTGTGCAAAAGGGCTGCAAAAACAAAGAGTATGAATAAACAAATGTCTAATGCAATAGATAGATAGCAAAAAAAGTGGTTATTGTGATGGTGCATGTGTATTAACAGAAATTAGATGGACATGGATTTGAATAACCTATAGTAATTTAGCAATAGCAGAGGACATTGTCAGATGTATTAAGGTCTTAGAGAGAGACATGACCTCACAAGGAATGCAGATAGATATTTTTTTTATAGTACCTCTACAGTAAAAACAGTAAATACCTCTAAAGTATATGTTTGAAAACTGCTTTGAACTTTTCCATGCTTTAAGTTAGATGGGAACAGAGGTTTTGAGGTTTCTCGGGTTAAATTAAATTGGCACATAATCAACTTACTGTCAGCCATCACCTTATACCTACAGCACCAACCTCTGTGGCCTGAAAGTTGAGCAAACTCAGAGTAGGTTTAGTGTTTGCTCTAAACAAACTCAAAACAAATCCAACCAGTTTGATCAGGTTCTGGTGGTAATTATAAACATTCTCCATTAACTCATGGTTGAGTCATTCATGAGTTTCTTAATGTGGAACGTGTTCACCCTAAAGTGTGACATCGGTCTGCACAATTCACTTATCTCAAAATTAAGAGTTTCTAATAAAAGATAATTCACTTCTCTCAAAATTAAGAGTTTGTATAAGGAAAGATAATTCACATTGCTGCGTCTGTGAAAGTTTAAGATGGCAGCTGAAAGAAAATGTCTGACTATATCAAGTGAATCAACTTTAATTTATTTAATCCCAGCTAACAGACTTTTGTTATAAGAACGTTCTCCAAACGTTCAGTGTTGGTTCCAGGAATGTGAAAATGTCAGTTTTCTTGACGTTAGAGGAACGTGTTTTAAAAGGTACACAGCAAAAACTCCAGTGTTAAATTAACTCTCCTATACAGGTTCATAATTACCATTTTATTTATTCAGGGTGTGTGATGTGAAAATATTTATGGTCCAATACAATTGCAAAATTCCAAAGACATATGTGAAACAGGTTATTTCATGATGGTTATACAATCATCATCACCTGATCTCGTTTCACTTTTGCTTTCTTTGTTGCTGCAAATGTGTTTACCAAACATAATGTCAGAGCGATCAATAGCAGACATCAAATTGTATAAGAGTTAAGAACCTAACTAATGGAAACACTAACCACTGTCATGGTGACTTCAACTGAAACAGAGTTAAACCTCTGTTAATTCTCAATAAAACTTTTGTAGACATCTGACAGAAATAAAGTCAGTCTGGTTAGTAATAAGTGAAGCTGGTAATGCTGTTTGTGGGGTTGTTTAATTCTCCTCTGCTGAGATCTTCACAGATTTAATGTATTCTTTTCTCTTCAGTGGATTTCATCTTAGACTGTGTCTGGAAGTCAGTTGTAGTTCTTGTGTTTCTGTTCGTCTCTTTTTCTGTTCTCTTCTTTCCTTCAGTGATTCTGCTTGTTAACAGGCTTGTTAATGCTGAAATAACTCCATTTTTAATATACAGAAACTTTGTGGCTCAGATAAGGTCCTGTTCTGGTTTATTTATTTGCTCTTGGCTGACATATGGCATTGCTATGGCCTGCTTGTGGCCCAGATCTGGCAAACAGGAGCGGTCCACTTCAGTGCCGTCATTCCACGCTGCATGTGGGCCAGATCCGCATTCCACAAGTGCCAGATGTGGGCCGGATCAAGGCCGAAACAATGTTGCTATCTGGGGTTAGCCATTCGGGAACATCTGGCAGATTTAGCCACTGCATTATAGTAGCATTCTCTCACAAAATAACTAAAACCAACTGCTTATGAAGCTGAATATGGCTCTTTTGTTCAGCTGTGGCACACACAGTTTCCTACTTTCCAAATATGGCCTGGCCATTGTGAACTTGCAAAATGATGGATAGAAGTAAGTGCCTCAAAAGTCTTCGGATTGCCTAAACAAAGGTCAGACCGTTGTCCAACGGCTGTTTTCTGTATATCATTTCACATAAAAATCACTTGTGTGCTGCTTTAATTTAACAAAACTGAATATGGTTTTAATGGAATTGAACCATGCGGGTAAGAAACTTTCTGCACTTCTAGTTTTCTTGTTCTTTTTTCACATAGTTCATACCTTATCCTGGATTAGTAATTAATCCTGGGTTGTCAGGTTTGTGCATTCACTCTGTACATCTGCAAACTCTGGGTTAAAGTTCTTGTAGCTTTACAAGAACTGTTGTACAGCTGTTTCCTGTCTGCCTGAGTGGATTGCGCTTCGTATTGTAGCTCCGTATAGCTTTGTTTTTAATATCTATTTTCTATCTTTCCTGCCGTTTAAATTGCTTAATATACCTTAATCATCACAATATATCTGATATTATCTAATCTTGTCTGTCACATTGATCTGACATCGCTAGCTTTAATCTCCTCATCTCCTGTTATTGTCACTTGCACTGCCTCCCACATGTTTAGCATAGCCTTCTCTGTCAGCAACGAGGGTTTACATGTCATAAATGCAGGGAAATAGACAGGCTGACGGAGAAGATTTCAGAACTAGAGACACGCATCCAAACTTTAATCGAGGACAGTAAGAATACAAGGGCTTTAGATACTGCTTTGGATGCGACTAGCTGAACTCTGTACATAGTTTGGATCCGGATGTAGAGCCCGTGCAGCATGGCAGCTGGGTGACTGTGAGACGGCATAGGACAAAACACAGCCGTTGCAGATTGTCGTCACTCAATGGCTGGCTGTCTAAAACACCACTGTAGCAGACTGTTCTCACTCACACCGGAAGTGATACGCTGTTGCCCTTCAAAAAACTCCCAAACGTATTTGAGGGTAAAACGATAAAACGCATTTGATGTTCAACAAATAAAAAATGGATATAATACAGATGAACAAATGATAAACCTCGGGTTGCTGAAAATTCAATCCCTTTCATCAAAAGATCTTATTGTAAATCAGGGATAGGCAACTCCGGTCCTGGAGGGCCACTGGTCTGCAGAGTTTAGCTCCAACCCTAATTAAACACACCTGGACAAGGCAATCAATGTTGTCAGGATTACTAGATAGATACTGGCAGGTGAGTTGTTATCAGGGCTGAAGCTAAACTCTGCAGGACAGTGGCCCTCCAGGACCGGAGTTGCCTATCCCTGATGTAAATTATATGATTGCAGATGTTTTCTCCAGAACAGGTTATGTTCAGAGAGTAAGTTGCTATGGCTACTTACATAACCTGAAATTTACCTCCGTTTTTGGAACCGAAAGTTGAGGTTATCCGCTTACTTACCCTTAAAAATACCCGGGTATGTCACATAACCTGCTTTCTGGAATACCTACCAGGGGTCATAGATCCCCAGTGTTAAATTAACACCCATCGGTGTACATGTGTCCACACTACAGGGTTTTAAAATTAACACTGGAAGCAATGTTGATGTTAATGAGATAATTAAGTGACGATTGACCGGTAGTGGTGACTCCTGATGTTAATAAGCAGAATCACTGAAGGAAAGAGAAAAAAGAACAGAAAAAGGGAGATACAACAACTACAACCAGAGGTGTACTATAGTCCAGGGGTCAGAAAGTAGAAGTCCTGCCATATGTTTATTCCACCCATGAACTCAGTCAGCTGATTTCTATCTCCTGACTGAAAAACTGCTAATTAGCAAATCCAGGTGATTGGAACAAAATACTGAGGAGGAACAACTGACTCAGCCTTAGATGAAATCCGCTAAAGATAAAAGACGACATTAAATCTCTCAAGATCTCAGCAGAGGAGGATTAAACAACTCCACAAACAGCATTGGATGGTGTTTTGGATGGACATCTCAGATTAAACAAGACATGGCAGAATGCAGAAAATGAAGTACACATTTGGCCTGTCTCGGCCACAGTTGAGTGCACATCTGCACGAGCCTTTCAAAGTATACTCCTTGGTCGTGAGTGTGATAAGACATGTTCAAAATGTGCGCACTATCTATTGGACTTTTGTTTTCAAGCACTTAAATCAGTTACACATGCGCAATTATTCTGCTGACTAGAAGATGGAGTGCACAGACTACGAAGTATACTTTGGGCTTTAAGCAGACTGTGAAAGGCCTTTGTGTGAGTATTCGTGTGCTTTTGTGTGTCCTTGACTCTGACCGTCAGATCTATTGGAAATGTCTCGTGTGATTCGACAAGCTAAAGAAGAGAGGAACTTCCACATGTTCTACTACATGCTCACCGGTGCAGAAGTCAAACTACGCTGTGAGTGTCACTCTTCACTGATTTAATACACGATTGTTGAACTAGTTTGAGTTTAAAAACCACTAAAATAATAATAGTAGGATGAGGCTCTTGTGTTTATGAATGAATGTCAATTATTGGACCAATTTCAGCCGAACTGTATCTGGAGAGCTACAATGAATACCAGTTCCTGTCCAATGGAAACGTGGCGATTCTGGGACAGCAGGACCAAGACATGTACCTGGAGACCATGAAGGCCATGGATATCATGGGCTTCTCCGAGAAAGATCAGATTGGTACATATATAACGTCATTGACATGATAGTGTTATGCTGTGTATTAGAGATTTTCGAAGTTGTTCAGTTGTGTGCATCGCCTCCTGCAGGTCTGTTGAAGGCCATGGCATCTGTGCTACAGCTGGGTAACCTGTCCTTTGAGAAGGAGGGTCACTCAGACCAAGCCTCCATGCCTGATGACACAGGTAAACACACCATTATGACTTTACAAACACGTCCATCAGGCTTTGTGTTAATAATCCGTACCAGTATTGACACCATGAATGTAGTAGAAGAATGTACATGGTTTCTAGTTGGTCTAGAGATGATCAATTAGTTAACAGCTGGTGGGAACAAGATTAACCCAGTAGATCATCTTGGTCAAGCGGTTTAGAGCTGGTAGTAGAGAAGGCAAACCAGTAGCATTTGTTACTGCCAGTTGTAGGGCTGGGCGATATATCGCATTAGGCACATCTCGTCAGTAAAGCCGGTTCCTTGATTAGTAGTAAATCACCATCACCTGCTTTCAGATCAGATGTAGCGGCATTTACTACACAGAGCCGTAGTTAACTGACAAGCTGAGCAATATCGCATAAGTATCGCGGACGTATCGCCTGCGATAATTAATGCGATATGGCTCAGCTTGTCAGTTAACTACGGCTCTGTGTTGTACATGGATCCTCAACTCTGGAGCGCGAGATCCAGTTTCCTGCAGAGTTTAGATCCAACCCTAATCAAACACACCTGAACAAGCTAATCAAGGTATTCATGATTACTAGCCTACAACATTACAGGTACACAACAAAATCCCCAGTGTTAAATCAACATTGCTCAAGTACATATTGTCCCATTCTACAGTGTTAAAAAAGTGTTAAAGTTAATGAGATAATTAAGTGATTAATTAAGAGATGATTGAGCATTAGTGATGAACACCTGATGTTAACAACTCCACAAACAGCATGACCAGCTTCACTTATTACTAACCAGATTGATTTGATTTCTGCCATGCTTCTACAGAAGTTATTTTTGAGAATTAACAGAGGTTTAAATGTTGATATTTTATTGGTAAAAATATAATGCCACCATTATAGAGATGAGTGTTTGCTTTAGTTGGGCTGTTGACCTGTCACAATATATGATAGATTTGTTTTTGCAATCACGTATATAATGTTATTAAAGCAGTAAAATCAGAATATGATAGTATGTAATTGGAAACTGAACTTATTGAATGTAAAGTCACTAATCAATGTATTGTTATTAATGCATTTGAGGAGTTTGCATTGTCTACCCTGTGAAACTACAGCATGGGAAATAAGTTTGGCATACATCATTTATCGTGTGGAGTTTTAAAACTGTTAAGTGCATACAAGATATTATTCTGCAGTTTTTACCGAACTCACATAACGCAAAAATCTGTATACGAATCTCAACAATGGTGATAATAAACAAAAAGTTTCATGCTGCAATGCATGCTGGGTATCACAATTTGACAAAAATCCCAGCATGCACTGCAGTATGGATAATTATTGTCACCACTGTTGAGGATTGTATGGTAAGTGTTGATGTCTAAGTGTATACTTTCAGAAGCATTTTTAGCACTGACAATTGTTTAATATTACTTTTTTTTCCCACATTTACTATATCTGAATCAATAACCAAAAAAAAATAATACATTTGTAACAATTGACCTTTAACAAATAACTCTTTATGAGTTTCTTTTAAAAGTCTTGCAAGCATAAAAGCATATTTGTATTTTTGAACCTTTTGTTCAGCAAAGCTCAAGTGTTTATCATGAAACACTATTGCAAATGCTTAAAGATGCTTGCTTTGGTAATTCAATGGGTCACGAGACCAACTAAAGCAAACATTGACCACCATAATGGTAGCATACTTTTTTATCACTTAAATATCAACTCTCAACAATCAATTCCGTAGACTTGTGACAAAAATAAAGTCAGTCTGGTTAGTAATAACTAATAAGTGAAGCTGGTAATGCTGTTTGTGGAGTTGTTTAATCCTCCTCTGCTGAGATCTTCACAGATTTAATGTTTTCTTCATTTGATTTCAACTATGGCTGTGGCTGAAGTCAGTTGTAGTTCTTGTGTTTCTCTTTTCTTCAGTGATTCTGCTTGTTAACAGCAGGTGTTCATCACTAATGCTCAAACATCACTTAATTAATCATATAATTATCTCAATAACTTTAACACTATAGATTGGGACAATATGTTCTTGAGCAATGTTGATTTAACATTGGGGATTTTGTTGTGTACCTGTAACGTTGTATTAATCATGAAGAGCTTGATTAGCTTGTTCAGGTGTGTTTGATTAGGGTTGGAGATAAACTCTGCAGGAAAGTGGATCTCTCGGTCCAGAGTTGAGGACTCCTGGTGTAGTAAATGCCGCTACATCTGAAAGCAGGTGATGGCGATTTACTACTAATCAAGGAACCGGCTTTACTGATGAGATGCGCCTAACAATGTCATGCGATATATCGCCCAGCCCTAGCCAGTTGAGTGTTATTCATTTTTATTTTTTAAATAACTTATCCTTCACTTCTCCAGCCGCCCAGAAGGTGTGCCATCTGATGGGCATCAACGTGACCGATTTCACGCGCGCCATCCTCTCGCCCCGGATGAAAGTGGTCCATGACTACGTGCAGAAGGCCCAGACGCAGGAGCAGGCCAAGTTTACTGTGGAGGCTTTGGCCAAAGCCATGTACGAGAGGATGTTTCGCTGGCTGGTGATGCGCATCAACAAAGCTCTGGATAAGAACAAGCGTCAGGGCACCTCCTTCATCGGCATCCTGGACATCGCCGGCTTCGAGATCTTTGAGGAATGGCAGAAACCTTACTGCTTCAAGCTTACAGTGAGATTGATTACCCACAGTTCCTAGCATTAACTGTAGTTGTTTTCCTCTTTCCCAGGTGAACTCGTTCGAGCAGTTCTGCATTAACTACACTAACGAGAAGCTCCAGCAGCTGTTCAACCACACCATGTTCATCTTGGAGCAGGAGGAGTACCAACGCGAGGACATCGAGTGGACATTCATTGACTTCGGCCTTGACCTGCAGCCCTGCATCGACCTCATCGAGAAACCTGTGAGCGTCTTTCCACTAATCACACGCCTACTAGAGCGATCACATGACCTGTGGCCTTTAAAAGAGCGAATTTCTTGCCAAATCTGATGAGATTGGAATCCAAATGTTGGGTTGAAAATCAGATGCATTTTTAAAATTCCTAATGATTTCCATTACTACCAATAATCTTAATTTTATGAAGAAACTGACAAAAATCAGTTGTGACATTCTGATTTGGAGTTTGTATTCCCTTATCCAGATGAATCCTCCTGGAATATTTGCTCTCTTGGACGAAGAGTGCCTTTTGCCGAAAGCTACGAGCAAGAGCTTTGTGGAGAAGGTCCTGCGGGTACATAAACCCAAGAAACTGAAGGACGAGACCCATTTCTGCATCAGCCATTATGCTGGAAAGGTCTTTGTCTGCTCCACAGATGCACTGTTGTGGGATTTCAGATTTCCTTTGGGATTGCTAAATGTCTATAACTGTGTTTCTCAGGTGGAATATAATGCAGACGAGTGGCTAGTGAAAAACATGGACCCTCTGAACGATGAAGTGGCCACTCTCCTGAACCAATCTACTGTCGAGTTTGTTTCAGAGTTGTGGAAGGACGGTGAGTTGCTTCGATCAGCTCTTAAATCCATATTAATGCAGCAGGTCATGTAGAAAAAATATGAATGATGAAAAAAATGCGTCTCTGTAGCTCTCAGGAAGGCTTGTAAACTGAAAAAAATTATTTACATTCTGGGTGCCTTTTCTCTGCAATTTGAGTAGAAATGGGTAACCAGGGTTCACCCTATCAGTGCAATTTACCAAAAATACATATATAAAAATGTCAGCCTTCCAGAAGTTCCAGAAGAGCTTTATGTTCTTGAGGGATCCAGTGCTTTTGAATCAGTGAATTTACTTGACTTTTCAAGTCTTTCCTGATTTACTGGTTAAGCAGTAATTTTTTTGGCTAAAAATAGTGAGTAAAAAGTATATAAATTGGCATAATTATAAAAATCCACATGAAATTTTATAATTTGATTAATTTCCATGACATATACAAACACAGGCTTTGGGGTCCAACCCAGTTAACAGAAATTTGTTATAAGAACGTTCTCCAAATGTGTTTTGGTTTTGGGAACGTAAAGAATTTCAGTTATAATGTACCTCAAACGTTCTTTCAACTTAATTTTGATTTAAAATTCAACATTCTAGCAGGGCTCTAGAGTGCGACCAAAATTTGTAAGGGTGTGACTAAAATTTTTTCCTAGGTCACACCGGCGCACCTAACGTCCTCGCATCCGCTGCCTCTCCACGAACTTGTTCTCCTTTGACGGAACTCACACTCATGATTGGATCATATCGTGGTCAAAACCAATCAGAGACAGAGATGGAGCAGGTCTTTGCCTCTGATTGGCTGTGGTCCAGATATTCCTGTTGGCCGAACGTTGGTTTGATAATGTTCCTCCTTTGTTATTATGGAACATTGTGCCAATGTTTCATTGAGTTAACACATTATATCTTAGTTCATATTTAACCCTATAGGAACATTATTTGAAATGAGAAAACATCCTTAAAACATTCTTTGAACATTACATTCAAATGTTTTATTTTAAACATTAATCAAACTTGTAAGGAATGTTAGCCAAAGTTCTGAGAACGTTCCCTGCTAGCTGTCTCTCATTCGACACAACGAATGACAAAGGGAATGCGTTTACAGAACATTGATATTCTCTGTCTCTGTCTCTGTCTGTCTCTTAGTGGACCATGACATGGGTCTGGATAATGTAGCCAGGATGACGGCTACCTTGAAAACCCGCAAGGGAATGTTCCGCACAGTCGGACAGCTCCATAAGGAGCAGCTGTCCAAACTCATGGCCATGCTCAGAAACACCAACCCCAACTTCGTCCGATGCATCATTCCCAACCGCCAGAAAAAGGTATGAACTGTTGCGCATTCAGTGGCAGAATGGATGTGCAGATGTAAATTAGAAATTTAGCCTAGCTATAATCCAGCATGTTAACATTTAGTTTTTTTATCCTGATGTTCATTAATGTGCATTGTCCCTATTAAATGGATAGATCACAAAATGAAAATTATCCCATAATTTACTCATCCTCAAGACAGGTGTATATGACTTTCTTTCAGCTGAATACAATCAGATTTATATCACATAATAAAGCTGTTTGCCCTGAATTGATCTGAAGCATCTGCATCTCTGTCCGTCTCAGGCTGATATGCTGGACCCTCTCCTAGTTCTGGATCAGCTCCGGTGTAACGGTGTGCTGGAGGGCATCCGAATCTGCAAACAGGGATTCCCCAACCGCATTGTCTTCCAGGAGTTCAGAAAGAGGTATCGGATGAACGACAGCAATGTTTGGTGCTTCTTATGGTGTTTTGGTTTTCTGGGAGTGAATAAATTAGCGAGTTCTTCACAACAAATGATATTAGCATCTGTTAAGATTAATTGTTTGTTTCAATCTGATGGTTTGCATTTTTGTGCAGGTATGAAATCCTCACTCTCAACGCCATTCCCAAAGGCTTCATGGATGGCAAACAGGCTTGTGTGCTGATGGTAATCTTAAATAAAGCTTCACAGTGATATCCGTTGTTTCAGCTGGAGTTTGATCATGAGCTCCTCATCTGTGTCTCAGATAAAAGCCCTGGAGCTGGATCCCAATCTGTACCAGATAGGAGAGAGCAAGGTGTTTTTCCGTGCTGGAGTTATGGCTTACCTCGAAGAACAGCGAGACATGAAGATCACTGACGTCATCATCACTTTCCAGGCCTGCTGTCGTGGATACGTCGCCCGCAAGTGAGCATTATGACACACGTTACGACGACTATGCCCCATCGCTGTTGGGTTTTTCAGTGGTTTAAATTATACAGTTTAATGACAGTTAATGAGACGTATAGGGAATTTTTTTTTTTTTACACAATACGTAAAATTGTACATATAAACTATTCAATGACAAAATTATTTACTAATTGTAATTGCTAGTCAGAGGAAGTTGGTTTATAGGGAGGGATGTATAGCTGAGTGGTCGCTCTGGACTTTGTAGAGTGGCTGCATGGGCATTGCTACACAGCAAAAACTCCAGTGTTAAATTAACACTCCTGGGAGTGTATATGAGTCCGCACTCAAGAGTGTAAAGTGTTCAAATATGAGTGTTAAATGAACACTCAAGAGTGTTAAAGTTAATGAGATTATTAAGTGATTAGTTGAGTGATGATTGAGCATTATTGAAGACACCTGATGTTAACAAGCAGAATCACTGAAGGAGAAAATCACAAATTGTAAGTCACCATTATGGATATCAGTGTGTGTTTTAGTTGGCCTCTTGACCCTTATTTTATTAACTTTAGATTTTGCTTGTCTGCGTTTTCTGATTAATAACAGTCAGATGAACAAAGAGAAAATGTGATCTGATGTGTTGGTCATGTTTTGACAATCATATTGTGATCTGAAATAAACAAAACTTGTTTACATAGTTTGGTTTAACTTGTTTATACAGCAGCTCTATGATACTAAAGTGTATGATTTTCAGTATTTTTAATATAATCCAAAATAGTTAATAAACATTGTTCTGATCAAGAGACTTTTAAATATGTTATTTAGAAACACAGACATCAATAATCAGCCTGTGAATCTCAACCATGGTGACAATAATAAAGCATGTTGCAGCGGCTGCCACCAATCAACTCATTAATGGCTCCCATCATGCATTGCGGAATGAACAAATTATATGAAGTAATTTAATTTTCCTAATTGAATATTTTGCTTGTCACCATTGTTGAGATGCATAGACTGAATCTTCATGTCTGTGTGTGCCTAAAATAAAGATTTCTTTTTTCAAAACAACTTTAAAATAAATTCTTCAATATTTATTTATCAAAAATGCTGGATATTTATGTAGAATCACAGTTATGCTGTAATAAACAACAGAAATTTTAATCAGAAATAGGGGTTCAGTGATCAAGTTCATATTATGATTGTCATAACATAGCCAACAGATCACTTTTTTTCTTTGTTCATCTGTCTGTTATAAATAAATAACAGCAGGCACACAGATTTTTAAGTAAATAATATAAGGGTCAAGAGCCCAACTAAAGCAAACACTGATCTCCATAATGGTGGCTTACAATTTGTGATTTTCTCCTTCTGTGATTCTGCTTGTTAACATCAGGTGTTCATCACTAATGCTCAATCATCACTCAATTAATAACTTAATTATCTCATTAACTTTAACACTCTTGAGTGTTCATTTAACACTCATATTTTAACACTTTACACTCTTGAGTCTGGACTCATATAAACTCCCAGGAGTGTTAATTTAACACTGGAGTGTTTTCTGTGTATGTTGGTCAATTCAATTCACATTTATTTCTATAGTATTTCTCACATTACATTTTCTTTCAAAGCAGCTTTACATTTACATTTACATTTAGTCATTTAGCAGATGCTTTTATCCAAAGCGACTTACAACTGAGGACAACAGCAAGCGAGTCATCGTGAAGAGGCAAAAATAACGCAAGAAGTGCTCAAAATACAAAGTTCAGGCATCGCTCAGAGTAGCATAAGACAGACAAGGGAGGATTAAAGGAAAAGGTTTTTTTTAGTTTTTTTTTTTTTTAGATGAGTTTCCAGTTGTCTTTTGAATGTAGTTAGGGATTCTGCATTCCGGACGAGGGTATAGGGAGATCATTCCACCAGCAAGGAACCGTGAATGAGAATGTTCTGGAGAGTGATTTTGTGGCTCTCTGTGATGGTACCACAAGCCGTCGCTCATTGACCGATCGCAGGCTTCTGGTAGGGATGTAGACTCGTAGGAGCGAGTGATAAACAGAGCCCTAATAAACAGGGACTTTAGCATTAAAGAGTTAGTACTGTTAACTAAAGCTATCAAAAATGATTTGTTAATGGAGAAAAATAAAAGTTAACTGAAACAAAATTAAATATAAAAAAAGTTACATTAAATTTTTTTTTAGGTTGAGTACTGAAAGTTACACACCAGATAACACATTACAACAAATGCGCATGCATCTATCACCTAGATTAACTTTAATATTTCCTTTGAATGAATAAATGAATTAATGGGGCATTTATATAGCGCTTTCATATGTACTACTGTACACCCAAAGCGCTTTACAATCATGTCGGGGTCTCTCCTCAACCACCACCAGTGTGCAGCATCCACTTGGATGATGGGACGGCAGCCACAGTATAACAGCGCCAGTGAGCTCGCTGCTCACCACACACCAGCTATAGTGGAGAGAGGAGAGAGAGTGATAGAACCAATTCAATGGATGGGGATTATTAGGAGGCCATGATTGGTAAGGGCCGAGTCAGGACCTCGATTTAAAATGACAAATCAGCATCGTCAACTTCATCTTTGCAGCCGACACTTACAAAGAAAACACTAGTTTGTTAATAAACAATAAAAATGTCTTCTTGCTATGTTTGACATTCATAATCATTACTTTTGCCGGTTCTTTGTGACAGCTGTTATGCGCGTTATTTGCAGCATCATCCTCTGGTTACATGAACCACCGCATCAGCACCAAAAACATGGAGATTTTATTTTAGAGAATAATCGCACAACCTATTCGATATTGCGACATTTTGCTTCTGAGAACAACATTTTATGTAAACAATTCAACAAAGGCAATTCAACAAAGTTTATTAATGCACATTTAAGTGATTCTGAGAACATAAAGTTGATGATTTTTTTTTTTAAAAAGAGTCAAATTGGCTCTACAATGTACAAAATTATTCAACCCACAAAAGTAAAATTTTGTGCAGAATCTTTTATTCTTTGCCAATATATACCTCCAATAAACGCTACCTGTAAGTGCTTAGAAGCTTCTCTCTACACTGTAAAAATGAAAACATAGATTTTATTTATATCTAATTAATAAAAATGAGGCAACAGATCACAAGCAATATTATTAATTAAATTTAACAAACTAGAATTGAGTAATTATTAATCAAATTAATTCATTAAATGTTAACCATTTAAAATGAGGAAAAATTACAAAATATATGTTATTGCCAACATTGAAAACACCTGATGTTAACAAGCAGAATCACTGAAGGAGAAAACCATATTTAAAGTCACCATTATGGAGATCAGTGTGTGTTTTAGTTGGGCTCTTGACCCTTAAACTATTAACTTCAAGTTTTGTATGGCTGATGTATATGAGTTATAACAGCCAGATGAACAAATCGAAAAGGTGATCTGATGGTGTTGGTTGTGTTTTAACATAATCATTATTCACAATCATTTAACCTGAATCACTGAACTCATATAGAGTCTAATTTATGAGTTAGGTTTATTTTAATAATTTTAGCTGCATGATATTTTTTAGCCTTTTCAATTAAATTAAAACAATCAAATCAATAAATAAAAATATTAAAAAAATATATCTACAAATTTTTATTTAGGCACACACAGACATCAAGATTTAGCGTATGAATCTCAGCAATGGTGACAAACAGATCACCTCTGATCATAAGCTCATTATTTATTCATGCAGCAATGCATGATGGGAGCCGTGAATGAGTTTTGATTGGTGCAACCCAGAATGCACTGCAACATGCTTTATAAATGTCACCATTGTTGAGATTCACAGGCTGATTATTGATGTCTGTGTGTCTCTTTTTTGAGCAAGTGAAACTTTTTAGAAATTATTTGGATTACATTGTAAAAGTAATATTATGTTGTACAAGGCCAGTTCTGCTATAGTTGATAAAATAAACCTAACTTATAAATTGGACTCTATATGAGTTCAATGATTCAGGGTAAATGATTGTGAAATAATGATTATGTTAAAACACAACCAACACCATCAGATCATCTTTTCTATTTGTTCAATCCGGCTGTTATAACTCATGTACAGCAGCCAAACAAAACTTAAAGTTAATAATTTAAGGGTGAAGAGCCCAACTAAAACACACACTCATCTCCATAATGGTGACTTTAATTATGGTTTTCTCCTTCAGTGATTCTGCTTGTTAACATCAGGTGTCTTCAATGTTGGCAATAACACATAGTTTGTAATTTTTACTCATTTTAAATGGTTAACATTTAAGGAATTAATTTGATTAATTATTACTCAATTCTAATTTGTTAAATTTAATTAATAATATTGCTTGTAATCTGTTGCCTCATTTTTATTAATTAATAAATAAAATATATGTTTTAATTTTTACACTGCAATCTGGGCCTATTCAAATATAGTTACAAAAGTTATTCAGTCAAGAACAGCAAGTGAATTTTCTCTTTGTCTTTTGTTTGATTAGTGTTATTATACAGGTGGCAGCAGCAATATATTAGGCTGCTGTCACTTTAAGAGCTACATTCAATTATTAAATTCCTGATCTCATGTATTCAATTGCAGAATTGGAATCGATTTTCGATTATTTCTACTCAACTTTAGCCCACAAATTAGCTAAATGTATGTATGTGTCACAGCACAAGCTAATTTTTGTTAGAGCTTTCAAAGGCTTGATTGTGTTTTAACACAATTTTGTACCATACCATACAAGTAAACAATTTAAAAACAGCAGTGTTGAATAGGGGTTGATTGAATAATTATGACAGCTGTATTTTACACAAAAATCCTATAACTCAAAAGCACAGCAAAACCCCCAGGTGAATAATTTATACTGTATAGGCCTAGAATAATGTTTTTTTTTGTTCTTTCAAGTCTGAAGCATGAAACTGAGCTGAAGAAGTCTCTGGAGGAAGGGGCTAAAGTTCAAGAGCACCTTGGTGACAGAGATGTCGCAGAAACAAGATCAGGGCTTTAAACAAGTTCTGGAGTCGGAGAACAACAAGCTTCAGTTTGAGCTGCAGACAGTCATGCAGGACAAAGGGGAGTTTGAAAAGCACTTGAAACAGGCTGAGATTCAGCTTCAGGAGCTGCAGTTCAATCACGCAGAGAGCGAGAGACAGTACACCGAACTGTCCGAGACCGTTGCCAAAGTGCAGGTGTGTCAACTGCAGAGAACAACACTAAATTTATACCCGCAAAACCACCCCCGCAGATATTTCCAGATTCGTCATTCACAACATTTTACACAGTCCAATGTTTAGATTTTATTTATGTCAGTTTTTGCACTATTAAAGTCAAACCAGAACACAGAGAAAGTTACCCGTAAGCCAAACATCCAAATAAAACACAGCGAACAGGAATTTTTTATCAGAGCTTGATGCATCTGATACCCAGCTAACAGACTTTTGTTATAAGAACGTTCTCCAAACGTTCAGTGTTGGTTCCGGGAATGTGAAAATGTCCAGTTTTCTTGACGTTAGAGGAACGTGTTTTAAAAGGTACACAGAAAAAACTCCAGTGTTAAATGGACTTTGGACTCCATGGATTGGAGTTTATTTGGCTCCAGCCTGAATAGTGTAAAGTGTTAAAATATGAGTGTTAAATTAACACTGAAGAGTATTAAACTTAATGAGATAATTAAGTTATTAATTGAGTGATGAATGAGCATTATTGAAGACACCTGATGTTAACAAGCAGAATCACCAAAAGGAGAACATATAATTGTTAAGTCACCATTATGGAGATCAGTGTTTGCTTTAGTTGGGCTCTTGACCCTTAAACTACTAACTTTAAATTTTGTTTGGCTGCTGTATGAGTTACGACAGCTGGATAAACAAAGAGATAATGTGATCAGGTGATGTTGGATGGAAAATATTCATCATTTGACCTGAGTCACTAAACCTATAGATACATTGTTGATTAAAGTAGCCCTCTAATTCTACAGCATATGGTTTTCAGCTTTTCTGTACAATCAAAAATAATTTTAACTAATAGTTGTTCTGATAAAAAAACTAAACAGACTTTGAACCAGTTTATTTGTTTAAACACACTTGACATCAATAATCAGCATATGAATCTCAACAATGGTGACAATAATAAAGCATGTGCATTCTGGGTACCACCAATCAAAACTCATCCATTGGCTCCCATCATGCATTGCTGTATGAATAAATTATTCTCTGAATTGTGTTAGTAATTTCCATTTCCTAATTGAATATTATTTTTGTCACCATTGTTAAGATACATACACTGATTATTGATGTCTGTGTGAGCCTAAGAGAAAGATTTTTTATTTATTTATCAGAATATTTTTTATAACAAATCTTTTGGATAAATGTATATCGTCAATGGATCTTATGATGTAGATTCACTGTGATTCTATAATCAATAATATTAATCTAAATCAGAGATTAGGCTCTAAATGAGGTCAAATGATTATTATGTTAAGACACGACCACCATCACTTGATCACCTTTTTTTTTGTCCATCTGTTTGTTATAACTCAGTTACAACAGCATAACAAAATCTAAAGTTTAACTTGTAAGGGTCAACTGGCCAACTAAAGTAAACACTGATCTCCATAATGGTGACTTACAATTTGATTGATTTTCTCCTTCAGTGATTCTGCTTGTTAACATCAGGTGTCTTCAATAATCCTCAATCATCACTCAATTAATCACATAATTATCTCATTAACTTTTACACTCTTGAGTGTTAATTTAACACTCATATTTTAACACTTTACACTCTTGAGGCTGGAACCAAACAAACTCACAGGAGAGTTAATTTATAACACTGGAGTTTTACCTTTTAAAACACGTTCCTCTAACGTCAAGAAAACTGGACATTTTAACATTCCAGGAACCAACACTGAATGTTTGGAGAACGTTCTTATAACAAAAGTCTGTTAGCTGGGATACTCCCACTCAAATTACTGACCGAAAACAATTATTGTAATTAATTGATCAATTTTCATTATGAATGGAGATGTAATGAAGATCTTTGTGTGATGTTGATGTTTGTTTCCCACTTCAGGTGGTGCTGGATAACAAAAAAGGTCTTCTGAGTGAAGCCGAAAAGAAGTCGGTCAAGACGTCGCAGGACTGCTCTGTTCTGGAGTCACAGCTGCAGGATGTGCGGTGCATCAACTGCTGTGGCATTATGGGATTTCTGCAGGTGTGTTGCAGGAAGAAGGCTGAGATTCAGCTTCAGGAGCTGCAGGTCAATCACGCAGAGAGCGAGAGACAGCGCATCGAACAGGCCGAGACAGTTGACAAAGTGCAGGTGTGTCAACTGCAGAGAACAACACTAAATTTATACCCGTCAATCGCAACATTTTACACAGTTCTTTGCTTGTTTGTTTATTAAATACTTCATAATAGTGAATAAAGTGTTTTGCTTATGTTCAGATAAAATCTTTAATCTGCTTAAAAATTGCTCCGAGTGACAGCTCTATAAAATTACTACAGCCTACTTTTAGAAGACTTTTAGAACTACTTTTAGAAGTCCTTATCCAGTATCACAAGCAACTGGTTACATAATAGAAATCCAGTGGGCATAGTGTTTGATGACTTACACTAATATTTTTAACACTTTAATGATGTTTAAATCCAAATAAAATGCAGAAAAATATCTGTTTAGTATCCTGTTTAAACTTACATTATAGTTTAGGAATCGCATTTGTATTATTTATGGTCAAAATGACAAGAGACAATATTTATGTAATAATTTTCTTTTCATTAAATTATCTAGTTTCTGGAGCTATCAAAAAAAATCTAAAAAAAATGTTTTTTTTGGGGGGGGGGGGGGGGGGGGTATAAATAATTGGAGTATTATACTAATACTCATTAGTATTAGACAATATTCACCTCTAAATTATAAACCTTTTTTTGTGTGTGTGTGTGTATATTTACCTAATGCACCACGTTCAAAATGAGTAAAATGTAATTCATGGGAGGCAATATATAAATTAAATTGCTACTAAATAAAAAAACCTTAGATTTTATTTGTGTCAGTTTTTGCATTATGATTACAGTCAGACCCGAACACAGAGAAAGTTACCCGTAATCCAAACATCCAAATAAAACACAGCGAACAGGAATTTTTGATCAGAGCTTGATGCATCTGATACTCCCACTCAAATTACTGACCGAAAACAATTATTGTAATTAATTGATCAATTTTCATTATGAATGGAGATGTATGAAGGTGTTTGTGCGATGTTGATGGTTGTTTCCCACTTCAGGTGGAGCTGGATAACTTGAACGATCTTCTGAGTGAAGCCAAAAAGAAGTCCATCAAGGCATTGAAGGTACAGAGCAGCGACTGCATTATGTGATTTCTGCAGGTGTTTGGCTCTCACTCACTCTCTGAACCCTGATCCTCACAGGAGGTACTTGACGAGGAGACGCGGCAGAAACTGTTCCTGAAAACACGCCTGAGGCAGCTGGAGGCTGAGCAGAACAGCCTGAAGGAGCAGCTGGAAGAGGAGGCCAAGAGGAACCTGGAGATACAACTCAGCACCATGCAAGCACAGGTACACACACACGCACACGCACGCACGCACGCACAAACTTTGTGGCTCAGATAAGGTCCTGTTCTGGTTTATTTCTTTGCTCTTGGCTGACATGTGGCATTGCTATGGTCTGCTTGTGGCCCAGATCTGGCAAACAGGAGCGGTCCACTCAAGTGCCATCATTCTAGTGTTAATTTCGTCAGACGAGACGAGTTTTTTTTTACTAAGACGAGACGATGACGAGACTGCACTACTGTTCAAAAACGCTGACTGAGACTAAATTAACATGCATTATTGTTGACGAAAAAAGACGAGACGAAAATGTTTTGCATAAAATAAAAAATAAGATAAAATCTCTCTTCATTTTCGTCTACAATCGTCTCTGCTTTTTCATCAGCTGTTACGCCTTTAAAATATTCCGAATGAGCTCGCGCTGTTGCAAAAAAATTGCCTCCTGGAAGTTCCGGGAGTCTCCCGCATATTGATAGCGGCTCACTGATGCCCACGAATTAGTTAAAATCTCCGGAATCTAGAACGAGCGCGCCCGCGAGACAGAGACTGTGCTCCAAACCGCGTAGCGCGTGCACGGCGGAGAGAGAGCAAGAGACCGCGCGCGTGTGCCTCATGAAGTATCATCATGAAAAAAACTCAGCACCGGGGTGCACCCCAACCTGAAACGTCTTCCCGCGCCTTTGTAACTTCAGTCGTCTGTTGGGCCCCAGCTTTTGAATTGTGTTGGTTAAAATAAAATACTCTTCAGAACAGGTTCCTCATTTGTAAATGTGACTCCTCAGAAATGGAAAATCAGACATGTTTAACAGTTGCATTCAACAAAAATCATTCAACAAGTGTATTTTGTCAGGTTCTGACATTTAACCAATATTTGAGATATGTGAAACACTTTTATACTGAAATGTTAATCAGAAATAATCTCAGTAATAATGTGTTATTAAAAAAAAATACTATTTTTTTTACTAAAACTTGACTAAAATGAAAACACTTTTAGTCGACTAAAACTTGACTAAGATACCTTATGTTCTCTTTTGACTAAAACTAGACTAAAATGATGAGACTTTTAGTCGACTAAAACTAGACTAACAAAAAAAGATATGTGAATGACTAAATATGACTAAGACTAACAAGGACATTTGGCACAAGACTAAGACTAAGACTAAATTAAAAATAGGTGACAAAATTAACACTACATCATTCCACGCTGCATGTGGGCCAGATCCGCATTCCACAAGTGCCAGATGTGGGCCGGATCTGGGCCGAAACAATGCTATCTGGGTATAATGTTCCTCAAACGTTCTTTCAACTTCATTTTGATTTAAAATTCAACATTCTAGGAACGTTTCTAACATTCCAAGAACATAAGCATCTCCAGTTTCCTGAATGTTAATATAATGTTCTCTAAAGGTTAGTGTTATGTTCCTGAAACATTCTTTCACTCATCTTTCGAAAGAGTAATAAGAACACAAACTACAACTTTCTTCAGCCACAGCCTTAGATGAACTAAAGATAAAAGAAGACATTAACTCTCTCAAGATCTGATTAAACAACTCGAAAAACAGCATTACCAGCTTCACTTATTACCAGAGGTGGAAAGTCCAGGGGTCAGAAAGTAAAAGTCCTGCCATATGTTTATTCCACCCATGAACTCAGTCAGCTGATTTCACTAATTAGTTCTATCTCCTGGCTGAAAAACTGCACTCGAAAAAAAATTTGAATTTATGTATTTGAATTGCATAACAAATTTCCATCCATTTGGATTACATAGTTTTAACATAAACAAATTAATAATCTGGATGTGATTCATATTTTTAAGTCATATATAAATGAAACAGATAAGATTTATGTAATTGTATTAATAAACTGAATGTGATTCATATTTGTCAGTCATATGTAAATGAAATGGATAAGATTTATGTAATCGTATACAGAAAAACACCCATGTTAAATTAGCACTACTCAGTGTTCATATGTGTGCACACTACAGAGTTAAAGTACCATTGAATCAGTGTTGAAGTTAATGAGATAATTAAGTGGTGATTGAGCATTAAATATGAACACCTGCTGTTAACAAGCAGAATCACTGAAGAACAGAGAAACACAAGAACTACAACTGACTTCAGACACAGCCTTAGATGAAATCAACTATAGATAAAATAAGACATTAAATCTCTCAAGTTCTCAGCAGAGGAGGATTAAACAACTCCACAAACAGCATTACCAGCTTCACTTATTACTAACTAGACTGACTTTATTTAATATCCGGTTTAATGAAATCATATTTTGTATTTTAAAGTCACCATGATGGTGGATGGCATTTGGTTTAGTTGGCCTCTTGACCCTTAACACTTAAATATAAAATATTCTTTTGGCTGTTATGAGTGTGTGTAAAGCACATTTGTTGTAGCAAAAAAGCCATGAGAAAGTGAGGTCAGGTGATGTTGGCTGTTTACTGATGTAACACAAAGTAATCGTCACGTAATTGTCTGAATCTCTGATCTTAATCAGTGTTTAATACTTTAGTCATAGATTTTTATTTTAAATATTTTTTTGGAGTAAAAGTCATTTGATTTTACAACATCAAAGCAAGGTTTTTTATTAAATAATAAAAATGATTTTAAAAACATGTAATGCATTAATCTTCTTCTGCTAAGATGTTACTTAGGCATCAAGAATCAGTGTATGATTCTCAACAATGGTGACAATCAATGAAATGATACATGCTGCAGTGCATGCTGGGTACCACCAATCAAAACTCACCCATATCTCCCAGCATGCCCTGATTATCTGGATATTTTGTTTGATTGTCACCATTGTTGAGATTCATACGCTTTTTTTTGATGTCTGTGTGCATTTAAGTGATGCCATAGATAAAAGTTTTTGTTCACTAAATAAATATTTAAAAAAAAAACATGGATATTATTTTACAAATAATACTGCTAGATATACTGTAGAATTAAATTATTATGAATAAACCAACATTAAAAACACAAGTCCAATATAATCAAAGCATTAGGCGGAGAATAAGATCAGGGAGCCAGGCAATTGCATGATGACATCATCACCAAATAAAAGCCTACATCACCTGATATCACTTTCTCATGGCTTTTTTGCTACATCAAATGTGGTTTACAAACACAAAATTATAACAGCCAAAGAATATTTTATATTTAAGAGTTAAGGGTCAAGAGCCCAACTAAAGCAAATGCTATCCACCATTATGGTGACTTTACAAAATATGATTTAATTAAAGCGGATATTAAATAAAGTAAATCTGGTTAGTAATAAGTGAAGCTGGTAATGCTGTTTGTGGAGTTGTTTAATCCTCCTCTGCTGAGATCTTCACATATTTAATGTCTTCTTTTATCTATAGTTGATTTCATCTAAGGCTGTGTCTGAAGTAAGTTGTAGTTCTTGTGTTTCTCTGTTCTTCAGTGATTCTGCTTGTTAACATCAGGTGTTCATATTTAATGTTCAATCACCTCTTAATTATCTCATTAACTTCAACACTGCTTCAATGGTACTTTAACTCTGTAGTGTGCACACATATGAACACTGAGCAGTGCTAATTTAACATGGGCGTTTTTCTGTATACGATTACATAAATCTTATCCATTTAATTTACATATGACTGACAAATATGAATCACATTCAGTTTATTAATACAATTACATAAATCTTATCTGTTTCATTTATATATGACTTAAAAACATGAATCACATTCAGATTATCAATTTGTTTATGTTAAAACTATGTAATCCAAATGGATGGAAATTTGTTATGCAATTCAAATACATAAAGCTTATGTTTAGACCATTTTTTTTTTTGAGTGCAGTTTTTCAGCCAGGAGACTAATTAGTGAAATCAGCTGACTGAGTTCATGGGTGGAATAAACATATGGCAGGACTTTTACTTTCTGACCCCTGGACTTTCCACCTCTGCTTATTACTAACCAGATTGACTTAGTTGTCCAGGTCAGGAATTAACATCTGCACTGCAGCTCTCAATCAGATGATTTGAAATAAGACAAAACAAGAATTAAAAAACTAAAACAACTCAAAACCAAGACTCTACAACAATAATAGCTAAATGTAGCATTTTTTATCTGTTTTACAGACGCTGGCTGAGAAGGCCATCTCCGCCCGTTACGCAGAGGAACGAGACCACGCAGAGACGGAAGCTCGTGAAAAAGAGACCCGCGTGGTAGTGTTAAAACGCAAACTAGAAACCCTGACGGACCTGAAGGAAGAGCTGGACCAAAGCAACAAACTGCTCCAGGCTGAGATAGAGGACCTGGTGTCCTCTAAAGATGACTTGAGCAAGAGCGTAAGGCTTCACCACCTCAGCTCCAATACTTCACTTCAAACTTTATTTATAAACCACTTTAAGATTATAAAATGAAATCATGATTTTTTTAAATAGAATTTAAAACCAAAGTTGTAATCTCATGGTTTTCTCTCTCAGGTGGACGATCTGGAGAAGTCGAAGCGCTCGATGGAGCAACAGCTGGAAGAGATGAAGACTCAGCTGGATGAGCTTCAGGACAAGCTTCAGGTTGGGAGGGTTACTTTAAAAATATATTCCGTTACATTTACTTAATTAAAAAGTAATGTAATCTAAATGCTTGAAGATTCCTTCAAAGTTACATATGTAAAGTCAAGTAAGCAATATTTAGGAGAATGATTGCGCATGCACCAGTAGAGGCTTACGCAAGTCGTTACTGGCAACAGAACCAGCTGTCAATTAGAGATAAGCGGATCAGTTCTAACGTCAGCCGAATTCGATGTTAAAGGGATAGTTCACCCAAAAATGAAATTAGCCAATGATTTACTCACCCTAAAGCCATCCTAGGTGTATATAACATTCTTCTTTTAGACAAATACAAAGAGGAATTCATTTTTTGTGTGTCCCAAAGAAGTTTTTTTTTTATAACTCAGTTTAAATTATATTAAGCCTCAAAGTTTTGCATAATTAAGGGCGTGGCCACTTGAGTGACAGGTGGATTGCCGCTGCTCCCAGCTAACAGACTTTTGTTATAAGAACGTTCTCCAAACGTTCAGTGTTGGTTCCGGGAATGTGAAAATGTCCAGTTTTTTGACGTTAGAGGAACGTATTTGGTTCCAGCCTCAAGACTGTAAAGTGTTCAAATGTGAGTGTTAAATTAACACTCAAGAGTGTAAAAATTAATGAGATAATTATGTGATTAATTGAGTGATTGAGCATTATTGAAGACACCTGATGTTAACAAGCAGAATCACTGAAGTAGAAATTCTACATTTTTAAGTCACCATTATGGAGATCAGTGTTTGCTTTAGTTGGCCAGTTGACCCTTACATATTTAACTTTAGATTTTGTTTTTGCTGTTGTAACTGAATTATAACAGACAAAAGGTAAAGGTGATCAGGTGTTGGTGGTTATGTCTTAACATAATCATCATTTGACCTGAATCACTGAACTTTTTAAGAGCCTAATCTCTGATTTAAATTAACATTAATGATTATAGCATCACAGTGAATCTACATCAAAAGATCCAGTACATTAATCCAAATGATGTCTTCTAAATGGTTCTGATAAATAAATAAGTCTTTCTTTTAGGCACACACAGACATCAAGAATCAGTGTATGAATCTCAACAATGGTCAAGTCAAGTCACCTTTATTTATATAGCGCTTTTTACAATACAGATTGTATCAAAGCAGCTTCACAGTGATAACATTAAAAAATAATACAAAAAACAATTTAATCATCGTCCACCTGCAGATCTATAATATTGTTGAATATTAAATGTCCCCAACTAAGCAAGCCAGAAGGTAAGGCAACAGCGGCAAGGAACCAAAACTCCATCAGGTGACAGAATGGAGAAAAAACCTTGGGAGAACCCAGGCTCAGTCGGGGGCCAGTTCTCCTCTGGCCAATGAGTGAACAGTGTATGAAGTTCAGAATGAATCAGAGTATTTGTCCAGTTCCGGTTGGTTGAAGTCGGAGTGGAGAGGAGGAGAGACTGGTTGACACTTCAGGTCAGCGGCATCGTCGTGTCCTGGCGCTGGTCCTTCATCAGCTCTGGATACGGCCTGGTTCCGGTGGACAGCGGTAAACCTCGGGATAGACAGAGAGACTAATATTAGTGTAGACGCCATCCTTCTTATGAAGTACCAAGTACATCAGGATTTACGGGAAGTGTTCCCGGTCCCGGGTGTTCTAAACTATGCAGTAGACGTGAAGGACTATAATGCGTTAAGAGCTCGCTCAAGTACTGCGGAGCTAAACCATTTAGTGCTTTGTAAGTGATCAGCAATATTTAAAAATGTATACGATGTTTAATAGGCAGCCAATGCAGTGTTGACAGAATGGGGCTAATATGGTCATACTTCCTGGTTCTGGTAAGAACTCGAGCTGCTGCGTTTTGGATCAGCTGTAGTTTGTTTATTAAGCGTGCAGGGCAACCAACCAGTAGAGCATTACAATAATCTAGCCTTGAGGTCATAAACGCATGAACTAATTGTTCTGCATTATTCATTGAGAGCATATGACGTAATTTAGATATATTTTTAAGATGGAAGAAAGCGGTTTTACAGATACTAGACACATGACTTTCAAATGAAAGATTGGTATCAAAGAGCACACCCAGGTTCCTAACCGACGACGAAGACTTAACAGAGCAGCCATCAAGTGTTAGACAGTACTCTAGGTTATTACGTGTGGAAGTTTTTTGTCCAATAATTAGAATCTCTGTTTTTCTGAATTTAGTAGTAGGAAATTACTAGTCATCCAATTTTTTATATCAGCTATGCATTCCGTTAATTTTGTGAATTGGTAGGTTTCGTTAGGTTTTGAAGAAATATAGAGCTGAGTATCGTCGGCATAACAGTGAAAGCTAATTCCATGTTTCCTAATGATATCTCCTAATGGTAGCACAGAGTGAACAGCAGCGGTCCTAGTACTGAGCCTTGTGGTACGCCATACTGAACTTGTGATTGATGAGACATCTCTTCATTTACTGCTACAAACTGATAACGGTCAGATAAGTATGATTTAAACCATGCTAGTGCAATTCCACTAATGCCAACATAATGTTCGAGTCTATTTAAAAGGATGTTGTGGTCAATGGTGTCAAATGCAGCACTAAGATCAAGTAATACTAATAGAGAGATACAACCACGATCGGATGATAAGAGCAAATCATTTGTGACTCTAACGAGAGCTGTCTCGGTACTATGGTACGGTCTAAATCCGGACTGAAAATCCTCGCAGATATCATTTCTTTCAAGAAAGAAACACAGTTGTGAGGATACTGCTTTTTCTAATATCTTTGACAGAAATGGCAGATTAGAGATCGGCCTGTAATTGACTAGTTTTGTAGGATCAAGTTGCTGTTTTTTAACAAGCGGTTTAATCATAGCTAGCTTAAAAGTTTTTGGTACGTATCCTAGAGACAAAGATGAATTTATGATATTAAGAAGAGGATCTGTGACATCTGGAAGCATCTCTTTCAGCAGCTTAGTTGGTATAGGGTCTAACATGCACGTTGTCGATTTAGATGATTTGACGAGTTTGCAAAATTCTTCCTCTCCTATAGCAATGAATGAATCAAATTTTCCCTCAGGGAGACTACAATGCACTTCCTGATGCGATACTGTATTAGACGGTTGCATAGTTATAATTTTGTCCCTGATATTATCGATCTTATAAGTGAAGAAGTTCATAAAGTCATTACTGCTGTGTTTCTTGGAAGCTTCTGGGCTTGAAGCTTTCTTTTTCGTTAGTTTAGCCACTGTTTCAAATAAATACCTAGGATTATGTTTATTTTCTTCTAATAGGGTTGAAAAATAAGCAGATCTAGCAGCTTTTAAAGCCTCTCTGTAAGCAATCGAGCTCTCCTTCCATGAAATCCGAAACACCTCTAGTTTTGTTTTCTTCCAGTTGCGCTCCATTTTTCTGGCTGCTCTCTTAAGGGCCTGAGTGTGCTCGTTGTGCCACGGCGTTGGACTATGTTCTTTAATCTTCTTTAAGCGCAGCGGAGCAACTGTGTCTAAAGTGCTGGAAAAGAGAGAGTTAAAAGTTTCTGTTGCAATATCAAGTTTTTCTAAGCTATCCGGGATGCTGAGATGATGAAACTGATTAGGAAGATTATTGATAAAGCAATCTTTACTAGCAGAAGTGATCGGTCTAACATATTTATAACACGGAGTCGGCTTTGCAGCCTTGGCTAAATGTAATTTACACGAGACTAGATAATGATCTGAGATGTCATCGCTCTGCTGCAGTATTTCAACGGCATCAACATCTATTCCATGTGATAGTATTAGATCTAGAGTATGATTACGACAATGAGTCGGTCCTGACACGTGTTGTCTAACTCCAATTGAGTTTACAATGTCTTTAAATGACAATGTCTTTTTCATTATCTATGTGTATATTAAAGTCACCAACAATTAGTACTTTATCTGCAGCCAATACTAATTCTGATAGAAAGTCCGCAAATTCTTTGATAAAGTCTGTATGGTGCCCTGGTGGCCTGTATACAGTACCCAGCAGAATTTTCAAACGTGATTTATCGTTTACACTAGATATTTTTACATTAAGCACCAACACTTCAAAATAATTATATTTACAACTAGATTTCTTAGTGGTTTTGAAAATATTACTATAAATTACAGCAACACCTCCTCCTTTGTGTTTCAGACGAGGTTCATGTTTTATAACCGTAATCTTGTGGGGTTGACTCATTTAAAGGACAAGTTCGGTATTTTACACTTAAAGCCCTGTTTACAGATCGTATTTGATGAAATAGAACCGTTAAGATTAAAATTTGGACACATGCTGCTGTCGCGAGAATTTTAGGTTTATTTAGCATTAATACGAAGCTAATACGAGGCTTAGACGCAGCAAACAAACTCACAGCAGCAGCAGTAACAGCGAGGCAGACAGGTGTCTTTTATACAGGTGACCAGTTCAAACAGGTGCAGTTAATACAGGTAATGAGTGGAGAACAGGAGTGCTTCTTAAAGAAAAAATACAAATACTTATGGCATGCTTTTCTGGATTTTTGTTTTAGATTCTGTCTCTCACAGTTGAAGAGTACCTATGATAAAAATTACAGACCTCTACATGCTTTGTTAGTCGGAAAATCTGCTAAATTGGCAGTGTATCAAATACTTGTTCTCCCCACTGTAACACAGCGAACAGGAATTTTTGATCAGAGCTTGTTGCATCTGATCCTCCCCACATAGCAACATTGTGACATAACACAGATCCGGCCCACATCTGGCACATGTGGAAAGATGATCTGGCCCATATGCAGCGTGGAATAACGGCCCTTGGGCGGACCACTCCTGTTTGCCAGATCTGGGCCACAAGCAGACCATAGCAATGCCACATGTCAGCCAAGAGCAAAGTAATTAACCAGAACTGGACCTTATCTGAGCCAATAAATCTGTGTATATTAAATATGGAGTCATCTCAGCATTAATAAGCCTGTTAACAAGCAGAATCACTGAAGGAAAGAAGAGAACAGAAAAAGAGACGAGCAGAAACACAAGAACTACAACTGACTCCAGCCACAGCCTTAAATGAAATCCACTGAAGATAAAAGACATTAATTTTTTTGACCCTTATATCCTGACAGGAGGAACTTCACGAAGAGATGCAACAGAAACTGTCCTTGACAAAACGCCTGAGGCAGCTGGAGGACGAGGCGAACAGCCTGAAGGAGCAGCTGAAGATGGAAAAGGAGGCCAAGGGGAACCTGGAGAAACCATTCTTCACTATGCAGGCGCAGGTACACACACACAAAAATACAACCTTAAAAAAACATGGAAATGTCATGTAAATTTCTATATTGAAAATGAATCTTCCTAGTTATGTAAAATTCACTTTGGAAGCCATCCACAGCAAAAACTCCAGTGTTAAATTAACCCTCCTGGGAGTACATGTGAGACCACACTCAAGAGTGTTAAAGTGTTAAAATATGAGTGTTGATGAACACTGAAGCAGTGTTAAAGTTAATGAGATAATTAAGTGATTCATTGAGGGATGATTGAGCATTATTGAAGACACCTGATGATAACAAGCAGAATCACTGAAGGAGAAAATCCAGGGGTGCGATTCGTCCAGATTAATCCCGGTTATTTCAGCCTAAAATCATGACCTATGTGAATCATGCAGATCATTAATAAAAAAAAATACGGGATGGGGGTGGGTGTTTGTAAGTTTTGGAAAAGTCATGGAAATTTGTTTCAAAATATTTATATAATATAATATGATATGCTTAAGTGATAATATTGGTTAAACAAACTACAAATACTTAACGTTCATTTGATCCATCCAACTGTGGCATTTCCATCAGATTTAGTTTTGCAGTGTTAAGCATTATAATCAATCGCACACGTTTCCGTTGAGTTTAACACATTTGTGTGGCTATTAATATGTTTAAGATTTTTAAATAGAAATAAAAAGAGGCAGAGTGTTGTTTTATAACATATTTTGTTTAATTGTTGCCTAAAATATACATACAGAAATAACCGGCGTAGCAGAGCGAGCTGACTGACACGATCAAGAAATACTGTTCCATTTGCAAAATTACCGTCCTCTAATCCTCTGGTGTTCATTCTTTCTCGTTCTCTCTTGAACTTGGCTAGTCTGAGGCCCCGTTTACACGTACATGGTTATTTTGAAAAACGGAGACATTTCCCTTCGTTTGTGCACTCTAAAAAATGCTGTGTTGGCTTTTATTAACTTTTTTATGTTAACAGTTGGCTTTACTTAACTTTTTTATGTCAAGTGGTCCCACGTAACTAGGTTACGTTGGATTTATGTAACATTATTTATTTCAATTAACTTAAGTTAATTACATAAGGTTAATCCAATGGTATAATAATAATGATGATTGATCATTATTGAAGACACCTGATGTTAACAAGCAGAATCACCAAAGCAGAAAATCATTTTTTTTAAGACACCGTTATGGTGATCAGTGTTTGCTTTAGTTGGGCTCTTGACCCTTAAATCATTAACTTTAGATTTTATTTGGCTGTTGTATCTGAGTTATAACTCTCAGATGAACAAAGAGCAAAGTTAATTGGGCGGTGTTGGTTATGTTTTGACATAATCATAATTTTGCCTAATCACTGAACTCATTTAGAGTCTAATATCTGACTTAAATGTACATTGTTAATTACAACATCACTGTGATTCTACCGAATAATATCCAGAATTTTCAAAATATTCTAAAGGATTTCTTAAAAGTTGTTCTGATAAATCAAAATCTTTCTTTTAGGCACACACAGACATCAATAATCGGTGTATGAATCTCAACAATGGTGACAAACAGAATATTCAATTAGGGAAAGGAAATTACTAAAAAAAATTCAGATAATAATTTATTCATACCGCAATGCATGATGGGAGTCATGAATAAGTTTTGATTGGTTGCACCCAGAATGCACTGCAACATGCTTTATTACTGTCACCATTGTTGAGATTCACAGGCTGATTATTGATTTCAGTGTGTCTAAATGAGGTAATTTTCAAAGTCTTTTGATCAGAATAACTTGTAAGAAATATTTTGGATTATATTGAAAATGCTGATAATCATTAACTGTAATCAACATGGTAGACAAAACTCTCTAAATGAGATTTGTGATTCAGGTCAAATTATGATTATGTGAAACCATAGCTAACATAACATGAACAACTTTTCTCTTTGTTCATCTGAGAGTTATAATTCAGATACAAAAGCTAAACTAAATCTAAAGTTAATAATGTAAGGGTCAAGAGCCCAACTAAAGCAAACACTGATCACCATAACGGTGTCTTAAAAAATTTGATTTTCTCCTTTGGTGATTCTGCTTGTTAACATCAGGTGTCTTCAATAAGGATCAATCATCATTATCATTATACCATTGGATTAACCTTATGTAATTAACTTAAGTTAATTGAAATAAATAATGTTACATAAATCCAACGTAATCTAGTTACGTGGGACCACTTGACATAAAAAAAGTTAAGTAAAGCCAACTGTTAACATAAAAAAGTTAATTAAAGCCAACACAGCATTTTTTCGTTTACACGCAAACGGAGAATTCGCCTCTGAAAAAGATTCTTTCTAAAAACTCCGGCCAGAGTGGAGATTTTGAAAACTTAGTTTGCACGTTTGCATGTAAACTGAGAAAACTGAGTGTTAGGCAGCCGACGTCACAGTATGTGACTATTTTGGGGATTCTGATTGGCTAACGTGGGCTTGCGCTTCTCGTTACACTGCCACCAACAGGTTTGGCATGCTCGTCTTGACGGCATATACACGGGTTCGTGTTAACAAACACTTTTCTGAAAACTGACAGGTGTGCACGATGTTATTTTTGAAAATGGAGAGGCATGAAATGTCTGTTTATGAACATAGCCGCCCACGTGTAAACGTGGCCTGAATTACCAAGGCCGGAAGTTCGAACTTTGCGTACTTGGTATTGAGAAACGCCCACGTTCTCATTGGTTGTTCTGGTCATGTGTCCTGTTTTCTCATTGGTTATTTGTTTCACAGGTGTTTCTGGTTAGTCATTAATCTTGTTGTATAAATAGCACCCATGTTTCCGTTGTATCTTTTCTAGCATTGTTCCTGGTTACGGCTGTTGGTGAGTTTGTTTAGTTCAAGTTCGTGTTTCTGGTCCATGTTTCAAGTCTTTGTTTCGATACACATCTATGCTTATAAACTGTACATGAGTTCTGATGCGGTTATGGCTAGGGCTGGGCGATATATCGCATGACATCGTTAGGCGCCGCGCATCTCATTAGTAAAGCCGGTTCCTTGATTAGTAGTAAATCGCCATCACCTGCTTTCAGATGTAGCGGCATATTCTACACCAGGAGTCCTCAACTCTAGACCACGAGATCCACTTTCCTGCAGAGTTTAGCTCCAACCCTAATCAAACACACCTGAACAAGCTAATCAAGCTCTTGATGATTAATACAACGTTACAGGTGCATAACAAAATCCCCAGTGTTAAATCAACATTGCTCAGAGTACATATTTTCCCAATCTATAGAGTGTTAAAGTTAATGAGATAATTATATGATTAATTTAGTGATGTTTGAGCATTAGTGATGAACAAGCAGAATCACTGAAGAAAAGAGAAACACAAGTACTACAACTGACTTCAACCACAGCCTTAGTTGAAATAACCAGATTGACTTTATTTTTGTCACAAGTCTACAGAATTGATTGTTGAGAGTTGATGATGTTTAAGTGATCAAAAAAGTGTGCTACCATTATGGTGGTCAATGTTTGCTTTAGTTGGTCTCGGGACCCATTGAATTTCCAAAGTAAGCTTCTTTGAGCATTTGCAATAATGTTTCATGATAAACACTTGAGCTTCTCTGAACAAAAAGTTCAAAATACAAATATGCTTGAAAGACTTTTTAATAAAACTCCTAAAGAGATTTTTTTTAACGGTCATTTGTCACAAAATTATTATTTTATTTTGGTTATTGACTGATGTTCAGGTATAGTAAATGTGTAAGAAAAAAGGTATAATAAATAATTGTCAGTGCTAAAATTGCACAACTATATCTTCTAAAATATACACTTAGACTTCAACACTTACCATACAATCCTCAACAGTGGTGACAATAATTATCCATACTGCAGTGCATGCTGGGACTTTTTTTCAAATTGTGATACCCAGTTTAAAACTGTTAAGTGCATGCAAGATATTATTCTGCAGTTTTTACCAAACTCACAAACAGCAAAAATCAGCATACGAATCTCAACAATGGTGATAATAAACAAAAAGTTTCATGCTGCAATGCATGCTGGGTATCACAATTTGAAAAAAGTCCTAGCATGCATTGCAGCATGAAACTTTTTGTTTATTATCACCATTGTTGAGATTCGTATGCTGATTTTTGCTGTTTGTGAATTCGGTAAAAACTGCAGAATAATATCTTGCATGCACTTAACAGTTTTAAAACTCCACACGATAAATGATGGATGCCAAACTTATTTCCCATAATCTAGTTTCACAGGGTAGACAAGGCAAACCCCTCAAATGTATTAATGACAAAACACTGATTAGCGATTTTACATTTAATAAGTTCAGGTTCCAATGATATGCTATCATATTCTGATTTTACTGCTTTTAAATCATCATATATGTTGTTGCAGAATATAACCTAATGTAGAGAGTGATGGATGGGTCAACAGCTCAACTAAAGCAAACACTGATCTCTATAATGGTGGCATTATATTTTTACCAATAAAACATCAACATTTAATAACACTCTGTAGAATGGGACAATACTTGAGCAATGTTGATTTAACACTGGGGATTTTGTTGTGTACCTGTAACGTTGTAGTCATGAAGAGCTTGATTATCTTGTTCAGGTGTGTTTGATTAGGGTTGGATCTAAACTCTGCAGGAAAGTGGATCTCGCACTCCAGAGTTGAGGACCCCTGTACAACACAGAGCCGTAGTTAACTGACAAGCTGAGCCATATCGCATTAATTATCGCAGGCGATACGTCCGCGATATTTAATGCGATATGGCTCAGCTTGTCAGTTAACTACGGCTCTTTGTAGTAAATGCCGCTACATCTGAAAGCAGGTGATGGTGATTTACTACTAATCAAGGAACCGGCTTTACTGACGAGATGCGCCTAACAATAGGCTTGTTTGAGATGAGCAAAATCTGCGCAGAACCGATCACCGGTGATCACCGCGAGATGCATGCCGGTTAGAAATGTGTCCGACTGCGTTCCGCCTGGCTCTGATGTCATGCTGACGTATGTCAAAAATCTCTCGCGAGCGCAAGGCACACCTGTCGGATTCTGCAGTTGCGCGCAGTTGCTCTCCACCGACTGCGCGGTTCAAAAGCATGATGGGAAACGACTTGCTGACGACACAGCTTAATGCTCATTGGTTTAAACAACCATGATGTAATGTTCTCTTTTAAAATGTTTGATATTAAAACTCTGATATCATGTTTTATGTGTATAAATGATCTGTGAATATTCCCAAACTCTCTGACAGTGCGATCTCTAGGCCTATATGGATTATGTGATTATGTAATTAAAATATATATATATAAACACATGTATTAAAGAAAAGAAAAAAAGATTGATAAACACGTATTTGGAATGGGATTATATAGCCTAACAAGTGATTTGGGTGTCTTGTTCATTATATTTATTTTCATATTTAAGCAACAGAACTTAAATTGCATCCAGTTTATTAGCAACACTGTGCACAAGCGTGAATCCCGTGAATCCCGCGATATCCATCTTTGATCTCACAGGTGTCAGATCCACTGTGAGAAGAGAGAACTGTCCGGCTTGCCTGCACTTTTTTCACTCCTCCCCTCACTGCAGCCGCCTACTCTCGCATACAATTCAGGCGAGGCAAGGCGCATCTCAAACAAGCCTAATGTCATGCGATATATCGCCCAGCCCTAGTTATGACACATGTTGTTTGTGTTAACTTGCTGAGATGCTGGCCTTCGCATGTCTTTTGAGTACTATGTTGAATCAATTTTTTAAAAACTTCTTCAAATAAGTTAATGCTTTCTTATTTTTGCAGGTTTTATTCAGCAACAGTTTTTCTCCAGAGATCAATAATCTCTCTGATCAATTTCTGACCTTATATTTAATAGATTGCTGCAGAGGAGTCTGTTCCTGTGCTGCTTCTGAAAACTCTGGAGAATCTGGACGGTGATGCTTTAAGGAAATTCAAGTGGCATTTAAAAGAATGCGGAATTGCAGTGGCTGACCTTGAAAGCGCACATATAACAGATGTAGTGGATAAGATGAAGGATTATTTTGGACTAAATGGAGCTTTGAAGCGCACAGTGAACATCCTGAAGGAGATTAATCAAAACCATAAGGCTGAACAGTTAGTACAAAATATTCTAATGAGGTTTAATGTGAGTTTTAATATAATATAGCTGTATCCCAGCTAACAGACTTTTGTTATAAGAACGTTCTCCAAACGTTCAGTGTTGGTTCCGGGAATGTGAAAATGTCCAGTTTTCTTGACGTTAGAGGAACGTGTTTTAAAAGGTACACAGAAAAAACTCCAGTGTTAAATGGACTTTGGACTCCATGGATTGGAGTTTATTTGGCTCCAGCCTCAAGAGTGTAAAGTGTTAAAATATGAGTGTTAAATTAACACTGAAGAGTATTAAAGTTAATGAGATAATCAAGTGATTAATTGAGTGATGAATGAGCATTATTGAAGACACCTGATGTTAACAAGCAGAATCACCAAAAGGAGAAAATATAATTGTTAAGTCACCATTATGGAGATTAGTGTTTGCTTTAGTTGGGCTCTTGACCCTTAAACTACTAACTTTAAATTTTGTTTGGCTGCTGTATGAATTACGACAGCTGGATAAACAAAGAGATAATGTGATCAGGTGATGTTGGGTGGAAAATTTTCATCATTTGACCTGAGTCACTAAACCTGTAGTTACATTGTTGATTAAAGCATCCCTCTAATTCTACAGCCATATGGTTTTCAGCTTTTCTATACAATCAAAAATAATTTTAACTAATAGTTGTTCTGATAAAAAAACTAAACAGACTTTGAACCAGTTTATTTGTTTAAACACACTTGACATCAATAATCAGCATATGAATCTCAACAATGGTGACAATAATAAAGCATGTGCATTCTGGGTACCACCAATCAAAACTCATCCATTGGCTCCCATCATGCATTGCTGTATGAATAAATTATGATCTGAATTGTCTTAGTAATTTCCATTTCCTAATTGAATATTATTTTTGTCACCATTGTTGAGATACATACACTGATTATTGATGTCTGTGTGAGCCTAAGAGAAAGATTTTTTATTTATTTATCAGAATATTTTTTATAACAAATCTTTTGGATAAATGTATATCGTCAATGGATCTTATGATGTAGCTTCACTGTGATGCTATAATCAATAATATTAATCTAAATCAGAGAATAGGCTCTAAATGAGGTCAAATGATTATTATGTTGAGACACGACCACCATCACTTGATAAGCTTTTTTTTGTTCATCTGTCTGTTATAACTCAGTTACAACAGCATAACAAAATCTAAAGTTTAATATGTAAGGGTCAACTGCCCAACTAAAGTAAACACCGATCTCCATAATGGTGACTTAAAATTCGATTGATTTTCTCCTTCAGTGATTCTGCTAGTTAACATCAGGTGTCTTCAATAATCCTCAATCATCACTCAATTAATCACATAATTATCTCATTAACTTTTACACTCTTGAGGCTGGAGCCAAATAAACTCCAATCCATGGAGTCCAAAGTCCATTTAACACTGGAGTTTTTTCGGTGTACCTTTTAAAACACGTTCCTCTAACGTCAAGAAAACTGGACATTTTAACATTCCCGGAACCAACACTGAATGTTTGGAGAACGTTCTTATAACAAAAGTCTGTTAGCTGGGATACATCTTTGTATGTGTCACAATAACCAAAACAGATGTTTTTGAACCCAAGCTTTTGTTATGTGGACTCGTTTAATATTTTCTCTTGTTGTTCCCTGATTAATTCTTAAATTGTGTTATATAGTCTACTATAAATAGTTATTTTTGGTAAACACTGTACAATAAGATTTCATTAACATGAAATAACAATGAGCAATACATTCTTTTGTTACAGTATTTATTAACCTTTTTATTGTTCGTTTAAAATATTACAACTTTTTATTGTTTTGTTCAGTGCATTACTAATGTAATAATGTTAACAGATACAACTTTTTATTTTAAAAATGTATTCGCAAATGTTGAAATTAATGTTAACTAAGATTAACAAATGCTCTAGAAGTATTGTTGAATCTTAGTCCATGTTAACTACCAATGATAACTGTTGTAAAGTGTTGCCTCTTTTGTTGTATTGCAAGTAGCCTGAGTACATTATAATTACATTTTCTTATCAACTATTAGCACAATAAGCAGTTTTATACTTTTTTTTTTCAAAGGCGCACAATCTAGTTTTTTTTTTCATTCAAAATTAACATTTAAATAACGAGTCAATACATAATTCATTCTTCTTCCACAATGTATTTTTGTCTACTTTGATTCACTATGGTAATTATTAATATTATTGATCTGCCTGAAACTTTGATTACCGTTATTCACAGTTAATTACCGTTTTCACAGATACGGTTTTGAAGTTTACATGGAGATAATAACGGTATCGTTTTCAAAAACTTGCACATTTGAAACCTGTTTCTAAATTTGCATTCTCAGGCCACCAAAACAGCATTGTCGTGTAAATAAATGCACATGACACATTTAAAGGGGAGATGAAACATCCATGTTTTGGCACTGGTAGTAGCTACATATATTACAAAAATCCCCTTGCCTAATTTTTTTTTTTTAAGTTGTTAAAACCACATATATGACAAATTATTTTCGTAATTTCTAGCTAGCTTTCTAGATAGCGAGTCGCCATTTTGAAGTGATGTCACAGCCTACGTAACGGGGTTGGTTGGGTCCAATGGTTAGTGAAGAGAATGCAGCATTTCTTTACCTGACTGAATGCGCGCTTGATTTAAAATGGAGGAAGACGAACTTGAAAAACCTGTTGAGCCAGTGTGTCCCATTGCCTATGCATTTGAGCCGATACGGCGTGAGAACCGAGCAGTGGTACGTCGGTATGTCGAACAGCCGGTGGTGGTTTGGGGAGAAGAGCGGGTTGGGAACGCTACCTGGTGTCAGTGTGGCTGCTGTACTGCGATGCCCACCGTTTCAGAGTCTATCTGCTGTCAAGAGGCTGATCTTGACCGTATTGCGTGGTCAATCTTGCATCACCATGCCCAGGGAAGGGATGTTTCGGGTGTGAGGGGGGTTGGTATAGTAAAAACAGAAGGAAGGAAAATGTAACTTTCATGGTTTTACTGTATGTTGTTCTACTCCTTTCAATAAAAAAAAATAAAATAAAAAATAAAAAATCTTGCATCACCATGGCGTGCACATTTACTATGCTGTGCCGGGAGGTAGACGTGTTGGAAGTGGCAATGCTCTCCCTGAAGGATGTCCGAGCGGAGACACTGGAGCGTCCCATGCCCTGATAGCAAACAGTCATTGAAACTATGTTAAATCAACATTCTGTTGTCAACGTTAAGTCATTGAAACAACATCGAACTCTGATGTTGATTCTACATTATTTTGCACCCTGTTTTAATATAGAAACAACGTTGAAATCCTGTCCATAGATCAACGGAATTTCAATGGTATTTCAATTATCAGGAATATTGAAACAATGTTGAAATTTCAACTGAACTAAGGATCAACGTGATTTCAATGGAATTTCAATCGTTTTTTAAATGTTAATTTTAAATGTAATGCCATAATTTAAATAGCCTGCTTTATCTACAGCCAGGATGTTAAAAAGTAGGCCTAATGGAACATTTGGAATCTTGTTTAAAACACTGAACACACCACACTATTTAAAAACAAATTAATTTTTATTAGCCTTTTTATTTAGTTATTTGTACTCTTTATTTACACTTCAATGTCCTCTGGTGCCTGAATATTTTGTCGTCCAGTCCCTCCTGCCCGGTCTGGCGCATAGCGCAGCCACTTCTGCACAGCCTGTGCAAAAGTGAATTGGGTGACGGTGGCTGTCCCCATCTGCTGAGTAAGAGCATCTAAAACAGAAAATAAAATCACAATGAAAAAATTTGCATTTAAGTTAAACAGAATACATATTTGAACACTTGGAACAAATTCAGTAGCCTATAGGCCTCTGATTTTTCAATTATCGGATATTTGTCCATGTGTTGGCTAGCCTGCATGTTTCCCCTACATTCAAAGCACTTTTCAAAACTGCCCAATATGTTCATGGATGTATTCGAATTAAAGGGAGGCAAAAAAGATTAGCTTGCAGTGACATCTTTCATAAGGACCAAGTGACTACACAGCAAAATCCCCAGTGTTAAATTAACACTGCTCGGAGCATATATGGTCCCACTCTACAGAGTGTTAAAATAACACTGAATCAGTGTTAAAGTTAATGAGATAATTAAGTGATTAATCAAGTGATGATTGAACATTAATGATGGACACCTGCTGTTAACAAGCAGAATCACTGAAGAACAGAGAAACACAAGAACTACAACTGACTTTTAGTCTTAGCTTTAAATTAAATCAGCTGAAGATAAAAATAAAACATTAAATCTCTAAAGATTTCTGCAGAGGAGGATTAAACAACTCCACAAACAGCATTACCAGCTTCACTTATTACTAACCAGACTGACTTTATTTCTGGTATATGTCTATGGACAAAAGTTTAGATGTCGATGTTAAAAAAGGTCACCATTATGGAGATCAGTATTTCATTTAGTTAGGCAGTTTGACTCATAACATTTTAAGTGCAATTTTGCTCTTTGTAACAATATTTACCAAAACTCATAATATGTTACAAAAGAAGCTAAAAATATTACATGTCCTGGTGTTATCGTTTTCATTATTATAAAGATGAAAGATTCATTAATCTTATCCCTGACAAAAAACAAAAGTTGTTATTAGTTATTAATAAAAGTCACTTTTTTTTACACAGAGCAGTCATCCTGAATTAAAAATTTGATATACATTTCAGATTTTTTTTGAAAATTATTATTTTTATATTAGAAACGACAGACATCAATAATCAGAGTATGAATCTCAACAATGGTGACATGCTTCATGCTGCAATGCATGCTGGGAGCCATGATTTTTATACTATGGTGCCTCCCATAATGCATTGCGGCATAAAGCATGTCACCATTAATGAGATTCATACTCTGATTCTTGATGTCTGTGTGTTTGTCCAAAGATTATTTTCCCAATATTTAAAAAATAAAGATTCAGCTTGATGACGGATCTATAGAAAGAAATGAATGTTATTGAAAATGTATTAATACCAAATAACCATTTTCAGTAAATGATAGCATTTTTTAATATTTGTACTTGTTGAAAACTATAGGCCTATCACCTGACCATCTTTGTTGCTGGCTTTCTTTGCAACCTTTGTGTGTTTTGGTAAACACTGTTACAATGACCATGAAATCAAATAATAAAAAAATAATCAAATTGCCCAACTAAAGGCAACACTGTTCACCATAATGGTGATTTTTAAATGGTGACTAAAACATCAACATCTAAACCTCTGTTAATTCTCAATAAAACTTCTGTAGACATTTGACAGAAATAAAGTCAGTCCTGGTTAGTAATAAGTGAAGCTGGTAATGCTGTTTGTGGAGTTGTTTAATCGTTCACTGTTGAGATCTTCACAGATTTAATGTCATATTTTTATCTTCAGCTGATTTAATTTAAAGCTGTGACTAAAAGTCAGTTGTAGTTCTTGTGTTTCTCTTTCCTTCAGTGATTCTGCTTGTTAACAGCAGGTGTTCATCATTAATGTTCAATCATCACTTGATTAATCACTTAATTATCTCATTAACTTTAACACTGCTTCAGTGTTATTTTAACACTCTGTAGAGTGGGACCATATATGCTCCGAGCAGTGTTGATTTAACACTGGGGATTTTGCTGTGTATAAATCTCACCGCAAAACAGGCTAATAATAATAAATAGGCTTTGTCTTTAAAATGAACGAGTCATTTTAATTGTTTATCACAAACTATGTCTTAATCTCCGCTGTAGAGTTGATGCGCCTTTAATAGAGAGAAATGCATCTTTCTTTATATAATCAGATCCCAGATAGCAAAAATTGTCTGGCCCACCACAGGGCCACCTTGCTTCAATTCTGGCCCAGTTCTGGCTGGGTCCCCGGCTCAAAACTGGTCCACACATGGAAAATAGACACAAAAACAGTCCTTCCGGGCCAGATGAGGCCCACACCCTGTAAAATTATTTGTTTTGTTTATGTGGCCCAGTTCTGGCCCAGACACTGTAAAGTGACTTGTATTATTTTATGTGGCCCAGTTCTGGCCCAGACACTAGATCTGGCTGAGACTCGGCTTGGTCCCCGGGCCAGATGTGGTCCAGAAACTACGACATGTAATGCATTATAGCAGGAAAACACAAATTCAAACATTTAAAAAAGATTAAAGGCTTTTATTAAAAAAATAACAAATACACTATAACATGAACATGTATTAACATGTATTAACAATGATCAAATAAACTATAAAATGAACCTTAACGACACATTTTAAACAATAACATTAATAAATAATTTTAGACAATAATATTAACAACCCATTTTAAACAATAACAATAAAAATATATGTATAAAATAGGAAGAAAAAAAGTAACTTATTTTAAACAATAATATTAACAACCCATTTTAAACAATAACAATACAAATAATAAAAATGTATAATATAGGAAGAAAAAATAAACTCCCATGCACAAACAAATAATTCTCTCTCTCACACACACACACACACACACACACACACACACACACACACACACACACACACACACACACACACACACACACACACACACTCACATACACTCTCTGTGAACAACTTCTTTTTGCAGAAGCCTTCTCTTTCGTCCACCATCTCTATCTGCTGCCTGCTGGAGTCACCTTTTCATGGTCCCCTCGACCTCCATTTCAGCAGCACTGGCTGTGAGGGGGTTTTTCCGAACTGCAGCTTTGAAATAAAGGAATAAATATTGTTAAGCATTAGTTTTTTAAAGATGCTAGGACCAATTATTCTCTTTTTTTTATAAACTTTTTATTCACACTGAGAGCACAACAGTTATGAAATATGTTCATGTTTTGATGAATGAAACCAGGCTAAAACATTTTTAATTCTAACTTCTAGATATCACACCACTGAACAAGTTGAGAGAAGTTCCAGTTGAGGAAAATGTGTTTTACATTGCAAATATTCCTGATATTGCCTTATCAACCCTTTGTGTCTACTAACAAGTGTGTTATGTAGAGCAATACACTATAATACTATAAGTCTCTTCTGCTCACCAAAGCTGCATATTTTGACGCCTATTTGATCCAAAAAGTCGAAGAATTCACCAGTGAGAAACTGGTGAGAAAGCAACATAAGTTTCTTTTTTATGTACAAATTATGTTGTAATTATTTTCTAGTAATGTTTGTTTGTTTGTTTGTTTGTTAGTTTTTTAAAAGAGAGAGAAAAAGGTAAATCTCTCATGATGTGGAGATGTGTGGGCTTTATGTTGTATTGTAATAATGGAGTGAACACTGTGAGGCGCTATTGCATCACAACATTAATAATGACGGAATATGCTGAATATTGGATTTTTTTCCATTGCAATAAAAATATGTTCCCTCTATTTTCCGCCTCTTATAGCTATAATATGAGAATAAACACATTAAAATTATATATTAAATAACACATTAAATATGTGAAAGGTCTGACTCCAAACAAAATATTATCAAGATTCATCACATCACTATTCCCAGGATGTGCTTCTCTTGCAGATATCATTTTTAATGTGCTCCCTGTTTAAAACATAAATTAAAACATAAAATAATATAAATGATTTGAATGTACTATACATTTATTCAAACTATGATACGTGTTATGAATTTATCAAAATTATTTTAAAGGGAAATAATGCACTTGGCCACAAAATATCAAACACAGCGCAGATCAAACACTACTTGATCTTGCGATCAAATCAAATTATTCTGATATTATGTGAGTGTTTAGGTTATTCCCTGCCCCTGCTTATTACTTTCTAATTGACCAATCAGAGAGCGTTAAAGTACCAGACAGCCAATCAGAGAAGAGATACGAGTTTCGTTGCCAAGTGAAGGAAGAGGCAGTGAATCCGACTGGCGTCGCGGTGTGTTTGTAGTGCGGAAAGTTTCCAGCAGAAATCCTCCGATGTTTACAATGACATGACAGTCAAAACAGCTTTTAAGGTAAGTATTTTATCACATATTCAAAATAGGCTTCCTTTCGTGAGAGAAATTACCCGTCTATGTATCCGAAAGGCGAATCAGTTCATATAAAAACATTGTTTCCGCCTCAACTCAACAAACCACCAACAACACACGTTTAAAGTCACTCTCAAATATGACATTCGCTGTTATCATCCTAAATACTGTACATTTGGACATGGTAACTTACTATGGCCATACCTTTTTTTTAAACATGTACTTTTGTAGTACTATTTGTACCACAGTATGATTATGTAGACTAACGTTATATAGTAACGTTATATGAACATGTACATTCAATACTGGGCAGATAAACCAGAATCATTTATATTTACTTCATAAACACCTAATCTAATAGTGATCTAAACACTTATCAAATATATATTTTTTTATGTTTTTTTTTTAGTTTAGTGATATTAATTAATGTGGTTTAACTTTTGCTTTGACACATTTGTAGGATTCCTTCAGTCACATGATGTGTCACGTGTCTCAGTATTTCCCAGAGAAAGTCCTGAACAGAGCTCAGTAAGTTACTTTTGTTCTCTCACTGTCCCACAGCATCACTCGTACCCGTGACCTCCATCCCTCCTCTGATTGGACGGCTGGGATTCAGATTCTCGACGTCATGGCAACAGATGGATGTGAGTGATGGAGCCTGCAGATGATCTGGCGTCCTTCGAGGTGGTCCACCTGTCGAACCCGGGCCTGCTGGACCTCAGCGCTGACGTCGACGGACACGTCCAGCAGTCCAAGGAGAAGACCAAACTCAAAACCAAACTCGTTTCTGCCTGGAATAACATCAGATATGGAGGTGTGTCACATGATCCTTCAGAAATCATTCTAATATGATGATGATTTGATGCTCAAGAAACATTTATTATTATTATCAGTGTTAAAAAACAGTTGTGCTGAATAATACTCTAGTTGAAACCGTGAACATTTTATTTTTCATGTCTTTACTGTACTTTTTTATAAATTATAAATTTCAAAAGAACAGCATTTATTTAAAATAGAAATCTTAAGTGTAAATATCTTTACTGTCACTTTTAATCAATTTAATGTGTCCTTGCTGAATAAAAGTATTAATCTTACTGACCACAAACCTTTGGATGGTAATGTTTGTTTTTATATCAAAAGATAGTAGTTTGATAGTTTTGACCTTTATCTTCCTCTCTCACTAAATGACCAATTTCAGTAAACCCAGATATGAAAGTTGAGCTCTACCGCAGATGTCATCTTCACACACACACACACACACACACACACACACATCTGTGTTTCTGTGCAGGCTGGTCTCTGAAGGGCAAGCCGCGTCTGAGTAAGAGCCGTCCCGTGTGTCTGCTGGGACAGTCCTATCAGCTGAGCTACTCTGGTGAGCGGAGAGCGCTGTGATGATGCACCGCTGCTGTGAGTGGTGCAGGCTTGGATTGTGTGTGTGTGTGTGTGTGTTCTCTCAGGAGAGCGAGAGTGTTTCCGGCGGGCGTTCTCCTCGCTGCTGTGGATGACCTACAGGAGAGGCTTCCCGCCTCTGGACGGCTCGGCGCTCGGCTCTGACGCGGGATGGGGATGCATGCTCCGCAGCGCACAGATGCTGTTGGCTCAGGGACTGATCCTGCACATCATGCCCGCGGGTACACACTAAAAACCTTAACACTCATCACACATTCAGACACTTTTGAGAAATTCTAAAAAATGCTTTTTTTAGCATGGGAATCTAACTTAGAAAATGTGTCAATTAATACTATCAAAATACATATCATTTAAAAATTTTTAAGAGATATAACCATAACCAAATTTTGGGGGTCTTTTTTTGTTTTGTTTTTGCTAGTTCGATTTGTCTCAAAAATATTTGTATAAAATACATTAAGCCTCTTTTTTTTGTGAGTTTTAAGTTAGATTTGTCTCAAAAATACTTTTTAAATACATTTTCCCATATCTCACACACTGTTCGGACTGAGCCATATATGCATGCATACACACTATAAACAGACATAACAAATGTAAGTGACATAACAAATAAACTGTATCAATTGAACCCAAAGGGGTGCAGGGCCAAAATAGTCAAGTTTGAAGTCCACATTTTACTCTCCTCACACCTGTGAACCATTGCCTTATGCAAAATTGATCTTTCTTATCATAAAATTAGCAATATCAAAGCAACATCAAAACATAAATATTACTCTGTTTAATAAAAAATATTTGATCAATAATCATGTTAAATCTAATATATATACTGTGTATGTGTGTGTGTGTGTATATATATATATATATATTAGATTTAACATGATTATTGATCAAATATTTTTTTCTGTAGTATTATTAGAAATTTCAAAGAATTTCTCACTTGATTTAGTTAATAAAAAAGTGGTAAGTGTAGTAATAACATGGTAAAACATGTGAACCAATAATAGTATTATTGTTATTATTATAATTTTTTGACAAAACTGACCTGGAATGTGAAAATACGCTGTAGTTTTTTTTATGCGTTATTAAATGGGTAATTGATACAGATAAATACCGGCCACTAACCTATATTATGCATCCCTATAATAATATAATATATTATAATCAGTCCAACCAAACACACCTTCACAATGTCCACTGTTTATTCTTAAGGTATGTGGAACGTAAAGTAAATTGTAGTGCATTAGTAGTGTCTCCTGCACAGTGTGTGTGTGTGTGTGTGCATATAAACATGCGGTTCCTCTGGTGTCTGTGTGTGTGTGCTCTGCTCAGGCTGGACGTGGCCTGCGACGCATCATCAGACTAAAGATGACCTGCAGGTGCTGGACTCTCACACACAGGACTCGGGTAAACCCCGCAGGCTCAGCCTGGGCACGGCGCTGGACTGTGGGTCTCAGGAGGAGAGCGCTCACCGCCGGCTGGTGTGCTGGTTCGGGGATCACCCCCCCGCCCCCTTCGGCCTGCACCGGCTGGTGGAGTTGGGCCGGGCCTCTGGGAAACGGGCCGGGGACTGGTACGGGCCCGCCATCGCCGCGCACATACTGCAGTGAGTCACTGAGTCTGCAACTGACAGAGTCTTACTTTAATATCGTTGATATACTATTATAGCTTTTATTCATATTTTGAATTTGTTGTTATTTTAATATATTTTGTTTTCATTTTTAGTTTAGTTAAAGTTATATTTGGGGCCTGAGCACAGACTGTGTGAGGACCATCTTGGAATCGCTCCGTTTATTAGATGTGTTTTTTTTTTTCATTTCTATTTTGTTTTTTTATTCATTTTTATTTCAATTGTAATTATTTTAGTACAGCAAGTTAAACTAAATAAAAATTAGAAACTTGGTGTTATTATCTTGTTTTTTTTGTTTATTTGTTATTTTATTTCAGATAAAAATAATTTTATTATCTATGATCTATTTTGAGTCTTACACTGACAGTCTTGCTTTAATATCATTGATATACTATTGCAGTTTTTATTAATATTTAGATTTTTTTTGTCATTTATATTAGTTTTTTTATGTCAATGGTTTTTTATAAATTATTTCAGTTTTAGTTATTTTACTACAGCAAGTTAATCTAAAAATCGAGACGCCTTAGAAATTAAATGAAATGTTGTTATTTTATTATATTTCAGGTAATGAAAATGTTTTTTATGGTTATAGTTTTAACCATTGTTTATACTAATTATTACATGCCATTAATAATTGGATATCCGGTTATATTATATGGAAGCCCATTTCTGCCTCTAAAGAAAAAAAAATCTTTGATAATTTGTAATTATGACATTAAAAGTCAAAATTGATATGTTAAGACATATTTATGAGGTTAAAAGTTGAAATTATGACATAAAAAGAAAATTAATGCATACCGGTAAGTCATAATTATGACAGTCAATTATGAGATAAAAATTTGCAATTATATAGTCAATTATGTGATTTCTTTTTTTAAATGATGACTTAAACAGTTCAAATTATGACATACTTAGCCAAAATTATGAGCTAAAAAATTGAAATTATGAAATAGTCATGACATACTAAATCATAGATTAAAAAAATCAAAATTATGAGATGTTGAATTTATGACTTTTTATTTAATAATGTAATGTCTATGCAATGTGTTTCTGTCATTATGACTGTCATAATTTCAACTTTTTTTAATCATAAGTATGATTTTTCTTTTTTTTTATGTGGCAGAAATGGACTTCCAAACTATTCTCATATCGCTGCCATTACATTTGATTTGAGTTACATTTATTTGACCATGGTAAAGTCTGCGTTGCATTGTGCCTAACATCACCCTATAAAGAAGAGTAGAGTCACTGTAACGCACGGCCTCACGGTGTATTGCATCATTAATATCTCTCAGTAGTGTTTTATATAGAAATATACGAGAGAAGAAACAGATGTGTTAATGTTCATGTAAAAGTGTGTGTTGTGTGTTCAGGAAGGCCGTGTCGGCGTCGGAGCTGTCGAGTCTGGCGGTGTACGTGGCGCAGGACTGCACAGGTCAGTGCATCTGCACACACACACACACACACACACACACACACAGTAATAACACTGACAGCAGTTCAGACCTGTTTGTAAATTGTTTTGTGATATAAGGTCCATGACTTTGACAGAGGCTCCCCATTTTACACATCAATATTCAGTTGTTCATGATTTACTGGATATGGATTAGGGATAAGGTTTTTTTTTAATCATATTTTTACTGACAAATTCTACCTGATAAAATATTTTCAAGCTTGGCATAACTAGGAAAATGTATATTAATTATAATTATACATTTCCAGGTCTTGAAATCACACTTTTCAAAAAAACAAAAAAAAACTGTTGAGGAGAGGAATTAAAATATTTTTTTTAGCCTATTTTAATGCTTTGTTTCTCTTATCTTAAAGTGACAGTAGCAGTTTAAAGAGAAATAAGTAGAATGGCTGAACCAGTATTTACTAAAACAGTAATCTGTTTATTCACAATAATATTTCAAAAAATATATTTGTACAATGTTGAGAACCACTGCTGTCCATAGATATTCTTTTGAAATAAAATGAACTCTGAATATTCCTTTAGGAGAAGATATTCACTACTACTCTCATCCAGTTTCATAACATCCCAACAGATTTAATGGATCATAATTTTAACGGCCGAGCATAACTTCTCTCTGATCAAAAACATTAATAAACATTTCAAACAAGTATTTAATCCACTATATTCCCAAACTTTTCTGTCACCGAACCCCTTTTACCAATAATATTTAATTGAAGAGATTTAAGTTAATATTTGTATAATTGTGCAACATATCCACACTGTTCTATCTGTGATGGTTTTTTTTAGTGACTGCTTTGTTTGATTTTTTTATTTTATCATATTTTAAATTTTATTAAATTTTATTTTACATGATATTATTAATCGTGAACCCCAGTTTTGAAAACCCAAACATATTTACATGAACATTTTTTGCATTAAAAATGATCGTAATACCCATAATTTCTGCCACATGTGCAATAGTTATTGTTACTATTGTAAAACTACGGTAACTTGCTATTAGGAAACACTTTACCGTACACAGTTTTAATGAGATCCACTTTTATAGTAGTAATAATAACCGTAGTAGCCAATGCTCTCTCTCTCTCTGTCTGTCTCTCTCTCTCTGTCTGTCTCTGTGTAGTGTACATTGGAGACGTGTTGACCCTGTGCGGGACGTCCCGTGTGGATCAGTCGGTGAGGTCTGGGTGGAAGTCTCTCGTTCTGCTGGTGCCTGTGCGTCTGGGGTCGGATGTGCTGAATCCCACTTACATCCACTGTGTCAAGGTATCATACAACACGCACACGCACGCACACACACACACACACACACAGTGATTGCTGTGATGCTCTGAGCTCATGTTCTCTGCTCTGTGTGTGTGTGTGTGTTAGAGGTTGCTGGAGCTGCGCTGCTGTGTCGGGATCATCGGAGGGAAGCCCAAACACTCCCTGTTTTTCGTGGGATTCCAGGGTGAGTCATGTGACGCACGTGTGACGCGTGAGTCTGTGTGAATCGCTCATCGTCATCTGTGTGTGTGGTTTTCTGTGTGCCTCATGCAGATGATCAGCTGATATATTTGGATCCTCATTACTGTCAGGCCGCTGTGGACGTCAAACAAGACAACTTTCCTTTAGAGGTGAGCGGAGATTTAAAGGAGAGGTCGGCTCAGAATGTCCTCAAAATATTCATAGTCCAAAAAAATTAGTTACAAATTATACTTGTGCATATATTTATGATGCTTGTTATAGTGTTTTTTGTACTACAGGGTTATTATTGGTGAAACTATTTTTAACATTTCTGTTGATTGAAATCAGGGTTATTTTAGTATCATTGATGATACAGTCAAACCAAAATCTATTCAGACTCCTTCAACATTTCTCACATTATCACAGTTTATTCACTATAGTTTAGGAAATGGTAATAAAATATGACCAGAAGTTATTCAATTAATTGATTTTTCACTGGTTTTGTCGGTTCTGTTAGACCGTCTCACTGATGAATTATGTTGAATATCTGTCAGCTGTTGAATTTAACTACACAATTATACAATACACATTTAGCTCAACCAATGACCAAGCAATGCTTCAGTTAGTTCAGTCTGTGCTGTAAAAACGTCCCATTAGCAATTAAAGAAAAAATACTTCAGCAAAACATGGTCAGGTCAAAGTGTCTGAATACATTTTGGTCCCAAATGTGTATAAATTTAACTGGTAGTCACTGTATGAAGAATTTCTGAGTATGTGTCATTCTATCCTCACTTACATAAATGAACTATAGTGTCCTGCACCCACTAGTAATATCAAAAATTATATCTGGTGTCTGAATAAATTTTGGTTTGACAGTATGTATATGTATATATTGAAAACTTCCTGATTGTAACATTGAAACAAGCATTTTCTGTGAAGCTGTTTTGAAACTTGCATATTACAGTACAAGTACACTTGAATTGAATCCAGTTATAATCCAGAATTGAATTCAATATATTAATGCCTGTGTTTGTTGTTCTTCTGTGTGTGTGTGTGTGTGTGCAGTCGTTTCACTGTAAGTCCGTCAGGAAGATGTCGTTTAGCCGCATGGACCCGAGCTGCACGGTGGGCTTCTACGCCCGGAGCAGGGATGATCTCCTGACTCTGTGCTCAGACGTCACGAAGGTGACAAACACACACACACACTCACTCTCACACACACTCACACTCACTCTCTCTCACACACACACACACACTCACTCTCACACACACTCACACTCACTCTCTCACACACACACACACACACACACACACACACACACACACACACACGCTGCAGAACTGAAGCATACCGGCCTTTCATTTTATAATATCCAATAATAAAATGATTATTAATGTTATACTTATTGTATAATATTTATAATACATTTCTTTGATTTAATTTTTAGAATAAAAAAAATCTGTAAAACAATAATAATATTATTACTTTGATTAGTAAATTTATTATTGTTATTATTATTATTATATAGTCATATTGAATGGGTTCTAAAAAAAAACAATATGGAAACCAAGAGAAGATAATAATAATAAAAATAAAGGCTCTTGTTCTATGGTTTGTTTACAAGCGACATTAAGTAATAAATATTAAAACATATTTTAGTTGGTTCTGTAAATCAAAATTATTATTATTATAAAATACAGATTTTTTTTATTGTACTGTACAATAGCATTATTACAAAAAATATTAATTTATTGATGTATTAAATGTATAAATCTAATTTTGATCACATATATATTTTAAGTTTATTAATATATTTATTGTTATTACTTCTATTCTTTGTCACATCTTTCACCCCTGATGAGTTTGCATCCTTGCCATATCCAACGTTCTCCTCCTCCTTCTCCCTGTCCTGGCCAGGCTCTGAGCTCGTCGCAGGAGAAGTACCCCATCTTCACGTTTGTGGAGGGTCACAGTGAGGAGAGCGCCTGCGCCTCAGACTCAGTCCCTCACACTGAGACCACAGGCCGGGTCAAAAAGAGGAGCAGCGTGGACGATTTTGTGCTCCTGTGACACGCAGACTCCACTTCCTGTTTGTTACTCGAGTACTTCCTGCAGTGTCATGTGACGGGGGCTTTCACACTCACTGTCAAGGAGAGTGTCCAAAACAGATGGCCAGTCATTAGCAGGGTTTTTCCTGCTGTTGTTTTCTGTTCTGCTGTAGCGCCACGCAGGAGGATGTGACGTGCCTTCGGTGAACAGGTGGCTAAGCAGATTAACACGAATGATGCTAATGACAGCAGACAGTGAGGCTCTCGCCAGACATTACTCTGTGTCAGGCAAACGTGGGATTTAAACACTGTGATTTAGTCTCCGTTTATGTATTTTTCTGTATAAGAGACTCGCGTTCACCAAGTCATGTTAACTTCTCTGGTAAAGCACTGAACAACACAACTACTACTGACAACATGAATTTACATTCATTATACATGTTTTTGTTTTCTGGTCCTGTTTTTCTGAACAAGCTTTTTATATATGTATAAATAAATAAAATATTGAACAGTGGTTTGAAAAACCCAGTTCTAGCTTTATTCTATTCTTAAAAGAAAAAATGGTTTTCATAATTTTTCAACCAAATGTAAAAAAAAAAAAATGTCCTTGTCACAAATCCCTCTTATTTTTTAACTCCTCCCCTCCATCTACCTGTCCAATAGAGACTGGCCTTAACATTTTTTTTTTTTTAGCCAATACAGAACTTTTCGGCCAATGTTCGGATCTGATATTGCAGCATTTCGACATCAGTTCCTGTTTACGTAAGAAAAACAAATACCAGTTTAGGGCAATGATGTCCTGATCCATACCCTAAATAGGGCACTGTTTGAGGGAACAGCCATTTGTAGTGATGTCTGAAACCATAGTTGACGTTATTGAGTGCACTCATTCAATCCCACAATGCACTGCAATAACGAGTGTACAACTGATGTACACTCAACGGCTATAATACCCATAATGCACTGTGAGAGTCGAATTAATTCCCATGTCTAACCAGAAGATGGCGCTGCAGCCGAATCATCCATGTGTGTTCGTCCATGTGGGTACAGCGTAATACAATACAGGTATAATTTCCTTTTTAATTGATTATTAGTTTGTTTAATTAAGGTTTATACATGCTAGTTTCCATGACAGAGTTCAAGATAAATCTTTTCATCTTTCTACTAGAGCTGCCAGTTTGCTAAGTTTCAAATGATTATTAAACAGCACAAACTATGCAAAGCGGCGCACTCTGTGTCTGAATTCACTCGTTTTCATTCACTCCTTCAAATGGACTATATTAGTGAACTAATGTAGGGAATAGTGAATGAGGGTTTTCGACCATTTGATGCATATTGTAAAAAAACAGCATTTATTTGACCGATATTCCAATGAATGGGATTTTTTTATTATTATTAAAAATCCATTGGATACTAATTAAATGTCTTCAAAACTTTTTGGTTTTAGTAAAATCTCCCCAAGAAATGAATGAACCTGCCGTCCTCAGATGATTCCTCTTCTTTCTGACAACAAAGCAGTTGAATGCCACAAACTTGTAATTATGACTTCAGAAGTGGGAAGTATGAAATTTCCGATAGCATGTGAAGGCAGATCCTCCAGGAGCAGGACTGAACACCTCTGGATTACAGCAAGGATGGATGTGTGAAAATGTTAAGTAGGGATGCACGATACATCGGCCATCATATCGGTATTCGCTGATATCAATGTTTAATGTTATCGGCCTGATTAAAAAAAGTTGACAGATTTATTAAAGCTGATAAATAATGTATTCCTTCAGCTGAGACTCTTCAGATGCGCACTGTTCAACATGAGGGTTTTGAGTTACTTGAAATATGATTGGAATCACTTCAAAAAAGGAAAATACGGTTCAGTGCAACGTGTGCAGCGGAAGACTGTCATATCGGCTACATAAAATTATAATGAGAACATAATATTGTGTGTTTGGGACATGGCTTTTAATGGTGAGACTTTTGTTTTTGTAATCAGGCTCTCAAAAATTACACTAATATATATCGGCCAATATATCGGTTATCGGCTTACAAATACAAAGAATTATCGGCCAAAATATTCATATTGGTGAATCCTTAATACCAAGAGTCTCTTATCCTAGTGCATCCATCAGTTGAACACATGCAAGTCCTTAAAGTCCCTGTAAAGGCAATAAAAAAAGAAAAATCTAAACACATTATAAATGTTTGAAATGTATTGCTAAAACATATTACAAAGACTGTGAAGTACTGAATTGTGGAGTTAGACCGTTAAACAGTTTTTCACCATTGCTGTGTTCAGGATTTTTTGGGCGGGGCTAAAGCGGTTAGTTTCGGGTGGACAAAACCAATCCAATCCAATCAAGCTTTGTTGGTACCATGACGCTGATGATCAACTTTCTCTGTGAACTCTTCTAAAAGCCAAACCACTTTCATCGTACCAAAAAAACCCCACGGTTGGCGCAAACTAAACTGAAATATATCTGGATATCCACCTAAACCGGCTTGACGGTATAGGCCACTGGTCTGCGAAGAGTCGCTGCTGGAGGTGGTGAGACTTTTGTTTTTGTAACCAGGCTCTCAAAAATTATATAAAAATTTGGTTTTGGATTTATCGCCAATATATCGGTTATCGGCTTTCAAATATAAAGAATTATCGCTTATCGGTATCGGCCAAAATGTTCACATATCAGTGCATCTCTAATACCAAGAGTCTCTTATCCTAGTTCATCCATCAGTTGAACATGTGCAAGTCCTTGATGTAGATGTTTTATCCAGGACTTGTGTTCAGATGGTGCATCTTGGTTCACCTCCACCAGACATTGTCTGCGAAGAGTCGCATCTGAAGCACCCAAAACCAGACCGTTTCAGGCTTCAGTCGGCCGGAGCGGCTCTCATATCTCTCCCGTACTGCTTGAAGTACAAGTGCGAGTGATACTGAAGCTCAGGCAGCATCATCCGCACGCAGAACCCCTGATCCTGCAGCGAGAGGTTCCCCCGCACCTCGAACCCCACGACGGTGACCGACTCCGTCTGCCGCGGGCGCAGCAGGTCCTCGAGCTCCGCCGGGGGAACCGACTCCCTGGAGACGCATCTCCGCCGAATCCTCTCCGTAGATTCCCTGAGTTTCTCTGCCTCGGCTTTCAACCTGTCCAACCCGAACTGACCCGCCTTCTCCCAGAACACCTGCGCGAAAAAGTCGTAGAGAAGCGTGTCCAGGACATTCCACGAGCGCACTTTCGCCCGCATGTTCTCATCAAGCTCGGTCACGCTGTTTTTGGCACGAGCGTTGAGCCGAAGGTAAGCCAAGTCCTCGTGCTCCAATCCCAGAAGAGCTCCTAACAGAACCAGGGACTCATCGAAATGCTCTGCGATCATCACCAGGTGAAACGCCTCCTCTAGTTGCGCAAGGTCCTCCGGCCAGGAGCCATTCCACTTCTGGTTGTTGAGCCCCATGTCGAAGCTCATGGGGTTCTTGGCTAGTCCGTTCCCGGGTTCCTTCGGGTCCCAGAAGGTCTCCGGAGAGTCCAGGAACGCCTTGAGTGCGGGTTTGCCTTCGCTGGCGGCGGCTCGGCGTGCGCTTAGGAACGCCGGGACGGTGGAGGTGTGGTATCTGAAGACCGACTCGAAGGTCTCGATCGGGTCTCGTAACAGCGTGATGAAGACTGTGTTCTCGGGCATCACCTTCCTCACCTGAGGCAGGTCCAAACGCATGTGGCTGCACAGCAAGTCAAACTGAGACGAACCCTCGGGCAGCTCGTCCACAAACGCCACTCTAAATCTGAAACAGAGAGAGAGAGTGAGCCAGAGTGAAGAGCTTGTTTGGTTTTAAGCTCATTAACCTTTGAACAGCATTTAATGGTCTGAAAGGGAGGTCAAGAATACATTGTTAATGACTGACTGACTCGCTTGATCCATCCACTCTAGAGAAATGTTTATTTTCAGTCTGCGAGTTATACACTTTCAAGGCATGTTTTTAAGGTAATTTTTGGGGCATCATCCATTGCCGTTTGTCTCCAATTGTCTTTAAGCACCCTAACGCTGGGAGCCTGGTTGACACCAGACCCTTCTCGGTTGTAACTGAGAGTGAGTCTGGGGAAGGTTCATTCACAGCCCATTTCCAAAGGGGACATCGCTCAAATGCCTCTGGGTGCAATTGGATAGACCTAGATCAGAGCGATCGTCATCGTGTAAAGCCCACCTCAACGTTTGTGATTGGTGCCTCGATTTGGAAAAATTGGAAATGGGCTTGAATGGGCTCTTGGCCAGACGGACTTGCAGAGCAAATCTCAAGGTTGCCGGAAGTTCGCCAGGGTTTTCCCAGGCTATAACGCTGGACTATCATAAAAACTGATTAGCATGGCATTTCTAAACGTTCATCTTTCAGAGTAAAACGTAAGTATAGCGTTATATTATAGTAACAATTTTTGTATGCTCTTGTGGGCTTGCATTTTTATTACATTTGTCAATTGGGACCCTAGATTGATTAGCATATTTAGCATGCTCCAGTTAGCACAATGCTGTAATTAATTTGCTGTCGAATTTGATCTTTCTCCATTGAAAAGTAGCGGTGTGTGCTAGCAAACCAATATTCAAAAACATATCAATCATACTGTAAGTAGTTCATTATATTATAGTAGATATGTTTTGGAGGCTTTTATGGACTTATACTTTTCTTAAATTGTCTTTTGGTACCCTAGATTTATTAGCATAGTTCAATTAGCCCATGTCGTTACAAATGCATCTCTTTCTATTGACAGTCATTCAAAAGTAGCCGTGGATGCTAACAAAATATTTCATTATATCATAGTAGATATTTTGGAGGTTCTGAAAATTGTAAAATTAACATATTTTTCTTACATTTTCTTTTGCTACCCTAGATTAATTAGCATGGTCAACTTCATGCTCCATTTCATCAACTAATTTACTGCCAGATTTATCAGCCATTTAAAAGTAGCCGTGTACTGTATGCTAACAAACCAATTTGAAAGCAACACATAAACCGCATTTAATTTTCCCATTCATTGGAGGCGTTTATGGATTTTTAATAGTCTTTTGGCACCTTAGACTGATTAGCATGGCACTAAATGGCCATCAAACACATCTTTCTCCATTGACAGCCATTTTAAAATTAGCCATGTAAGTTTTTCATTATATTATAGTTTATGTGATTTGGAGGCTCTTACAGTGTGAAAATGGACTCATTTGTGGACTCACACAGATATTTCTCTCCATCTTTGACTCTTCATAGGCTCTAGTTGATCTGCTACCTTGCCCAAAAACTGTGAGTAACCCACTTCTAGAATAACCAAAATAACCTCGAATTTGGTTACGTGTTGTTTTTGCCAAAATAACTTGCGAGATGTATGATATTCCATCATGTTCGCGAGATGTATGATATTCCATCATGTTCGCGAGATGTATGATATTCCATCATGTTCGCTAAGTCAACAGTGATTACAAGGTGTTTGGTTTCATTTCTTTGACATGATCTATGCTATTTATAGCCCACTTATAGTCAAAACTGATTCATTGTAGTTTTTGGCCAGGCAGTGCATGAGATGGTTGATATCCCATCATGTTACCAATGTCAATAATATCTACAAGATGTCAGTATAATTTCATGACGTGGTCAATCTGTAGTCACGATTAAGCTATTAGATGTCTTTTAAATGCAAAATTGCTTCAAGATGCATTGTTGGGGAAGTGATCTCGTACCTGTCTGGATAGTTGAACTGGTAGGTGCGGTGTGGAAAGGCGAAAGTGGCGCTCTCTCGTTCCCCGAGTCGAAACAGTATGTTCTGCACGGTGCTGCTGCCGGTCCGGTGTGTTTTCAGGAAGACCACGGGTACCTGGGCTCTCCTGCGGCGCTCGGCTCTGGCGGTCGGTGTGTGTTTGGCCGGTTGGTGTGGGATTGGAGTGTGTTTCTCCGCAGCTTTTCTCTGGCTCCTTCTGTCTGATGTCGGTCTCAGTTCATGAGTTCTGTAGGGGGAACCTTCAGGTTAGATGTGAGCTTTTCACGTGGCATCGTTAGGCTCTGACCGTGCTATTTTAGTATCAGTAAGATTTCCCATTGAGGGACATGCCTCAAAAGATATTCCCTCGAACCACAAAACAATTGCACATGACTACTAGGATCTGTTAACCGCTTTAGCTAGTTAATGAATCAGAAAGACGGCAACAATGGAAAGTGCTGTTAGCTTAGTTTTTCTTGTGTTATTGTTAACATGCTTAAATGTGCAGTAGATGCAAGGGATGTGAGTTGAAGCAGAAGTTGACTTCAGTGAGCAAGTAGCACATACTGTAATATAATAGGCAAAATTAAATGTCTAATAAGCACTTACCAACCAGGTTGGATTGCAAACTATGTTTGAGTACAAATTACATGTTTTCAAAATTGTGAAATTGACTTTTTGGGGGGGCACCCTAGATTGATCAGTCCAATTAGCCCAATGCTGTTACTAATTTGGTGTCAAATGAATCTTTCTGCATTGACAGAAAGATGAATTTTATGTAGCCTATATGACAGACTTGCGCTGCACGTTGCACTGTATTTTCCTTTTTTGGAGTGATTCCAATCATGTTTCAAGCAATTCAAACACTGCGCATATGAAGTGTCTCAGCTGAAGGAAATAATCCATTAATCAACATTAATATATTGGTGAATTGACCATGTTTGCTTAAAGGAATAGTTCACTTAAAAATGTATATTCTGTCATTGTTTTCTCACCCTCAAGTTGATCCAAACCAGTATGAATTTCTTTCTTCTGCTGAACACAGAAAGTTCTGTAACCAAACAGTTCATGGACCCCATTGACTTTCATAGTAGGAAAAAAACATACAATGAAAGTCAATGGGGTCCATCAACTGTTTGGTTACCGACATTCATCAAAATATCATCTTTTGTGTTCAGCAGAACATAAGATATGTATACAGGTTTTGGAGCAACTTGAGGGAGAGTAAATGATGACAGAATTTTCATTTTTGTGTGAACTATCTCTTTAAAAAAGTAAGTTCACCTGACATTCATAAAGTTGTTCCAACTAAACTTATTTAAAATACTTCATATTCTAAGTAAGTGGAAATTGGTAACTCAAAAAGTTGAGTGAACATGTACTTATCAAAAACTTAAAGTAAGTTCACCTTCCAACTAAACTAAACTTAAAATAACTTTAAATATGTCAAGTTGAACATACTTAATATTTTAAGTAAATAGAACTTAACTGAGTCAGTGCAGAAAGATAACTCAAAAAGTTAAGTTGAGCGAACACAATCGTTTTCACAGTGTAACAAAGTACGAAGTACAAATATATGCAACCCAAGCACTTACCACAAAACCAGGCCGGATTGCAAACCATGTTGAGTCCAAATGACCTCTTTTCTAGTGTGTTTTCCTAGTGCACAACCACTGTTCAGAAAACAGCTTTTGCATCAACCAAAGAAAGAAACCCAAAACCCATGAGCTTTTTTTTCATGCAGACGCTGTGGTTCACTGATGTGCCACATCAATCAGACTAACCTAACACTACTTAAACTGAGTGTGGTCCACACCAGAAGATTTGCAAACCTTCGAACCTTCATCCAGAGAACCAGCGCTTAAAAGTTTTTGTCCTTTTAGTTTTAGTTAATAACCCCGTGGCTTTGTTTCCTAATGAATGCATGATATGTAACACCTTGAATTAGTTTCGGATAACTGCATCTGCCTCCTCTAGTTGGGTTTATCTGCCAGTGTTGCAGTATCTGAGTGTGTTACCTGTTGTTCTGCAGGGAGTGTGTGGCCAGGAGCGTCAGCAGCAGGAAGATCAGCAGCGCCGCCAGTAAAGCGCTCGCCCGATGCCTCCACAGCCAGCGCAGGCCCATCTCCACTAACAGCTCCTCCGCTCTCTGAGTGTGTGAGGATCTGTCAGCCTCCTCTCACCTGTTTAATCCTGTAGGCCGGATCAGGAAAACACACCCACACCACCTCACACACTCCTCACGGCTTCTCTCTCTTCTCACTGGGATCTGTGTGTTTTGTTGTTGTTGTTTTTAAACAGGTTGGTTTAACATCATGGTCTAGTTAGCCATGTAGATGGTATATAGTGATGCTGTAATGACACCGTGAGGGCAAAAATCCCTGTGTATTGCGATGAAATACATTAATTATAAGCAACAGATTTATTGCAAATATTTTACTTTATTTTGTAGATATTTTTTTTATGGAAGCTCTTATATTTTGCCTTCACAGATCAGGATAGTCACTAGTGAAGCCGTTGAGACTGTCATATATGTCTCCATAAATTGTAATATGTTAGGGTGAACGAACATACTATAATTTATGATCAGTGACTCTGTTGATTCTCGTACAGGCCGACAGGAAATAAGACCCGTGTCGAGTTTGATGGCAGCCGTGGAGGATCTCTGATGCAGCATGTGTTCAGACTGAGATATGATGAATATGTATCAATGGCGTCCTCTAGTGGTGGGTGAGTTATCTCAGCATTACTCTCTTCTCCTTCATAAGTAGGCCTAATTAAAGGCACAATATGTAAGATTTTTGGATTAAAATATCCAAAAACCACTAGAACAATGTTTTGTTGATTTGTGTACTTTCATTATCCCAAATGTTTCTAAGAATGTTTAAATACAGAGAAATTAGCAGTTTTAACCAGGACACGGACCGTGTCCATGGTTATCAATGACATCATATCCGCGTTACCCTCAATTTCCGGTTTTATTTTTTAGAAACCATGGAAACACCAAAGACGCTTCAATATATGATGTCTTTTATTAGACAGGTGAGCAACTGGTTGGATACATTGATCGACAGAAAATGTATTGACTAACACAGTTAGTCTTTTTTTTTTGTACATTGTTTTTTTTAATCTCGAGTATCATTTTTTACCATGCCTAAAATGGATTTAGCTCACTGCAGTGTGCAACAAGTGTTTCATATAGTAGCCGGCGAGCGAACGCACAGAGTAGCATTATAACAACTTTCGACACACTCAAATGTATCTAATATGATAAAACAGCGCTGCGTTACCCCACATACGCCTTTGTTTTCAATAAACAACCTCTAGTGGCGGGAAATTACATTGTGTGCCTTTAATCACCTATCACGTTTGCACGTTTGTTCATCTAAAGCAGAAAATGGAACGTTTCATGCCGTAATGCCTCTGTTATTATTCAAGCTAATTTGCATGGTTTTTTTTAGAAACAAGTGCACATATACAAATAAATTCTTTTTTGAAACTACAATTACCTAGACACTTAATCAGGAATTCACCCGAAACCAAATTCCAGCTTCACTCGATCAACTTGTAAAATCTAGTTGTTTTGGTTGTACTTGGGTAATTATTACCTGTAAAGAACATACATTTCACCAATAAATTAAAAGAAAGTTTATTTTGACGTTGTTTTCCTGACATTTTAAGCACATTTTACAAATGACTGTAATGCACAATTATTTAAATTGTAATGTTTTACCAATGCAATACATCATAATAATATCCTGCCTTATTTGTTTCTTTGTTTATAGTAAATACATATATATTTTAATTACATTTTTGTTTTTTACAGTAGTAAAGTAATTTAATCAACATAAATTAATTTCATTAGCTACATCAAATAAAAACATTGACAATTTAAATAAAATGACAGTAGACCCCTGAATCTCTTTTAAGCTAAATAAATAATAAATAAATAAAAAAAATTCATTTGAATTTGAGGTGAAATACAGTGTGAGCTGAAGATGTTCTTGACTGGTTTCACGAGACTCTCCCACGCTCGCATCCTTTACTACTTTTGTATTTTATTACAAGAGTTGATCCACTTATTCACTCGTGACAGTTCATGCCAACTTTAAAGGTCAGAATTCCCAGCATGCACGACTGAAAATATTTTAAACCCTCACTTTTCTGAGGCTTTCATGCATGAATGTGTCGCTCATCAGACTCCACACCTCACTGGGTGAATTTCACCTCAAGACACAAATCATATTTTATATAAGGAAACATATAAGGTCTCATTTGTTAACAATGAGCATATTTTTACTGCATTTATTTATCTTTGTTAATGTTGGTTTGTAAAAAATAGGCTACAATTATTTATTGTTTATGCATGTTAATTCACAGTGCATTAACTAATGTTTACTTTGGATTTTGAAGAACTGTTAGTATTAACTAAGATTAACTAATAAATGCTGTAAATGTATTGTACTTTGCCAATTCATGTAAAGTAATGTAGTTCACAAATTATACCTTTTTAACAAGTTTTTTTTGCATTTGTGAAATTTTTATAAGCACATTTTCTTGCAAAATTCTCATTACTGCAACAAAACAATATATTTTTCATAATACATAAAATTTTAAAAATTTTCTCAGTTATGATACATTTTTTTCCAGCACTTTCTACAGTTTTTTCTAAAAGCATTACAATTATTTACAGCTTTTAGTAGGTTGATGATGCAGTGATAAGCAGAATCATGGAACTTGTCGTCATGCCGATGGATCTAATAATGTTTATGGATGAGTGAATACATGAATGTTTTTAACATGACTGTGGTATAAAGCAGTGCGCGATTGCTGATGAGAGACAGACATCAACGTCACACGCGAGTCCCGCGAGCCTCGCGGATATAAAGGAATGAGGACATTTAATTCTAAACTACACGCAAGTGCTGTATTAATACTCACACAGGTCAGTTTATTAGACGAATGAAACTTGTGAGGTAACGCAGCGCTGTTTCACTCGCTCTACACTATCACACTAAACTGCATTTGAGTGTGTGGAAAGTTATAATGTTATTTGATGTGTTAGTTTGTTGTCTGTATGAGATTAGCAGTAAGCTAGATCAACATTAGAATAACATACTGATCATATTCTAACATTTCATCATGTTGAGCTATATAACATTGATTAGTTTTATGTACATTTGCTCACCTGTCTAATAAACTGCATGCAAGAGCGGCGTCTCTGTCAAGTCGAAGTTAGTCACGCGGAGCTCTCGGCATCTCGAAAACGCCACGCTGATATTGATCCTCGTTTTAGTTCTCCTTTTTTCCCCAAAGTCTGCTTGCCATGGTCCATAATGTTTGAATGAAACAACAACAGCGTGAGCGTGCCGCTAGAGGTAACGCAGTTGTCCACGTCTGTTGCCATGGTTACTATGGCAGTATGCGAGGAAACCAGGGATAACGCGGATATTACGTCATTGACAGGCGACAAGTGAACAGGAACGGGCACTATTTAAAATTGTGAATTTCTCTGAATTTACAAATTCTTGGAAACATTTAGGATTAATGTAAGTACATAATTGAAATGCTAACACTGTCCAAGTGGTTTTTGGATATTTTGATACAAAATTCTTACATATTGCACCTTTAAAATAATGAGAATCTGGGGTTTAAATGTCATTGACTATCATGAAAACAATGCCAGCATGCAGAAAACCTAAACGGTTTTCATTTTCTTCATGCAAAATGTAACCTCTTATTTGTTCTGTTGATTTTATGTTGAATACGAGCACGTTTTTGACAGGTTTCTTGAGATTCTCTGGGTCACTGAGGTTACCCTTTCAAAAGATTCACCTTGTGTACCTTATTTATCCCTAAAGGGTGCATATTAGTACCTAAAAGGTACATATTATTACTTAAATTGTACATACTTTTTGACCTGGTATATCCGCCCCAGTTTTTGTACCTTTTATACCTTGATATGCGTTTGACCTTCTGCAGAGGTGAAGGGCGAGGCTGGAATTTTCTACACTGCCATTCTAGAGGAAAGTGTTAGAAATATGTGTGGAATGACACATAGCTCAAGCCACATGAACAAAGGAAACAAAGTGATTGATCGGTCCTGTCTGATCAGCAGGTTTAGGTGCGTTTCAGAATTTGCTTACACTAAAAGTGAAGTGAACTGACAAGATGTTTGCAGCTGATAAGTCTCTGTGGTTTAAAGGACAGGACTTCCACCCTCCATCATAAAACATCACTCAGCCCACTCACTGCTGATAAATACACACTCTCACACTTTCACAATGCACAAACACACATTGTCGTTATGTGCTGATAATGTTGTTATTGGCGTTATACATACTTTTACCTCTAACACACATCAGGCCACTCCGCATTCTTCAAAATCATATATATACTGCTAATAAATGTCATTGTTATCGGCAGCTACTGAGATGACAGACGCTAAAAGGTTGTACAACAAGCACTACAGTTTAAATGCTTTAATAATCATCAACATCTACTTAACCAACAAAAATATTCCAATCTTTATAATAATTTTTAAACATCAAAAAAAGAATTATTCAGTCAATCCAGTGAAATTTCAGATAGTACAGCAAATTATACGACCAGTAAGTCATGGCAACTTTCATTTTTACATTACTTTAACTACCGGTAATCAAAATAACTTGCGTGTCGATCCAAAATAACCAAAATATTTTTTAATTTCAATGGAAAGATTGTACTAAATAACACTTGACAGATTATTTCTGAAGTGAAAAAAAAAGTATTAAAAATGTACATTTATTGTTGCGGAAAATGCACAAAATAATAATTATCAAATTTTATATTACATGTATTTTCCAAGAAAATCAAAGCCATAAATCTAAACAAGTTGTGTCCCAAATTTTAGGTTGATATCTCAAAAAATGAGATCTGTTTTTGACCACGAACAAATGTGACTATTTATATATAAATGGTAAATGAATGAGTGAAACGGTGGATGAGTGGGCGAATGTGAGGCAATATGTAAAGCGCTTTGGTGGCCATATAAATGCAGTCCATTTACCATTTATATATACATATACTAATATACAATCTACATTATACTGTATATACAAGTGGCAAAACTTTTATCAAGTTTCGTACCATTCCGATGAAGTAAAACTTGCAACAAAAAAAATTTTTTGGTCAAAAATGACCGAACAGCACCAGAGGGTTAAGCAATTTCAACTTATTAAAAATGTTATACGAGATTCAGCTTTTTCAAATTAATTTTATTTTAATTCAAGTTGAAATTACGTGTACAGCCAAGTTGATTTGAGTTTAAGGCAGTTTGAAAGTCAGAAAGTTTGAACCGATTTGAGTTGTCTTTTGTTTTTGTATTACACAGTAAATCACTTGACACTACAGGTGAATAAGGTCAACATTTTTAATTAATAGATCTCATCATAATTGTCCCAGTTCAGTAATCACTGTACATATTAAGACAATTGTTTTGTTACTGAACTTTTCTGAAATGTTGTTTAAATATGCAAATGTGGCATTGCTTATATTTCCAGAAGATAAATCTGAACATTGGATAAAGCCAGATTCAAAAAACTTGTTTAATTGTGTTGACACATAAGAGCTAAAGGTTTTTACAGAAGGGATCTCTTTTTATCACTGCATAAATCAGAAAATACTGTAAATCGCCAGAAAAACACATTTTCCGCATGTTTTTGGTAATAAAATGTTCTATAAATCAGTGAGAATCATATATGAAGAAACCCCTCAGTAAAAACCTTTAGAATATAGACGGGAATAAAACTGTTAAGTTTGATGTATATAAGAGATGCTGAAGTGGATTGAATTATTGTAGCAAAGTAGACCAAAATCTCAAAATGGACCAGAGCATGTAAAAACAATGGTGTATAATTTAAAAAAAGTTGTGATATTGACTTAGGAAAAATAAGTAAATGATAATCTTGCAACCATTGCAATGTGCCTGTTACGTCTCCCTATAGGGTTAATAGGGTAACTAACATAAGTGTTAAATTTAGAAAAATTAAGAAAAATAACTTAACAATTTACCAACGTAAACACTCTATAGCAACGCCCTAGCAACCACCCACTGTACTCTATTGCCGTGCTGGTGAGAAGATATAAATATCTAATTATCTGTATAATTAAATCATTATTTGTTGTTGTAATCCGTCATCTGTAATTAGTTGGTGGAGTTGAACTGATGTTTTGTGGTGATGTATCTGGGACGAGTCTCTCCCTGTAGATCTGAGTGTGTGTTAGACCTCACATCATTACATATGCAAATGCAATGCTGTGTATTTAGTCTAGAATGACAGTAAAACTGTTCTTTAGTGTTTGTGAGCAGAACCTGCAGGGCATTGAGAATGTTTGAAGAAAAACCTGAACAGGTGCGATCATCATTTTATAATCTTCATGATGTTTCTGTGTAGTTTAATAAGATCATTATATCATATTGGGATCCAGAACCTGTCCTGTATTCTGATTGGTCCAGAACAATAATCAGAACAATTAATTGTGGTGTTTATCAGCTTCAAACGCAGCTCATCCAATGAGAATTTAGAGGCTGAAATTATCTAGTTTTTGTATCGTTAAAAGTTATAACATTTTTACTTTGCACAGGAGAGACTGTGATATCATGATGGGAAACAGGAAAATCTGACTATTTTAAGATTGATAGCACAATGTGTATTATATGCAAACATACGATTTTTTGAAAAAAAGCATTAAGCTCCACCTCTAAACATAAAAGCATAAGCAGATCGTACAAATTCATACGAATTAGCCAGCAATTCGAGAAGGGAATAACTGCAGCCTGGAGATTTTCAAAACGGGGTGTGGCCTCCAAAATAGGGTGTGGCTTCCTCCCATTGGCAGATAGGCACATGACACGCATGCGTGATTTTTCCACCAATCTAGTTCATTGAGTTCAGTGCAAACTCCGCCCTACAGCCGATTCTACAGTGCTGATTTCCTACACAGTGCAAATGCTAAAACAAATAACCCCTAAACCTACACCTTAACCTGTGAAATTAAAAGCATGGCGGGATTTGCACTGAATGGCGTGTTAAAGAAAGTTGCAGTTCAAGAAATAAGCAGTTAAAGGAGAACTCCGGTCAATTTTAACATTGAGCTCAATTTTTAGTAAATTTGGAGTGCTGTCAATACAGAGAACGACAAAAATCGATGTTGCCCTCACCGTTATCCTCTTTTTTTTAAATTTTCACCCTATTGACTTGAATGGGGCAAGTTTTAAACCTGGTTTTATCCTCTTAACATCCTTGATGTGTCATACAAGTGCCCAGCCATGTTGAGTGATTCCTTCAGAGTGAACACGAGTGAATCTGACTGCAGTAGATGTGAAAGATATGAATAAAAATGATGTTAATTCAACAAGCGCACAGACCTGTATTTACTTCCTGTTTTCGGTCAAAGTCCAGAGTAGTCGACTGTCGAGTTCACACGTGTGATCATAGGTAACTAGCAACAGTGGAGACTCAGACTGTCAGCTGTCAGCCGAAGACGGTGCTGTGTGGTGTTTTGAGAATATCAGCTCTGATGGATATTTGTAAAAAAAAAAAAAAAATCTTATTTACCTATGATCACGCACGTGAACTCGACAGTCGACCACTGTGGACTTCGACCGAAAACAGGAAGTAAATACAGGTATGTGCGCTTGTTGAATTAACATCATTTTTATTAATATCTTTCACATCTACTGCAGTCAGATTCACCATGTTCACTCTGAAGGAATCACTCAACATGGCTGGGCACTTGTAATGACACATCAAGGATGTTAAGAGGATAAAAGCAGGTTTAAAACTTGCCCCATTCAAGACAATAGGGTGAACATTTTAAAAAGAGGATAACACGGTGTAGGCAACACCGATTTTTGTCGTTGTTCTCTGTATTGACAGCACTCCAAATTTACAAAAAATTTAGCTCAATGTTAAAATTGACCGGAGTTCTCCTTTAGTAAGATTATGCGATATGAGATCGCCAATCCGGGCAGTTCCGTAACTCCCCAACCGGACCTCATTGGACAACAGCACTTTTTTAGTTGCACCCAGCGTCACTGCCCCCTCCTACCCTGCGAATCTCGAAGAAAAAAACGATAGAGTTAAAAACCTTCCCAATACGCTACGAGTACGAACGCCACTGGCAACAAGCTCTGTGTCAATGGTTAAAGTGTTCACGTGCGGAGGCCCCGCCCCATTTAGGAGGCCCCACCCACTTTCTGAGTCCCGCCCACTTTTGGAGTTCACGCCTATTTTGGAGCTCTCCGGTTTGCAGTTATACCTACTTGACCATTTCGCCAAAACGGAAAATACTTACAAATCGGCATGAGGTTGTGTTAGCGGGAAGCGAGCAAAGTGGGTCCGGTGTGTGAACAGTGTTTGGGTCAGGATTGCAGTGGGTGTGTGTGTGTTGTCTGTGCTCAGGTATGTAGGTACGTGTGTGTGTGTGTGTGTGTGTGTGTTGTCCATGTGCAAGTATGCAGGTGTGTGTGTGTTTTAAGTGCCTGTGTAGGGTGTGAAGGTGACACACCTAGTTCAACAGTAACACAATTTCCCCTCACTGTTCATCATGACAAACTGTGTTTTAAGCCCAGAAACGCCACTGATGATCACAGATACCAATATGCAAATAAACACAGGTGATGTCACACATATAGGACGGGTCAAACATTCCACACACATGATGGTCCCGGTTTAATGCAGTCACACTGAACTAGAGCGATTATGACTCGCATTCGCAACCTGGATTGATTTTCAGGTTATTTTATCCACCAGTGTAAATGCATGTTGATTTTCAGCCATGAAAACAAAACAAAGTCCCGTCCGTTTACAGTACGTCTCTAATGCTTCAATTGATTGTCAGGTCATTTAAAACATATTCTCATTTTGAAAAGTTATCACTGTTAATCATAAATCAAATACAAACGTTGCTGTACATAAAATGCGAAATATCATAATACAAACGCTTTAATAGAACACCTTTGAATAATTGTCCAGTTTCTGTGTTGTTCTGCATTCTCATTATTAGTTATGATCAGTTTTTAAATAGTTTTCAGAGCTGATTTTAATTTGTAGAATAAAAAATTAATATTAATTAAAATAAATAATAAATAAATAAACAAATTGGCACCATATTCAAAAAGAATCCTGCTAAATCTTTAGTGTGTGTGTGTGTGTGTGTGTGTGTGTGTGTGTGTGTGTGTGTGTGTGTGTGTGTTATCCGTCTGTGTTTGCTTGTAGGGTGGATATATTACTGGATTGAATCCAGATTCAATGTTGTCCAACATTAAAAGCAAATATAATCTAAAACGCATTGAATATGCAAAATAAATATTTTGTAACGCCGTCTAGGATAATCCTCTTCTTCCATATTCAAAACTTAACAGATGTGTAAGTTGTAATACTGTAAGTACAGTAAGCGGCAGGCAAGTATATAATAATATATAATTTAGAATTCAAATGAATAGTTCCAAATTCTCAATTCTGCATTTGATGAGCCGCGTTTGGAATGTTCAGTTCAACATTCTACAGTTTACACTGAATTGTTTTATTCTGATTATTGATTTTGTGATTAGTTTCATAATCATTGAGCCTCTCAACAGCTTCAGACACAGTGATTCTCTACACGTGCTCTCAAAAATAAAGGTTTCCTATTATGTTTATTTACATTTTCATCTTCCTTTAGTATCTGCAAAGTTCCAAAGCACAAAGTTCTACTCTACATCAGAGTCAGTGTTTCTGAACTCCTGAAACGCCTCCATTGTAGTCTTGAGTTTCTCCCGGGAACGAACACGTGACAATATTCCTCATTTAAATAATTAATATGCAGAATAAAGGGGCGGAGCCTTGTTTGAGTTAGTTAGTAGTGTGTTGAAACTGGTGGTTATGGTAATTAGGGGCGGGACATTTCCCAAACACACTCCACTTGACCAATCACAACACACCATTCCAGCCGACCAATCAGAGCACAGTGTGCTTTTCAGAAGGAGGGGCTTCATAGAGACAGGAACTGATCAGTGTTACTGACAGACTGGGAAGAGAGGAGCTGCAACAATGGAGAATATGAGGAAAATAATGTGTTTTTTGAACATTCAAGCTTGAAAACCTGTTCTAGAGGCTAAAAAACTAAGACTCAAAAGGGCATAATAGGTTCTTTTTAAAAACACTGAATGTTCAAAGAAATATCTGCCAGTGGGGTCATAAAAAAATCTAAATTACGTAATTAAAAGGAAGAAGTTTAACTCCATTCGCAGACTTTTCTTCATGTTTTAACCATTAAAATTGCTTAATTTCGTATCAAATTATTTAGAAAATTCTAAGTAAATGCATCTTGATTTTAGAATGTTTAGATGTTTCTTACTGGAAAACGAAACAAAAGTACTTTTTGCATTATTTGTGTAAATGTTTCTTACATAATGCACCAAAAATAGTTAAGTCTCTAATCACTTCTGGTTTAGTTGTAATGACTGTTCCTCTCATTGGAGACGCCCTGCGGCCTAAACACACTGAAGAGCTCAGCGCTGAAGCTGAGAGCCGCATGTGTCGGGCAGGTTCGATCCTGAGCCGTCCTGGCTTTGGTCTGGCTATGACCATGAATATTCCTCTCTCAGACAGA
>NC_136876.1:12225968-12470968 GCF_949152265.1 Phoxinus phoxinus | reverse complement strand
AAAGCAAACACACTTTAGCTGTAAATTTCTGTTTTATTGCTACAATAGCAGGTGAGATGTCACAGAGCAGGGGTGATGATGATACTGATGGTGTGTGTGGTGGTGACTGTCTCTCATGTTTCCCTCGTTCAGGTCGCAGATGAATGACCTGCTGACTCTGATCACACGCTTACAGCAAAACGCTGATCAGGTGGAGAAGAACGTACTACTGACCGAAGAACTGCTGGCAGAGGCAAGATACACACACACTCACTCACTCACTCACTCATGTTACACATAGACACATAGACACAGACACACACACTCACGCACACTCTCAAATACACACTCACACACAGAGGCTCACACACACACTCACGCACATTCTCACACTCACGCACATTCTCAAATACACTCACACACAGACACAGATTCTCACGCACACTCTCACACTCATGCAGACTCTTATATACACACGCACACACAGACACAAGGCGCGTTACAATTTGCACAATTTAAAGATTAATGGAAACGCGGCTGCAGTCTCACAGACTTACACGCACACTCACACACAGACACACACTCACACACACTCAAACACACACATCAGTTAGTGATTTGTAGCAGTAAATGAAGAGGCATCTCATCGATCACATGTTCAGCATGGAGTGCCTCAAGGCTCAGTACTGGGACCGTTGCTGTTCACCCTGTTCACGTGAAAGGCGTATCAGAAGCACACACACACACTGACCGGCTCTGTGTGTGTTTGTTCCTCCTCTGATCAGGATGTGGAGAACGCGCGTAAAGGCTCTCCGCTGAAGCAGCAGGGTCGGGCCGCGGAGAACCTGTGTCAGGCCGAGATCTTGCTGAAGGATCTCTTCATGGACGTCAGCAAAGCCAAGAAACACCAGCACCCGCAGACCAGCGTGATCGAGCTTGAGTGAGTGACATCACTTCCTGCGCACACACACCACTGATACATCTGCATACCTATAGACTGAACACGTGATACGCATGTGCAAGTATCATGAGCCAGCGTTTTCACAGATTCGCGTTTTTTACGTTTACGCGGAGACGATAACGCTTTTCAAAAATTTTCAACGCTTGCACCTTGTAACCGATTTCAAAGTTTACGATCTTGAGCCGCCAAACACTGTTGTGCGGATAAACGGCCAGAACACATTAAAAGTTTTAATGCACTTTATTTAAATTAGGGTATTTTACTTAAATTTTCCTCAGTAGTGATGAGGAAGGAGATAAATATCTACAACATGAATAAAATACGTGTATTTTATAAAGGCATATTAATAAAATTATGCCCCATGATAAACCAAATTAATGAAATGTTGCATGATTATGGTTAAACGATCACAGAGATTTGAATCAATTCAATATTTTTAACTGTAGTATTAAATCTTTGAAATGCCAAGTCATTATCAAACATTATCATTTCAAATGAAGTAATTGTAAATCAGCGAAGTCAACTGTAGTAAAGTTAACACTTAATCGGCTCAAGGTCTCAGTCCTGATGTGGATCAGATGATCACTGGATTGATCTGACACACACTCCTCACACCCACAGTCGTCCTCGTGTTGTTTGCCGTGATCATGCTCTGTGTGGGGGAAAGTTATGTTTGAAAGTAATGCATTACGATATAGCGTTACTCCCCAAAAAAGTAACTATATGCGCTACTTAGTTACTTTTTATGAAAAGTAATGCGTTACATTACTTTTACGTTGCTCTTCCTCACCTGTTTTTTTAATAACAACAAAAAAAAAAGTTATATATTTGGCATATGTTAAGGCCCTGTCACCAAACGTGAAATGAACAAGCCTCAGGCTGAAGGAAATGCATATTTACGCCTGTACAGTAGAAACAAACAATAGGACGCAGGAGAAGGAAGTTTAACACCCTTATTTCTAAATCTAATTTAAAGTCATTTTTGCTTATTTAGAATGGTTGAATTAGATCATTGAAGCTCAGCAGCAAAGACATTGGTTAATAAAGTGAGATTAAATACATAAATATATATATATGTAATTTAATATAGTTAATTATAAAAGTTTTGCGTATAATTCTGAGATTGCATTTCACTGTTTTTATTCATTTTGAGGAATTCTGCATGTTTTCGCGCACGTGAGATGAGTAAATGCATGTTCACATTTAGTCTAGAACTACAATAAGCATCATGTTCACACACAGCACACACACTTTATTTCTCTCAACATGAGGACAGGAGAGCTGTCAGTCAATAAATGTGAAAAATTAACTTAGATATTTTGTTGTAAATTGAAAAAGTTTTCTGATTACGGTACGTAACTCAAGTTACTTGTAATGAGTTACACACAACACCGCTGATACGCGAGCACTGAGCAGTAACGTTGTGTGTGTGTGTGTGTGTGTGTGTCTGTAGTGTGAGTAATCTGCACGAGCGCTGGTCCAAACACTGCGGCACCTACAGGGATCTTTACGGGCAGCTTCACGAGCTCTACCTGCCACCCGGCGTCGACTGGATCAAACTACTGTCTGACAAACAGGTGACAAACACACACCGCTGACAAGTGCCATGAAGAGTGTGAAAACACAAGTCTGAAGTCACAGGAGAAGCTCCTGACGGTCCTTGAAGAACAGCGTCTGCTGATCTTCTGTAGAAAAACATCATGATCTGCTGCTTTAATGCTGGGTTCAGAGAAAGAGTAAAAAAAAAAGTGTAAATAAATCAAATTTAGTAAAAAATTTTGATTAAAGTAAATAAATAAAAAATTACATTAAAACAAAAACAATTACATAGATACTTAAATATTAAGAATAAGTATTTTTTTTAAATTATTTAAATAGATAAACATTACATTAAAACACAAACATATAAATGAGAAAAAAAAGAAAAAAAGAATAATAAATATATAATCTCAATTATATAATATAATCCAAATTTATTAAATTAAATGTATTTATATTACTTAAACTTGAATATTTATATTTATATTATACTTAAATAACAAAAAAATATTAAAATAAGTACAGATTACATTTAAACACAAATCAATAAAATATATAAATTAAATAATAAATAAGTAATACAAATTTAATTTAAACAAATACTTAAGAATTCAAATAAGCAAATTAAATAAGTAAAAAAGTAAAAAAAAGTAAAAAGTAAAACACAAACAAACAAATAAATAAATAAAAAATAAAAAAAAATAGTAAATTAATAAAAATTAGATTTAAAATAAATATTGAAAATAATGAATTAATTTAAATAAATGCTTATATTGGTTATTAATAAATAACTATTTAAATATTAGTTATTCATAAATAATGAAATAAATAAATTAAAATAAATAAACATTAAATGAAGGCACAATGAAACAAATAAATAAATGAGCTAAATACAAAAATTAAATACATAATTGTTTTTTTTTTTTTTTTTAAATAAAGAAGGAAAGAAAAATAAAGAAAGAAACATTAAAACAATAAATAAATGCATGCATACTTGCATAGAGTATACCAATACAGTACTATAGCTATACTTTATTCATCTCTGTTGTTGTGAGGAGTTTGTTATGGAGTGTGTGTTTGTAACACAGTGTGTGACGTCTGTGTGTTTCAGGCGTCGATCCAGGGACACGCTTACGGTCCGACTCTGTTTGATGTGGAGAAACAGATCGCAGGCCATAATATCCTGCATAAACAGATCGAGGCGTATCGCTCGGCCCTGGAGAGCAGCAACGTCAGTGTACACACACACACACTCTCACTCTAACCCACGCTCACACACACACACTCTCACTCTAACACACCCATGTACATGCACGGACGAACACTTACTCACTCACTCACACACACACACACACACACACACACACACACACACACACACCACACACACGCACACTCACTCTCTCTCACACACACACACACACAAACACTCGCACGCACACTCACTCACTCACTCTCACACACACACCCATACAAACACAAGTACATAAACACACATGCACTAACATTTAGACGCGCTGTGTACATTGCATTCATTTTACAAATTTTACATTCAAGGTTTTATTTGAAGTTCGTAAAGTTATTATAATATTATGTGTGAGTGTATGTGAATGTGCATTATGAAGGTTTTGAATGTGTCCTCCTCTGAACAGAAGAACTCGTCTGCCCTTCAGAAGCAGTACGCAAACCTACTGGTAAGACCTTCTCAAATCTAATAACATCAACACAAATGACAAAGGTTTATATTCGTACTGCACTGTAAAAGTAAAGCTCTGCACAGTTTAATTGAGGCTGTCGGTGTGTGTGTGTGTGTGTGTGTAGGAGGCGTCTGAGAAGCGCAGGCAGCATCTGTCGTCGCTGTATGACGTGATGCAGGGCTGCAGTAAAGAGCTGCTGTATCTGACGGAGCAGCAGCAGAAGATCAGCAGCAGAGACTGGAGTGAGCGCATGATGGACAGCGCAGGAGTGCGCATGGACTACGAGGTGAGATGCTGACATATACATAGACATATATATATATAGATATCTACAGTATATACATCTACAGTATACGGTAGATATCTAAAGTGTATATACATCCACAGTATATATTTCTACAGTATAGACATCTACACTATATATTTCTACAGTATAGACTTCTGGAGTATAGGCAACTACAGTACATACACCTACAGTATAGACAGTATATGGTAGTTAGTAGATTAGTAGTAGACTGGTAGTTAGTGGATTGGTTGTAGACTGGTAGTTAGTAGATTGGTAGTAGACTGGTAGCAAACTGTAAGTAGACTGGTAGTTAGTGGATTGGTTGTAGACTGGTAGTAAACTGTTAGTAGACTGGTAGTTAGTAGATTGGTAGAAGACTGGTAGTAGATTGGTAGTAAACTGGTAGTAAACTGGTAGTAGACTGGTAGTAGACTGGTAGTTAGTAGATTGGTAGTAGACTGATAGTTAGTAGATTGGTAGTAGACTGGTAGTTAGTAGATTGGTAGTAGATTGGTAGTAAACTGGTAGTAGACTGGTAGTAGACTGGTAGTTAGTAGATTGGTAGTAGACTGATAGTTAGTAGATTGGTAGTAGACTGGTAGTTAGTAGATTAGTAGTAGACTGGTAGTTAGTGGATTGGTTGTAGACTGGTAGTTAGTAGATTGGTAGTAGACTGGTAGTAAACTGTTAGTAGACTGGTAGTTAGTAGACTGGTAGTTAGTGGATTGGTTGTAGACTGGTAGTAAACTGTTAGTAGACTGGTAGTTAGTAGATTGGTAGAAGATTGGTAGTAGATTGGTAGTAGACTGGTAGTTAGTAGACTGATAGTTAGTAGATTGGTAGTAGACTGGTAGTTGGTGGATTGGTAGTAGACTGTTAGTGGGTTGGTTGTAGACTGGTAGTTAGTAGATTGGTAGTAAACTGTTAGTAGACTGGTAGTTAGTAGATTGGTAGTAGACTGGTGGTAGATTGGTAGTAGACTGGTAGTAGACTGGTAGTAGACTGGTAGTTAGTAGATTGGTAGTAGACTGATAGTTAGTAGATTGGTAGTAGACTGGTAGTTGGTAGATTTGTAGTAGACTGTTAGTGGATTGGTTGTAGACTGGTAGTAAACTGTTATTAGACTGGTAGTTAGTAGATTGGTAGTAGACTGGTAGTTAGTAGATTGGTAGTAGACTGGTAGTTAGTGGATTGTAGTAGACTGTTAGTGGATTGGTTGTAGACTGGTAGTAAACTGTTATTAGACTGGTAGTTAGTAGATTGGTAGTAGACTGGTAGTTAGTAGATTGGTAGTAGACTGGTAGTTAGTGGATTGTAGTAGACTGTTAGTGGATTGGTTGTAGACTGGTAGTTAGTAGATTGGTAGTTGACTGTTAGTAGATTGGTAGTAGACTGTTAGTAGACTGGTAGTTAGTAGATTGGTAGTTGACTGTTAGTAGACTGGTAGTTAGTAGATTAGTAGTTGACTGTTAGTAGACTGGTAGTTAGTAGATTAGTAGTTGACTGTTAGTAGACTGGTAGTTAGTAGATTGGTAGTAGACTGATAGTTAGTAGATTGGTAGTAGACTGGTAGTTGGTAGATTGGTAGTAGACTGTTAGTGGATTGGTTGTAGACTGGTAGTTAGTAGATTGGTAGTTGACTGTTAGTAGATTGGTAGTAGACTGTTAGTAGACTGGTAGTTAGTAGATTGGTAGTTGACTGTTAGTAGACTGGTAGTTAGTAGATTAGTAGTTGACTGTTAGTAGACTGGTAGTTAGTAGATTAGTAGTTGACTGTTAGTAGACTGGTAGTTAGTAGATTGGTAGTAGACTGATAGTTAGTAGATTGGTAGTAGACTGGTAGTTGGTAGATTGGTAGTAGACTGTTAGTGGATTGGTTGTAGACTGGTAGTTAGTAGATTGGTAGTTGACTGTTAGTAGATTGGTAGTAGACTGTTAGTAGACTGGTAGTTAGTAGATTGGTAGTTGACTGTTAGTAGACTGGTAGTTAGTAGATTAGTAGTTGACTGTTAGTAGACTGGTAGTTAGTAGATTAGTAGTTGACTGTTAGTAGACTGGTAGTTAGTAGATTGGTAGTAGACTGATAGTTAGTAGATTGGTAGTAGACTGGTAGTTGGTAGATTGGTAGTAGACTGTTAGTGGATTGGTTGTAGACTGGTAGTAAACTGTTAGTAGACTGGTAGTTAGTAGATTGGTAGTAGACTGGTAGTTAGTAGATTGGTAGTAGACTGGTAGTTAGTGGATTGGTAGTAGACTGTTAGTGGATTGGTTGTAGACTGGTAGTTAGTAGATTGGTAGTTGACTGTTAGTAGATTAGTAGTTGACTGTTAGTAGACTGGTAGTTAGTAGATTGGTAGTAGACAGTTAGTAGACTGTTAGTTAGTAGATTGGTAGTAGACTGTTAGTAGACTGGTAGTTAGTAGATTGGTAGTAGACTGTTAGTAGACTGGTAGTTAGTATATTAGTAGTTGACTGTTAGTAGACTGGTAGTTAGTAGATTGGCAGTAGACTGTTAGTAGACTGGTAGTTAGTAGATTGGTAGTAGACTGTTAGTAGACTGGTAGTTAGTAGATTAGTAGTTGACTGTTAGTAGACTGGTAGTTAGTATATTAGTAGTTGACTGTTAGTAGACTGGTAGTTAGTGTATTAGTAGTAGACTGTTAGTAGACTGGTAGTTAGTAGATTGGCAGTAGACTGTTAGTAGACTGGTAGTTAGTAGATTGGTAGTAGACTGTTAGTAGACTGGTAGTTAGTAGATTGGTAGTAGACTGATAGTTAGTAGATTGGTAGTAGACTGGTAGTTGGTAGATTGGTAGTAGACTGTTAGTGGATTGGTTGTAGACTGGTAGTAAACTGTTAGTAGACTGGTAGTTAGTAGATTGGTAGTAGACTGGTAGTTAGTAGATTGGTAGTAGACTGGTAGTTAGTGGATTGGTAGTAGACTGTTAGTGGATTGGTTGTAGACTGGTAGTTAGTAGATTGGTAGTTGACTGTTAGTAGATTAGTAGTTGACTGTTAGTAGACTGGTAGTTAGTAGATTGGTAGTAGACTGTTAGTAGACTGGTAGTTAGTAGATTAGTAGTTGACTGTTAGTAGACTGGTAGTTAGTATATTAGTAGTTGACTGTTAGTAGACTGGTAGTTAGTGTATTAGTAGTAGACTGTTAGTAGACTGGTAGTTAGTAGATTGGCAGTAGACTGTTAGTAGACTGGTAGTTAGTAGATTGGTAGTAGACTGTTAGTAGACTGGTAGTTAGTATATTGGTAGTAGACTGTTAGTAGACTGGTAGTTAGTAGATTAGTAGTTGACTGTTAGTAGACTGGTAGTTAGTATATTAGTAGTTGACTGTTAGTAGACTGGTAGTTAGTAGATTGGCAGTAGACTGTTAGTAGACTGGTAGTTAGTAGATTGGTAGTAGACTGGTAGTTAGTGGATTGGTAGTTAGTAGATTGGTAGTAGACTGTTAGTAGACTGGTAGTTAGTAGATTGGTAGTAGACTGTTAGTAGACTGGTAGTTAGTAGATTGGTAGTAGACTGTTAGTAGACTGGTAGTTAGTATATTAGTAGTTGACTGTTAGTAGACTGGTAGTTAGTAGATTGGTAGTAGACTGTTAGTAGACTGGTAGTTAGTAGATTGGTAGTAGACTGTTAGTAGACTGGTAGTTAGTAGATTGGTAGTAGACTGTTAGTAGACTGGTAGTTAGTAGATTGGCAGTAGACTGTTAGTAGACTGGTAGTTAGTAGATTGGTAGTTGACTGTTAGTAGACTGGTAGTTAGTAGATTGGTAGTTAGTAGACTGGTAGTAGACTGATAGTAAACTGGTAGTTAGTAGATTGGTAGGTTCGGGTTAGTAGAATAGAAGTTGACATGTAGTGCTGAAGTTACTGATAGTCTGTTGAGGGACCATCAGAATAAAGTGTTAGCAGATATTAAGCAGACAGTTTACTAATACTCTATTGATTGATAACTGACACGTAGACGCAAAGTTACTTATAGTTAGTAGAATATTTTTACTAACCTTTTATTTTAGTTAAAATATATCTTATTTAAAGTAACAAAAGCTTTTTAAATGGTTTCAGTTTTAGTTAACTATAATGACCTGGTTAGCAGCATGACTTCTAGTATATTCAGTTGTGATTGTCATTGTGTGGCGTCTCAGAAGTAATTGAAGTAAACAGTGATGATGATGGTTGATCTGGTCTTCACACGGATCCGTTGATGAATGTGTTTCAGAGGTTTAAGAACAACAGTCTGCTGGCGCACGAGAAGGAGGTGAGAAAACTCCAGGAGGAGACCAGAGCTCTCGTTCAGGACAAACACCCGGGAGCATCCGCTGTCCAGGTCTGCACTCACTCACTCGCTCGTTCGCCCGCTCACTCACTCACTCACTCACTCACTCGCTCACTTACACAATCACTCACTCACTCGCTCACTCACTTACACACTCACTCGCTCACTTACACAATCACTCGCTCACTTACACAATCACTCACTTACACAATCACTCACTCACTTACACAATCACTCACTTACTCACTCGCTCAATCACTCACTCGTTCGCTCACTTACACAATCACTCACTCACTTACACACTCACTCACTCGCTCACTTACTCGCTCACTCACTCACTCACTCACTCACTCGTTCACTTACACAATCACTCGCTCGCTCACTCACTCACTTACACAATCACTCACTTACTCACTCGCTCAATCACTCACTCGTTCGCTCACTTACACAATCACTCGCTCACTTACACACTCACTCACTCACTCGCTCACTTACTCACTCACTCACTCACTCACTTACACACTCACACACTTACTCACTCACTCACTCACTCACTTAAACACTCACTCACTTAAACACTCACTCACTCCCTCACACACTCACTCACTCTCTCTCTCTCACTCCCTCACACACGCTCTCACACACACACACACACACTTACTCATTCACTCATTTACTCCTTGACTAACTCACTCTTTCATCGCATTTATTTGCCAAATTAACATGATTTTTATGTGTGTTTCAGTCTTACAGCGCAGATGTATCGAGAGAGTGGCAGCGATTCCTCAATCTCTGTCTGTGTCAGGACGCACACCTGGATAATGTGGATGCATACAAGAAGGTGAGCAAACACACACACACACACGACTTAACAAAACCTCATGAGACATTGACAGACTCCAACATCAGGCGCAGGAGGTTCAGACGAGTGTTTATTGAAATGTTTGTGTGTGTATTTTAATCTCAGTATCAGCTGGAATTGGAGACGTTCACTGAGTCACTGAAGAGAATCAAATCCACCACTGAACCGTCAGAGCTGAAAAACATGAGCAACCATGAGATCCTGCTGCAACTGGAGGTGAACACACACACACACACACTCTCACTCACTCACTCACGCGCACACACACACACACTGTAAAAAGTTCACAGTCTAGTATATTTAATGTGTGTGTGTGTGCAGAGTGAGGAGATGTCGGTCTTGAGGAACGAGCAGCGTCTGTCTAATCTGAGGGATCTTTGCTCCAGCGTCGCTCCTCTACACCTGCGCCGCACCGCTGACACACACACCAGTGCCATCGCCCTGTGTGACTGGACCACTGAGAAGGTAACACACATCTTCAAAGACATTAACACTTTTATTCAGCAAGGACACATTCGACTGATCACAAGTGACCGTAAATAAGGCTTGAACACCACAAAGGAAGTCAGAATTTTAAAATGCTTTGGTCTTTTATAGTGCATACATTTAAATTGCTTACTTCTGCATATGGCAGTTCAGTAAAAACAAAAGTTAAATTACAAATAAGGGACGTAATCTCAAACAGGGTTCCTCCTGGAAAACCTGAAAAAATCAGGGAATTTCACATGTGTGTGTTTTTTCCCCCGGGCCTGGAAAAGTCATGTAGATCTAAAAAAAGTCATTGAAATGACTAAAGTCAATATAATTTGTTATGCTTTGTGCATGCTATTTAATAATTTAATTATTATAGAGAGGGAACAAAGCCTGACGCGGCTACATTGGCTCAACCAATGGCGTGCGTTTGGGGGCGGGACTATCCATTTGTCTGACCAATGACACCAATGTGGAAATGTTGGTGTGGAGAAAATCTCATATGTAAAGGTCATCCAGAAATCAGCTTGAATCTTCGTAAAGTCCATGACAATAACCTGTTCCTCTGCAGGACTCTGTGAAGAGAGGCGAGAAGGTGACGCTGGTCTCCAGTCCCAGAGACGAGCTCTGGCAGGTCAAATCCAGCTCGGGAGAGACCAAGCTCATCCCAGGAGTGTGTTTCCTGATCCCTCCGCCAGATTCAGATGCCATACACAAGGTGGACAGGTAACAAAGCACCTGAGATGCTCAGTTTTATATTGTCCTTGTGTTATTGGTTTAGTCATTTTGTTGTAAAGCACATTGGTCAACTCTGGTTGTAGTAAATAGTGCTGTATAAATAAAATTGCCATTGCCAGTTCTCTCCCGGCTGCTTCCCTTTTAAACATCCCTGTGTTTCCTGTCTTGTATTCAGTCTGAGCCGGGATTTCTCGGATCTGAAGAGGACGAGGTCGGCTCTGCTGGCCCAGGCGAGGACACCCGTTGAATTTGTGCAGTTCGTCAAACAAGGTCAATACAAACACAGTTTCAAAGCAGCTTTACATAAAATCCTGTCTTTATAATTAGGGTCCAATTCTCACTATTTGACTAGTTGCTTATTATCATGCACATTACTGGCTTATTGACTGTTTATTAGTACGGTTGTTCTCTCAGAATAACCCCCGACAGGGTGATGAGGACACCTTCCATCAGCCTGAAGGGGTTTATTCTGAAATAACAACCGGCTGGATGTACAATATCCCGCTTATTACACGGCTACTTGCCACATTAATAGTTAATAATTAGACACGAAATATTGATTGATTCAATGGGCGAAGCTGTGTTTGTATGAAACGAGAGAGAGCAAGTCCACGATACTGGATGGCATAATTAAATAACTGTACACAAAATATTGATTCGACTTAGTTTTAATAATTTATTAGCTCACTAAATGCAAAACTTCCACGAAGAAAAAACATTAGTAATGTGTTTCTGTTTTGAGAGGTTGTTATCTGGGAATAATAGATATAATATATCTGAGAAAAGATGGATATGCTTACAGTAGTTGTATAATCTGTTATTAATTCATTATCTGGTTATATAGAGAATTATGAAACCTATGAGTCTGTGATGATAATTTATAACTGTGTGATGTAGTGAAGCAGCTCGACCAGCTATACTTTGAGGAAAGATTATGATTATTATATTTCTGCACAATAAGACATTTATCATATTAAATTTGAGTCGTAAATTATGTTTTTGGTTCTTCTCCCAACAGTCGCGGTGGCCACCGTTCCCGACAGCGCGAAGGCCAGCATCATTGACGGCCGGCTGGACCAGATCTACTCAGACCTGCTGAAGTTAGAGAAAGACCTGCAGACCCGGATGAGATCTCCTTTAGATCGCGCCGCTCCCGTGGGAGACCTGTCCGCCAGAATCAGAGACCACGAGGTGAGAACCGCAAATAATGATCCAAACGCGGCTCTTATTAGGGCTAATCCACAATCATAATCCATATGACAGGCAAGGATCACAACCACAGGGTAGACAATCCAAACAATAACAGAGTCCAAGATACAGGAAAATACAGGAAACCAGGCAGAAGGTCAGAACCAAAAACACAGGAGACAAGAGAGAGCGCTCAGAAATGCAGTGTGACGCATACAAGACTTCGCAATGAGAGTGTGAAAACTCAAACGAGTTCATCACACACAGGTGGAAGTAAAGAGACCATGATGGGTCCAGGAAATGGGATATGGGAAGTGTAGTTAAAGGTGCTGTATGTAACTTTTTCACTCTACTGAAGCATAAAAATACCATAGTATGTTTGCAGATGTTTAGGAAACACTTCTACAGCCAGTTGTTTTACTTTGAAATGTGCGTTCAGTGTTGGAATTTCGTTTTTTGTTTTGATCTGTGTGATGCCAGTTTGCGGGAAAAACAGCGTATTCCAGCCAGCAAATAAACTAGGTCAGAGATCGCAGATTCCACACAACCGAAAAAGCTGCGGTATCATCTAGAAATCTCTATGAACGAGAGCATATTAAAACACGGATAAATCAACTCAACTTACGTCTCCTCGGCTTTTATTGTCAATTGCACTCGCTCCTGTTGCGTGTCCTCGGACTGGCGACCCGCGTGAGCGTCGAGTCCGAGGAGGAAGGGCGAGGGAAACAAGGATCTCTGATATTCTGAATTTGCAGTACCTATTTCGACCACTAGAAGTCATTCTTACAGACCGCTCCTTTAATGATGGGAAAGCAAATGAGAAGGGAGAACGCCATCTAGTGGAAACCAAGGGCACTCCAGCTGGTGGATGTATCAGAAACAAATGCACATCTCTCTCATGTGGATAAACCTGTTGGTATAAAACATTGACAGTTGTTTGGTTTGATCGCTCTAGAGTTTTGTCGTGACTCTGAAGAATCTGGAGGCAGAGAAATCATCGGCTCAGCGGGACATCCAGCCCCTGATATCCCAGAAACCCCTGGGGCCCACCACGTCCTCACTGCCTCTGAAACTGAGCAAAGTCAACAACAAGATCGAAGACATAACCGCCCTCTCTGATCTCTACAACAAGAAGTGAGAAAAAATGCCTTTTGCAGTAAATCACAGGAATTGACACAGCGTGGTTTTACATGGGATAAACATGGGATTATTTCCTCAGGGCCGCATCTTCCATGTTCCTGGAGAAGCAGATCAAGAAGGTGAACGCCGTGCTGACGGGGTTCGAGGATCAGCTGGCTGAAGACACCGGCCTGATGAACGAACCCAACGCCATCCGCCTCCACTCCAGAGAGCTGCAGGTACACACTCTTACACACACACCTTGCATTCAAGAACATTCAGAACTGGATGACAAACATTTGAATGGTAGTGTATTATACATGCTATACTCAGTCTTCTGATTCATTACAATAGATTTGGGTGATAAACAGACCAAATTAGAAATTTAAGTCATTTTTAACTCTTTCCCCGCCAGCGTTTTGTTGTTGTTGTTTTAAGTTGCCTGCCACTGCCAGAATTTTTTTCAATAATTGTCACAACATTTTCATAGCCCCCAGAATATTTTGTTGTATGATTATGCAATACATCAAAAGAAAGCACAGCCTCTGCTTTTAAACGAAAAAATATTTTATATGAGCTTGATGCCTTCTTTTTTCATCAACACTTGATTGTGGGTAAGTTTCATTAAAAAAGCAACAAAAAAAGCTGATAAAATACAACAATTTAACAATCGTTTTTAACTAGGCTACATCCAGATCAGATTCAGAACGATGATCAAAACATAGTTGGAGTAGATCGAGTCCATCAACATCCCTAATACTTCAAAGTCCTATATATCGTATATATATATATATATATATATATATATATATATTTCATTCAGTAACATTAGGCAGTTTCGATTTATATGCTATTTAATGTTGATGATCACGTTATTTTCACATTTGCATCTGCTTACATATGAGATCGCTTGTTTCTGCGTCGTCTTCTCCTGTGTTTTGATCAGGAGATTCAGTGCTCTTTCAGAAGATGTTATAGCGCCCCCTCCTGTATAACAGTGAAAACACTGAAAGCCGGAAAATTCAGTCAATGGCGGGGAAATAGTTACCCAAACATATTCCTTTTTAGATTTAGGGTCTGTTTACATCACACCGTGTTCAACTAAAAACGTAAAACTTTTTGTGCGTTTTGGCCGTTCACAAACGGTTTGGATATGGTACAACTTTCTAAACAATCCTTTATTCAAAACATTGTAATGATGTCTGTAATTGTTTTCTCCTTAGAAAATGAGTAAAGACGTTTCCTCCAAGAAAGACGACATTCAGCAGCTGAACCGTGAGTTGGAAGTCACAGAGCAAGTGTGCAGTTCTCTGCAGAAAGGCTTTCAGGAGTTCTGCCCTGATATACGCCACCAAGAGGCCGAGGTCAAGCGCTTGAGGAATCGCTACTCCACTATCAACAGCCAGCTGCAGCAGAGGTCATAGAGAGAGCCCTTTTCTTATTGTGTACTCTGTTTGTTTATTGTTTCCTTGGGGCAAGTGCAATGCCTCAGATTTGTGAACTCCATCCGCAAACTTTTTTCTTCACAGGGCAACTCTGTTGCAAGAGGCCGTCAATAAGAACCAGGAATTTCACAGCGGTGTCCAATCGCTCAGTGCTTTCCTCATCAATATGCCCGACAACAAGGTTCGGCCTGGTGAAAGTGTGTCGCAAGTCCGTGCCAAGCAAAGCTCTCAAATGGTCAGTATTAAGTTTTATTGCCACAAGTTTTAACATTTTTAATTAATTTCAATTTTTTTTTATACATATTAACTATATACAGCATTTGTAAATATTTTAAATTATAATGAATTATTTTAACTTTTTATTTATTATTATTATTATTAGTAGTAATAATATTAATAATAATACATTTTATTTAAATGTGCCTTTCATGGCACTCAAGGACACCTTACAAAATTCATAAAAAAGACATTAAACAATCAAACCAGTACCAGCAACAAACATTAAATCACGTAAAAGCCTGCCTGAACAAATACTTAGTAGTATCTTAAATATTTATCTTAAATTATTAATATTTATTATTATTATTATTTTGATATATCTTAAAGGTGATCTCATTTACTGTAATTGTTTTGATGTGAAAAAAGTGCAGACAACTATAATTAAGTTTTTAGTATGTTGACTCTTTTTTGCAATTCTATTTAGTGACACTAGTGGTGCCGAAATGACATGCATCACCTTTAAACATCTCATATACACTGGATTTTGGGAATTTAGTGAAATACTGTACCTACTCTGTACATTTGTTTTTGATTACAGAGAGCAGTTGAAGACATCAAGAGAAAGCAGGATGATGTAAACCGGATCGTCAAACTTTCTGGTGAACTGCAGAGTCTTCTTAATGTGAGTTGGCCATCTTCAACATGGTCACACCACTGCACATTTCAAATGTCAGTTGCATTAATGCAAATAGTCTATTGTTTCTGTGTCTCCAGGAGTATGAGATGAATTCTAACAAATACCGCAGTGCATTGGGAAAGCCAGAAATAAATTCAAAAAATCGTGATTACCTAACCTTGGCTGAAGTTGTGGAGAATAAGGTACTGTAGGCTGCTTTGCCATAATGACCAGGATATACTTATTGTTTACGTACATTTTCAAATATCTGTATAATTGATTACTTTTTAGGAAAGGGATGTTGTGAACCTTTACTCTGAAGTGTCAGCGCAGAATAATCAACTCCTGAATCAAGTGATCTTAGCCAAGGACCTCATCAACAAGGTACAGAAGCTTCAACATTCAATGGAATAAAAAAGTGAATGCTTCTTACAATATTTGCAATCTGAATGGTCACCTACATTTATTGGGTGTAAAGCTACCACAAACGTCTTTATTTAATCTGAATGAATCTTTATTTGTATCCCATGAACAGAATGAAGAAATTGTGAGCCATGTGGTGGTAAAGCAGCAACTGCAGTTTCAAAGTCAGCAGAAAAGCATGGACGAATTTGACGGCCTGAAGCGAGAGCTTACTGACGAGATGTCTCGCCGCACTCATGCTGAGAATGATCTAGAGACCTACAGGAAACGGATGATGTCCCTGAAGAGTCGGAGAGGTGTGGAGCGAGTGGAAGAAAGAGAAACTGTGCATTACTACCGTGATCCGAAGCTGGAGGCCGACTTGGAAATACTGAAGAGGAGGATAACCGAAGAGATCAATAAACGATCCGAAATGCACACACAAATTGAGATTGTCAACAAAAAGATTTTCACTCGTGAACACGAGGTTATCGAAGTGAAGCCCAAGCTGGTGACAAAGGTGTTTACAGAAATTGAGCGTGATCCCAAACTGGATTTGGAAATGGCAAGGATCAGGGAGCTCATACTCAAACTAAGGGAGGAAATTCGAGTGCACGAGAGTGAAACAGTTCATATGAGAACAGAAGTTACTGTACTGGAGTCCAAGATGCCTGTGGTAAAAGAGAGAAAGATCCTGAAAGAGGTTGTGAAGCTGGAAAAGGACCCGGAAATGCTGAAAACTGTGATTAACTTGAAGAACGATATCTCGGATGAGGCTATCAGATGCAAGAACCTGAACGATCAAATATTCCAATTTAGGAGTCAGATCAATAACCTGGAGAGGATTATTCCCACCATACAACCAAAAACTATCATCAAGGAGTTGAAGAGGGTGGAGCAGGATCCCAAACTCCTACAAGAGTCCAAGACCCTCCGTGTAAGCCTGGAAGAACTTATCCACGAGAACAGTATTTTGATAAATGAGTTCTCCAGCCTTCAGCACCGCTTCAGCCAAGTGGAGACCATGAGACAAACCGTAGAGTTTAATGAGATCATCAATGAGATCTACAGAATCGACCCTGAGACGGAGGTGGAACTGAGACGTCTGAAAAAGGAACTTCTCGAAATAAGCAGACGCCGTACTAGCCTTGAGAATGAGATGACCGTGATCATGGTGGACCTGAGGACTCTGCGTGCCGAAAAGCCCAAGATCGAAGTGAAGGAGGTAACTCGAGAGGTGGTGAAAGAAGAGAAGAGCCCTGAGATCGTCAAAGAACTTAAAAGGTTGAATGAGCAACTTACCATTTTGCGGACCAACTATGACACTACTATGAGTCGGGTGACTCGTCTGCGCAAGGACAGAGATGAGTGGAAGACTGAAAGATCAAAGGTGGAGACCAAAGTGGTGACCAAAGAATTGATCAAGTATGAAAATGACCCTCTACTGGAGAAGGAAGCTGAACGTCTCAGGAGGGATGTACGTGACGAAGTTCAGCGGCGCCGAACAGTGGAGGAGAATGTGTTTGACCTTCAAAACAAGTACATTGTGATGGAGAGACACAAACCAGAGGAAAGGGTCGTGGTCAAAGAAATTGTGCGCCTCCAGACAGATCCCAGTCAGATTCTGGCTCACGAGAGGTTAGTCAAGACTTTGGAAGAGACTGTCAAGTCTCGTCGACAGCTGGAACTAGAGGTGCAGCAGTTGAGATCTCTAGTCCTGGAACTGGAGAAAAAACTGGATCTTGTGGATCGGCAGAAGAAGATCCTGGTAGAGACAGAGCTGAGACAAATCAAGGCTAGAATCTATGAACTTGAGACTTGTCCAATGCCTGTTGAGGAAAAGATTGTTATTGAGGAGGTTTTGAAAGTTGAGAGAGACCCTATAATTGACAAACGAATCATTGAGTTTCGCACTCACATGGACAACGAGGGTACCAGCATTTCCCACCTGGAGAGAGATATTCGAAACCTCAAAATCAGGATAGAGTCCCTGACCAAAGAGAAATCTGTTGAGAGGATCATCCACAAGGAGATAATCAGGGTGGAGAAGGATCCAACGGTGGAGGCAGAGAGAGAAAGCCTTAGAGCCCAAGTAGCCCAGGTAAAGAATACCAGGGCCCTCAGAGACGAAGAACTTCTGCGGCTCAGCAACAAAATAACTCGAATTCAGACAACCAGAACAAATTTCTCTCAAGAAGAAATCACCTTGATTGCTTACAGGGATAAAATCAAGAAAGAGCAAAATGAACTTATCCAGGAGTTGAAAAGACTGGAGTCTCAAAAGCAGGAGATCTCCATAACTTTCCAGCAGCAATCCAAAATCTTGAGTGAGAAGAACCAAGTCAGCAGGCAAAAAAGCATCAAGATAGAGACTGATATCCAGCGCCTGGAGAGAGAAATCCTGGAGGTGAAAGAGCTAATCAACCTGCGGGAAAGTACTATCATAAATATCCAGAAAGAAGTAAAGGCATCGCAACTTACAGAGACAAACACCAGAGAGACCAACATCTCCACCAAAATCACCATTCTGGACCCAGAGACTGGCAAAGACATGTCACCCTACGACGCCTACGTCGAGGGTCTGATTGATCGCAATCAGTACATCCACCTCCAAGAGCTTGAGTGTAGTTGGGAGGAAATCACAACCACCGGTCCTGACGGTGAGACGATGCTTCTGCAGGATCGTAAAAGTGGAAAGCAGTACTCCGTCAAGACGGCCATGGAAAATGGCAGACTGACCCAGTACGACCTTCAGCGCTACAGGGAGAGCAAAATGTCCATTTCAGAGTTTGCTCTTTTGGTTGCAGGGGAGAAGAAATCCGCACCCTTCCCTACAACACAAACACAAATAAAAACTAATCAGACGCTCCCTCCACCAAGCCCCAGCTACAACTCCTCCACTCTGACCCGCCGCTTGTCCTCCAGCACCAGCAACTTGAACTCGCACTCTCAGCTGAACACCATTGGGGATGAACTCTACCCGATTTCTGGCATTCTAGACCTCACCACAGACAGCCGCATGTCTGTCCGAAGTGCCCTAACACGCAAACTGATTGATCAAGACACCGCGATGAGGCTTCTGGAAGCTCAGGCTTCCACTGGAGGTATTGTGGACCTGAACAAGAAGGACAAGATCTCCATTCACAAGGCGGCAGAGCGTGGATTGATCGATTCCAGCCATCTTAGTAAACTCCTGAGTGCCCAAAAGGCCTTTACTGGTTTTGAAGACCCTGTGTCCAAAGAGCGGATGTCAGTGGGAGAAGCTGGTCGCCGGGGATGGATCCCTAATGACAGCGCCTTGTGGTTTATGGAGGCGCAGCTGCTGACCGGAGGACTGGTAGACCCGAAACGAGCAGGTCGGATCGCCCTGCAGAATGCCGTTGAGGCAAAACTGATCGACGCATCCATGCTCAAGAAACTTCAGGATGATTCTGCCTTTTTGAAGAATGTTCTCGACCCCATCAAGAAGGAAAAGATCACGTATAAGGAGGCCATGGCTCGATGCAAGAGGGACCACAGCACAGGGCTGCTCCTGCTCCCAGCGGCCTCCAATGACGCCGTAGACGCTCCATCCTATTCCAGCTACAACTTCTCCAAAAAATAAAACCACAACACTCAACAATGATAACAGATTTAAGTGCTGTATAGCAAGGGACTTTTGATTCTAGGGTTTTTTCCATACCCATATATATAAGATAAATAATCTCTGGAGCCTTTTATGTCATGCAGAAGTGTTTATTTTTTTTTTCCTGTCTTTGTTTTTAACATGTTTTTTTTTAGTTACTTTTTATTTTCTGATTCATCTTGATGAATGGGCGGAATTGATTTTTGGACTTCATATACAATAAAAGATACTATTTCATACCTAAAGCGACTGTCTCTGGGATGTCTATGTATTTCTAACTAGGAAATGTGAATATCTACAGTAAAAATCTATCTCTGAAAGATAGAGATAAGTCTAGTTTACTTGATGTCGACACTCTACAGTGGAGTTTGTGAACACCTGAGGGTTTGCGAGGGAACTGCAGGGGGTTTGTGAGTTTAAGCTTAAAGCTCCAGTCCGTAACTTTTTTGGGTTAAAAATGATCAAAAATAATTTTGTGAGCAAAGTACATAACCAGCCAGTGTTCAAAGCTTGTTCCGCGGGAAATTCGAGCATGTCTTTGTGTCATTACGTCACATCTGTCCACACATAAAGAAGGTGTCTTGGCTAGTAGGCTATATTGCGTGTGAGGATGTTGGAGGTGGAAATTTATAGCCTTTTCTCACAGCACTTGATATAATCAAACTTATTAATTTGATAGCAGATCCAGAAAGGTTCAAACAACAATCACCAGTGACAACTGGAGATTCACCCGTTGTAAAATGCAATGACCCATTGATGTTGTTAACATAAAAAATTTGAGAACAAATTATCATTTGCACGGTTTGACTGATAAGCGATCGTTAGATTTAATCAGAGCGATTTACTGCAAGTAAAGATGGCGACAAAGAGGAAAAACTGTGGACTGCAGCTTTAATTAAATGATCATTACATTTTTTTTATTATAAAATCAGAATACAACACTTGCAAAAAAAAGGTGATGTAGTTAAACTGCACTTTATACATCAGAGAACCATTAAAAATATGCAAATGTTGTTAAATTATTAAAATATTACTTTCAAGTAAATATTTTAGGTTAAAGGGTTTCAGGAAAAAGTTTGGGAATTGAAGAGCTAAACACAATTTTGCTACATAATAAAAGATGAAGGCCTAAACACTACATATTTTCAATCAAGAAAATGCCAAGAAACATTAATTTCCATTCCGCTCTAATAATAATCCTCTATAAAATGTACAGTATTTTTACTGATTCACATTTATGAACTTAGACATAAGGACAACACATATACACATAAATGCACACACACAAATATGTTTACCATCTGAAGTTTTGTTAATATTGTGTATCTTTATTTTTTCATACAAATGTATGACTTGGAAAAATATATTACTTATATTTATATATATCTCAAGTATACAGAGAATGCAATTTTAATATCACAGTACAGTTTTATTACAAAGCACTTTTATTCCCAATGTTTCTGCTCTCCACCGAATCCCTTCTGGTCACATATTGTGCAAAAAACAAATGTCTCTAAACAGAACAACAAAATTATCGTCCATACACAAATCAACTACACATGTTAGCAAATGTCACACTAACACAAGTTGATCATCTAAACTGAATCTGTCCATTAGCCTGCATCTGGCTGGTCCACAAGGTTGTTACAAAAGGTTCAAGTTTGTGAGGAACAGAATGCTAATTTAAATAATCGGTCACTGAAAAACCCATATTGATACTTTGTAGGCTACTACTACTAAATATAATTTATGCAAATACTTGCACTTCTAACACCCAGAGCATAACTACCAGATGAATATTATCTTAAACTCAATTTCACAATGAAGTAAAACGGGTGATTTTAAGCTCAAGCTTTGAGCTTTGATTATGATTGGATGTTTATTTAATGTTTAAACCTTTAACCAATGACATCACCCAGGAAATGACATCATCCTAGAGGAGAAACAGCAGCAAAAACATTAGTAAGTGTTATTGTATTTGGTGTATTCTGTGATGGTATTAGTTGGTTAGTTTCTCTCTAAATGTTTTATCTTGTTTGCTAAAATTACATGAATCAGTTCAAATAATATCAACATTTCAAAAGATGGTTAAACTATGAAAATGACCATCAAGTTGACGTCCTCATGCAAGCGAATGAGCAATTTCTAACTTTAGCTCGTCCTGTTGATTTACTAGTTGGTTTGCAAATAAAATTGTAATGTAATAATAATAAATGTGTCTTTTAACTTATAGAAACAAATCAAATCTGTCAAACGTAGTTTTTTTTGGTCCGGTTTCACCATTGAAAGGACATTAAGCGACTGGCAAAAAATGCTACAATTTCAACAATACAACATATTTAGTATGAATTTAGTATGTCGTTGATGTAGTGTGACAAACAAAATGTCCCATTATTCTTTGTTTTAGCACAAGAGCAATAAAATACACAGATCAACCTTACACACATGATTTGTGCTTCATTTCGTTGCATTATATCACTAAAAACCTTCCTGTATTTGTCAATCAGAGAAAGAGAAATTCCCCAATGCATGCATTTCATTCTGACCAAAATCACATGAAAGCCACAAATGTCATTATTTATGATTTAGATTTTAAGCAGGATGTAATTTCCCATGGAGGACCTGAAGGCGGCACATGACAACGCTCTCTTAAATAATAACAAACATAAAACATTTGCTTTATCATAGAAAAATAAACATGAACAGCGATATCACATGTTCAACGTTGGCACTTCTGAAAATCAAGATTGGTGCATCGCAGCAGCGCAAACTCCAGCATTACACTAATGCTCGCGCAAACTCCAGCATTACACAGATGCTCGCGCAAACTCAAGCATTACACTGATGCTCGCGCAAACTCCAGCATTACACTGATGCTCGCGCAAACTCCAGCATTACACAGATGCTCGCGCAAACTCCAGCATTACACAGATGCTCGCGCAAACTCCAGCATTACACAGATGCTCGCGCAAACTTCAGCATTACACAGATGCTCGCGCAAACTCCAGCATTACACAGATGCGCGCGCAAACTCCAGCATTACACAGATGCTCGCGCAAACTCCAGCATTACACAGATGCTCGCGCAAACTCCAGCATTACACAGATGCTCGCGCAAACTCCAGCATTACACAGATGCTCGCGCAAACTCCAGCATTACACTGATGCTCGCGCAAACTCCAGCATTACACAGATGCTCGCGCAAACTCCAGCAATACACTGATGCTCGCGCAAACTCCAGCATTACACAGATGCTCGCGCAAACTCCAGCATTACACAGATGCTCGCGCAAACTCCAGCATTACACAGATGCTCGCGCATCAGAGACCGGGAATCTCACCAGGCCTCACCCCAAAAACAGAACCAATTATATATTATATTTGCTAAAGTTTATTTTTTGATTTCAAAAGTGATAAATACATCCCAGCAAACACAGGACGTCAATGTGACGTCAGGAAGACGTTGGACTCCAACTAATCCAACGTCAGTCAGACGTCATATTTTGGTTGAAAATGAAAGTCAGGTTGACGTCTAAACCCAACGTTTGTTTGACGTCAAGCTCCAACGTCAGACAGATGTTGGATTGTGGTTGGAATAAGCACCGCAAAAAAATGTGACATGTAGCCTATGGCAGCACATTAAATCTCTGAAGATCTCAGCAGAGGAGGAGTCAACAACTCAAACAGCATTACCAGCTTCACTTATTACTAACCAGATTTACTTTATTTAATTCCCGTTTTAATGAAATCAATAGTTGTATTTTAAAGTCACCATGATGGTGGTTAGCGTTTGCTTTAGTTGGACTCTTGATCCTTAAATTTTCTCGGGCTGCCAAAACTGTGTATATACAGCACATTTGTTATGGCAAAAAAGCTTAGAGGAAATAAAATCAGGTGATGTTGGATGTTCATTGATAATGATGAAATCATCAACATGTAATTGCCTGAATCACTGAATTTGTGTCTAATTTTTAATTTTATAGGACTTGTGCTTTTAGTGTTTTTTTTTTATTTTTACCATAGAAGCCATCTAATTTTACAGCTTGAGTGCAATATTGTTGATCAATTAATATAAAGGAACATCTTTAAAACATTTAGTACATTAATTTTTTTCCTCTACATTATTACTTAGCCATCAACAGTCAGTGTATGACTCTCAACAATGGTGACAATCAATGAAATGCTTCATGCTGCAGTGCATGCTGGGTACCACCAATCAAAACTCACCCATATCTCCCAGCATGCATTGCGGCATTAATAAATTATGCAGCTGGATTTTTTTGTAGCTTGTTTTATGCTCAGAGTTGATCTGATTATCAGGATATTTTGTTTGATTTTCACCATTGTTGAGATTCATACACTGTTTCTTGATGTCTGTGTGCAACTAAGTAATGCCATAGATTAAAAGTTTTTGTGCACTAAATAGTTTTTAAAAAGCAAGTATATTATTTGATAAACAACACTGCTAGATATGCCATATAACCAAATTAATTATATTGTGAATAAAACAAAATTAAAACCACAAGTCCTACATAATCTAAGCATTAAACACTTAAAAAGATCTGGGATTCAGCCAATTTCATTATGTCAATGTCGTCGTCATCATCTGATCTCACAGCTTTTTTAACTACAACAATTATGCTTTATAAACACACAGTTATAGCAGCCACACAAAATGTTATATCTTAGAATAAAGGGTCAAGAGCACAACTAAAGCAAACGCTAACCACCATCATGGTGACTTTAAAATACAAAATAATGATTTAATTTAACCAGATTTACTTTATTTAATTTCCGGTTTGTTTTAAGTGAAGCTGGTAATAAGTGTACGGCCATGCATTTCACCTTTTGGTTTGGTTTATTCCAACCAAAATTCAACAACTGTCCAACGTTGGAGCTTGACGTCAAAAAAACATTGGATTTAGACGTCAACCCAACTTTCATTTTCAACCAAAATCCAACGTCTGACCGACATTGGAGTCTATATCCTGTGCCTGCTGGGATATGTTAATTGCTTCGTTGTAAAAAAATTCAATGAGAATTTGCAGTTAAATGGTAAAAAAAAAGGTGTATGGTTGTCTTCATTTTCTTAATGCAAAATATTATTTATTTATTTAGATTTTTTAGGGTGAAATTTGACCTGGACACGTTTTCAGACGCACAAGCATCAGAGGTGAATTTCATGAAATCTGTTCAGCTCATATTTTAAGCTCATATTTTTAGATTAGATGTGGATATTTTGTATTGTGCAGTTTTGCCATAAAAATATGGTGTTTTGTATAAAGAAGAAGTCGATCATTAGAAGTGGATCTTTTGCATTGTGCATTTTTGCAAGAAGAATTCTGGGGTTTAATAAGTTTAACGATCATGAAAAGAACGTCACAATGTAAAAACAGTCCAAAAGACAATTTCTTTTGATTTTTGGGGTGAAATATGACCTGGACATGTTTTCAAATGCTCATATTTCACCCTAAAATATAAAAGCTAAGAAATTATGTTTCTTAATACGAAACGGTAATTTCTTTTGTTTTTGGGGTGAAAACAAACCTGTGACCTGGCCATGTTTACATGGGATTCCCTCAAAGTTACAATTCTTCAATAAAAAAAAGTTCAATGAATTTCAAGTTTAGCGGTCGGGGTTGTGCTTTAATAAGAGCGCTGGAGTTCAGAGGTCACGTGGCGATGAGTCGGGCCACCCCCCTGTGCACCTGTGCCTGAACGGGCCCGTACTCGACACGCTCCCCGTCCACCGTCATCACGCCGGCCGGGCTCAGCGGCTCCAGCCTCAGCGCTCGCGCCCGCCGGTACACCAGGTGTGGGCAGCCGAGGTCCAGGTGCGTCCCGCTCTGCATGGCCCGGAAGAGTCTCAGCAGGGCGGCCCGGGAGATCCCCGCCGTCACGTAGAACAGGTGCATCGTCCCGTCATCGGAGCGGGCGTCAGGGGCCGCCGTCAGATCCTCGCTCAGGTGCGACTGGAACATGGCGAGCACCAGCACGAACTCATGCTCCTCCACGACGGTCCAGTCCTGCGGGACGGGCTGGTCAAGCGGGGCCAGCAGGTGGTCGAGAAGCTGGTTTTCGCCGGAGTGTGTTTCCGGCTGGTTTTCGGCGGGTAGGAAGGCTAGTTTTCCCTGATAGACCCGTAGGGACGCCAGGCGCACCAGCGTTCCCAGGAGGAAGCGCAGATCTCCGATCTGCCGAAACTGCTCACTCTCGATGTCCACGTCGGCCACGAAGCCCCAGGCCAGCGAGAGGAAGGAGAAGAGGCGCGCGCCGGAGGACAGGCGGATGGAGATCAGGTCGAGCGCTGAGGTCTGGCCTTTACACAGCTGAAACCCACAGCTGGTCAGCAGATCCTCACCACACACCGGAGACGCTCTACAGACACAATATTAGTAACAATATTAATGCTCAATCAGACCTGTAACTCTATAATCAGAGGTCAGTGAGGTCTGTTAATAACATTCTGTCAGATATGACCCCTCTGTCATATGGAGTTCCTCAGGGTTCAGTTTTAGGTCCTCTCTTGTTTTTATTATATATGAGTCCGCTTGGTGAAATAATCAGAAATTTTAATAATGTGTCTTATCACTTTTATGCTGATGACATTCAGTTGTACTGCTCTTTTAATGATTCTGAGTTTGAAAAATTAACGGATTTATTGGAATGTCTGTCTTGCATTAAGTCTTGGTTATATAACAATTTTCTACAACTGAATACAAAAAAGACTGAAACTATGATCATTGCTCCAGAACAAAAAATATCGCAAATTAAACAACACCTCTGTTCCTTGGACTCCTCTGTCCAGACGAGCCTAAGAAACCTTGGTGTTCTGTTTGACCAATCGATGTCCCTGGATGGTCATTCTAGACAGTTGGTCAGAAACTGTTTTTATCAATTTTTGAAATATCTCTAAATTAAGAACAATGCTGCCCAAAACTAACATGGAGATGATCATTCATGCTTTTATTTCTTCACGGTTAGATTATTGTAATTCTCTTTTTACTTGTTTTAACAATTGTTCTCTGAGGCGTCTTCAACTGGTTCAAAATGCCGCAGCCAGGCTTTTAACAGGAACAAACAGAAGGGCACACATTACTCCTATTTTATTTACTCTCAACTGGCTTCCGGTAAAATACAGAATTGATTATAACATTTTTATTTTAACTTTTAAAGCACTACATGGACAGACGCCTCAATACATCACTGACATGTTGACCCCTTACTCTTCGTCTTGTATTCTTCGCTCCTCAGGTCAAAATCTCCTGATGGTACCTAAAACCCGCCTTAAAACTCGGGGAGATCGCTCCTTCCAGGCGACTGCTCCAAAAATGTGGAATGCCCTGTCCTTGTCGTTGCGTGTGGCTGTGGCCGATTCTATTGTTTCTTTTAAAAAGCAGCTGAAGACACTACTATTTAGACAAGCTTTTAGTTGATTGTGCTTTTATGTTTTATGTATTTATGTTAGTATGATGCTTTTTAAATGGTATACTTGTTACTTGTAAAGCACTTTGTGATTCTTTCTGTGATGGGTGCTAAATAAATAAAGTTTACTTACTTACTTACAGTGATGTTAATGGGTAGAAATGATGCCTTGTTGGCTGAGGCAATTTACACTAAAGGTGTTCACACCAAGGACGATAAAGATATCGCTCTAAAAATCGTTCTCAATATCCACACCACAGCTATAACGATAACAATACAGAGAAACGATATCTTTGAGATCACTTTCAGAACGATCACTTTTTTTCAGCTGTTGAACGATAAAACACTGACAGCCAATCAGAATCCATTCTAATTCAAGGACTCGCGCATTTAAAATGGCAGACGACATTGTAGAGAAAGTAATCGCCGATTAATCGCTGAATAAATGATAAGTATTATTAACGTTACCTCAGGTATCGACAACATTGTCTTGCTTCCTTTCAATTTGATGTGAAAAAGACTAGGGGCCCTATTTTGGCGATCTAAGGACATGGTCTAAAGCGAAGTGAATCCACTTTTGCTAGTTTAACGACGGGAAAAATGGTCTGCGCTCCCGGCGCGTGGTCTAAAAGGATTGTCTCTATTCTCTTAATGAGTAATGGGTGTGTTTGGGGCTTTACGTGCGTTAAACCAAGCAGGTTAAACCATGACGGAATTTGATAGTGGAAAGACTGAACGCTTCTCTAGCGAGGAAACGGATCTGCTCGTGCGCGAGGTTAAAGCAAGCAGATCATCTACGGGACAAGCCGGATTCCACCATATCTTTATGTACACACTATTACGGTAATCTTTTACATTGTAATCCTTTTATTTTTAATATATGGCATGTTTGTGTGCTGTGCTATGTGTGTAATAAGCAGAGTGTACGCGCGTTGTGGACCCGACTATAGGCGCACATTACTGACGCACTCTTTAAATAACAAACAAAATATTGCACCATTGACCACAACTGAAACCTAGTCTAGTTTATTTCAGTTCCTCAAAATAGCAACGCGCCATCAATGTGCCTGAACACACCTGGTTTTCAGACCAGCAGCCCATGGGCGAACAGATGGGCGCAAATGCATTTGCTATTTAAACAACGTGGCACAGGACGTGAAAATGATAACTGGGTCGGGCTGAAACTAGCAAAACACACTCACGCCTAGCGGCGCTGCATTGCGCCGGGTTTATGATAGGGGCCTAGGTGTTGTTTTCATTTTACTATTCACTGTTAGATTATTAGCTCGAGTACACTAGCTTCACTCAAAGCATAGCACAAGAAAGCATGATGAGGATATGTGTGGCAGAAAGATATAAATTGAGTTTTCCCGCCTTTTGCTGAACATTCCCCCTTTCCCTACTCCCTTTTCCCATCAGATCAGAAAGGCATCTATTTTTAATACAAATTAAGAAAATTGGAAATAAAGTGTCTAACGTGTGTTTAATAATAAATTTTATCGGTTAGTTTTATTGGTTAACATTTAATAATTGTAATAATATTATAATTTACACTGTTATTATTGTATACCGTTTAATGTACAACCCCACTGAGAGGCAAACAGTCTCTGCCACTATTTATAAGTATAAATAGCATCTAACTTCTATTTACACTTATTGCAAAGAAAATACTGCTATTTTTACAGTGTAAATAACATATTGTTAAGAAAATGCTGCTATTTTCACATATGTAAATAGAATATATTTACATAGCCTATTGTAAACGAATTACAAATATTGTATTTACGCTGCCTATTCATATACCATTTTAGAAGGCTATGTATTAACATTTTAAAACAACTTTTCAGATTTCATTTTAGTTTCAGTTTTACTCATTTTGTTTTGAGCTTTTTCCCTTCAAATATTTCTATTTAGCTTTCATTTAATTTTTAATCGTAGTCAATTTTAAAATGGTATTTTTTTAAAGTTGATTTTTTTTAAGCTGATTTCTGATCTAATATGTATATTTTATTTCAGCTTTATTTAAATTACCAACTTGTAACACTGAAATCAATGATTATGAAATTAAATATTGATATTTAACAGCATACTTTTACTAAAAGTAAAGTGAACCTTATAATATTAGTGTATGTCAAAACATTCCCCATAACAGTTATTTTAGTATTGTTTCTAGGAGCTATTGTAGACCTATTTATTAATAGTAGCCTATTAATTCATAATATTTTTTTATTTCAGTTTTAGTTAACAATAATAACACTACGGATCAGTGGCGGCTGGTGAAAAATATCTTAGGTGGGGCTGTCATATTCAGCCGGTTTCAATAGTCTGGTAACCATGGGAGTATTAGGCCTACTTTCTGCCCTTGGTATGTGTATTGTGCTTTGATGTTTATCGTGTTCTATTCCTTAACCCAGTCCCAGTGGTTCTCAAACTTTTTAGAGTTGTACCCCAAGAGGCTTCTGCGTACCCCCACTCTTCAGTCACACCTTTTTCAGTAAGGGACAATATTTGCCCCCCAAGTGCATTTTTACCTTTATAAAATAAATAATGCTTTGAATAAAAAAAAAAAAAGTTAAATGGATACATTTGCAATGATGGTAAAAACGAAGTGATGCTTTTAAATATTAATTTAAAACTGCCAGTAGGTGATGAGTCATCGAGTCATTCATTCAGTAACGAAGCAAGTGCTGTATTTATGAATTAATCATTGAATCATTGACTCTAAAGATTCGTTCACAATCATTGCTGTGTGCTGCAGTTCTGCTGTGGCTTTCATTGGAGCTATTAATTTATTGTAAAAATACTGACAACTGTTTTGAAAATGAACATCACTTAATATTAATATTTTGTTTGTTGAACTGTTGTATAAAATCAATGCCACTTTTGCAATCGTGTGGATCTTCAATGTGATCATCATTAAACACAGGAACTCACACAGGGTATGTCTATGTATCGAAGAGAGTTTGAATTATATCGATCTCCATGCACAGCCTGTCTATATTTGTTCTTCATGCTAGTAAGTGCTAACTTAAATCCCTACTTTTACAAAGGTAACATACATTGTTGAGAACGGCAGTATAGCGCGATTTGCTGAGGCAGCAATCTGTACGAGACCTGTCATACACGCTGCTTAAATGCAGACAGTTTTGACCGCAAAATATGAGGTAATTTTTCATGTATTTACAGCATTTAACCTGAGAGAAATGCATGCTCAGTTTAAATCTTATTTTAAGATGAGGTAACGTTAGTATTAACGTTAAAGGAACGGCAAAATTCAGCATTTTGTTCCCGCACCACCTTCTGTCACCTCACGGTTTGAGAACCACTGCCTTTACAATTACATATCTTTGTAAAGCAAAAAATAATAATAATATTACAAATAATTATTGTTAACCACCCAAACACAAACTTAACACAAACTGCATGATACCAGTGCTCTGTGAAAAAGTCAGTAATTATTTAATGCCATATTACAAGACTGAACTTAAACAAAAACAAACAAATTGCACAAAATTTCCATTTGCATTTGAAATTTAACTCAAAAAGTTTAGTTACTTTCTCAGACAGATCCCTCACTTCGGTAACTGTCCATGTTGGATATGTCCCTGTTGTTTTAAAAAGTAATCACGGAAAGCAAAACAAGGCATTAGCATGACGCATCCAGCTAGCCAGGCGATAGACTGCTGTCTGATCGAGATAGGCCATAGGCGCGCATGAGCGCGGGCGGGCACGCGCAGCTTGGGGCGCTAAAAGCGCCCATAGCTGACTAGATTTGAGCTCGCTGATTGGCTACACTTTATGTCAAACATGTATATTTTAAATCAGCAATTGGCTAAGCTGCTCCACAGACCCGCCTTTCTGGGGCGATTTCTCCAGCGCCCCAGAGCTGATGAGACGTGCACGCAGGAAGAGGAGACGTGTTGAAAAGGCAGACATTTTTAATTTCTATCATATTTTTCACATATACTGGGTGTATTTAATATCTTAAACACACAAATACTGACAATTTGTATGTATGATTTATGTATGTATTTACTTGTTTATTTAATGAGTGTGGCTCATAAACTGTGGTCTGGCTCATGGGGGGGCGGCGCCCTAGCGCCCTCTATTGGCCAGCCGCCCCTGCTACGGATAGTAGTCAGCATAATGACTGTGTGCAGTCATCCGTCATGATTTAGCCTATCACATTCATTTCTGTACTTTCTATGTTTCTTATAAATAATGTTGAAATTAATACATCGGAAAGTAGATCAACAAAGTTATTATTGACATATGCGCAGTTCTGATGTACTAATACAAATGATCATGAAGCATGAACACTGTGCTCCATTTAATCAAGCTGTGAAACGTTATTTATGCACAGTCTAATTAATCACCAATAGGTGGCGCTTGTGCTTGAATAATAAAAGTCCAAATGAATCATGTCCTGATGAATGTCTGCGGTCTGACTGATCTTCATGAATAGAAATGACTCTATTATTGTGAGGTTTGAGTCAGCGTTTGCTCCAGAGCGAGTATTTGACCGGTTATCACCAGCTTTATTCTCCTGAATCCAGCAAACATCAGCTCTCTGACTGGATGTAAGTCATTAGCGATTCATTAATGCTTTCGTTTATTCCCCTCTCTCAGCAGAACCGAACTCTTATTCTTCTGTCGAAAGAGTTGATGAGTTTAAACCCGCAGAGATCCAGCTCTCTCGCGCTGAAACACGAGGTTAATGACTGGAATAATGACTCTTCTCTCGGTAAAGACTGCTTGCGTGGCAAACTTTAAATTGAACAGCAGAAATCCTCCATCTGAACGAGCACAGCTCAGGATTACTATAATGGCGATTACTAAACCAAATGAAGCTCTGCATGAACACTGACCTTATGGTGCGTTCAAGTCATCGCGTAAAGATCGTGTTTACGAGTTGAGTTATGCCTGGTTCAGATTACACGATTTTAGCCCGATTTTGGCACGATTCGTTTGACGCAGGGTGTCGTGGGGATTCGTAAACGACAACGGGCGTCGGGACGCAAGATTTGATCGTTTCATCTCGTATAGTGTGTCATAGTGGGCGACAACCTACGTCGCGTCTGCGATGCTTCACGACATCACGACAAAAAGACTAGCATGTTTGATTTTTTTTCGGTCCTCCACGACGAGAGTGAGTGAGTGAGCGAGCGAGACAGAGTGTGTGCTAGTGAGTGTGTGTGCTAGGGTGACCACCTGGCTATATTGCTCTGTTGCAGGTCAGACCTGATTTCGCGGGACACGAGGGAGATAACTTACTATTATTATAGGTGAATAAATATTGATTTTATATTAACGTTAGATGTCTTTGCTAGCTTTATAAAAATGTTAGTCTATGACGGCGCTGACCGGCGCTGTGAACGTCACTAATAGCCTAATATAAAACTCATTTTAACAGCACGGGTCTATTCAATCTAAATAATTAAGTGAAAATAATAATCCAATCGCTAAAAAGCACATTTCCAAATAAACACAAATTCCATTAGGAAAGACTACAGATTAAATGCGTTCTTACCGGATTCAGTAGCCTATTTTTGTGTCTTTTCCATGCGTGATGGTGAAACTTCGGTGGCTACACAGCAATCTCCTTTTTTAGGGTCACCTGTAACTGGTTTTAACCATGTATATATTTTTTTCTCCCATTCCTTACGAACAAAGGCGCTTTTTCTTCTCGGGAGCTCCGGATAGATCCATTTTTCTATTGCAGAATTTTTTTTTTTTTCTCAGTGTTTGTTTTCCCGCTCTGGCTAGAACCAATAATAACGGCTGCGCACGTTCAGTGTTTTCTTATTAACTTTTTTTTTGTATAATTGTAATTTAAAAGGACGATTAAATAAAATGATGCAGACAAAATTAAAATGTGGGACACTGCTTATGACTTGCGGGACAAAGCTTCAAACTTCGGGACTGTCCCTCACCCCAGTGTGTGTGTGTGTGTATACCATAGGTGTATACGTGTGAGAGTGAGTGCGTGTGTGCTGTGTATATGACATAGTATATGTGCGAGTGAATGTCTGCGACGGCACGCGATGACTGGTCAGAAAGCAACGTGTAGTCTGACATGTTTCTTGTCCACGACACGACAAGATTTTAGGATTCAAAATCGTGTAATCTGACACAGTGACTATCGTAACCGACAAAAAAATCGTGTAATCTGAACCAGGCATTACGCCATATGTCGTAGCCTACATACGAGTGGGAAGCTCGGGATTTTCTTTAAAGGGATACTCCACTTTTTTTGGAAATAGGCTCATTTTACAACTCCCCCAGAGTTAAACAGTTGAGTTGTACCGTTTTCGAATCCATTCAGCCGAACTCCGGTTCTGACGGTACCACTTTTAGCATAGCTTAGCATAGATCATTGATTCTGATGGGACCATTAGCATTTCTTTCCAAATGACCAACGAGTTTCAATATTTTTCCTATTTAAAACTTGACTCTTCTGTAGTTAAACCGTGTACTAAGATCGATGGAAAATGAAAAGTTGCGATTTTCCAAGCCTATATGGCTAGGAACTACTCTCATCCCGGCGTAAGAATCAAGGAACTGTGCGGCCGTACCATGGGTGCAGTAGCGTAATGATATGACGAAGCACCTGAAAATAGTCCCCAGCTCGGTAACTTCCAACATGACCGGGACTAAGTTTGTGTAGTTTTTAGGTGGCAAATTAGGTTTCCTGTGCGATTAGCCATGGTTCTGTGCGTAGTAAAGGGCTGTGATAGTAAGGCGAAGGTATATTCTACCGTAATGTTACACCGAATACCAACGAACAAAAAGAAACTAAAAAATCAATGGTTGACTGCTCTGAACATTGATCTAAAAACGCCGATAGAATCTATCAAAAAATGGCGTGTTTGCTGAAAGCATTTTGGACCAGGTGACTATAAAGAAAACACGGACAGTAAGCGTCTAAAGGATACAGCCATCCCAACAATCTTCAATGTACAGACAGGTCCAAGTGCATCATCATCATCACCCATGGCTGTAAGTACCAGCGATGCGCGGGTCAATGTATAAACAACCCGCACCCGACCGACGTTTTCAACTAACCCGCCCGCAACTCGGACCGCAAAATAAATAAAGAAAATATTGTACCTGACCCGCGTTTTTTTAAAAAGTAGCTATAGTAATGCTCATCGCGTCATGGGCCATAGACGGAGGGGTGCGCATTTTTCTGAATGCTGTATGATATCGCCTAGTGTTTTTTAATAAAGGCTTGATTTATTCATTTATTTCGTTTCATTTTCTTAACAATTAAGATGCTGCATGTGTTTATCCAGTCTAATCGAAGTGCGTCTCTCCCCCGACTTTCCCAACAAAAATCCCGCCCCCTCTCAGCAAATACATAAAACTGACATTACTGAGCTATGCGTTTAAAAGTAGCCTATTAAAATGGCACAATGGCATTGCTCAGTTCAACGCGTTGGGAAATCGGGCATTTTGTCCCGCGTCAGCTTTTATTCAAAAGTTAATAACGCGCTCAACATTCAGGTAAATAAGGATTTCCCACTGCCATCTCTGACTGAGCTCGTGCGTCATCCTCGCGCAGTTATTCAGCCAATAAAGTGTACACCTATGTATTTCATAGAACATTGAGTCTAGTACTATATAAATTACAAAGGTTTAATTTGCATCTTTATTTCAAACGACCCGACCGACCGCGACACGAATATCATTAAAAATATTTTTGGATGAATCGTAACCGCGGGTAACCACTAACCACACCCGCTAATTTTGGATCAACCCGCCCGCGCATCACTGGAAGTACTGAATAACAATTTTACTTTTTGTAAAAGCACTGCCGTTGTTATCTTCCTGTGAAATGCAATCAGTGAGTGCTATAGGTTTCCTCGATCATTCGTCTTGTACAGTATAACGTTAGTAGTTTTGTTGTAGAGTTCTGGTGAGGTAGCGTATAACCCTTGTATGGTGTTCGGGTCTGTTTAGATGTTATCTAAATCGTCTCTCACTTAATGTCTCCATGCTACAAGGCACGCTCCCTGTGCAAGCAGGTTGTCACGTTGGTTTGTTGACGGCAAGTGCTTCGTCATATCATTACGCTGCTGCACCCATGGTACGGCCGCACAGTTCCTTGATTCTTACGCCGGAATGAGAGTAGTTCCTAGCCATATAGGCTTGGAAAATCGCAACTTTTCATTTTCCGTCGATCTTAGTACACGGTTTAACTACAGAAGAGTCAAGTTTTAAATAGGAAAAATATTGAAACTCGTTGGTCATTTGGAAAGAAATGCTAATGGTCCCATCAGAATCAATGATCTATGCTAAGCTATGCTAAAAGTGGTACCGTCAGAACCGGAGTTCGGCTGAATGGATTCGAAAACGGTAAAACTCAACTGTTTAACTCTGGGGGAGTTGTAAAATGAGCTTATTTCCAAAAAAAGTGGAGTATCCCTTTAAGCCTCGATCTGTAGGCTACGAGTTGTCAGTGAGAAACATGTCGGAATACCACAATACTTAAAGGTATTTAGCAGTGATATTGTCAGGCTTTTCTAAGTAAGCTAATTACACGCACACAGAATATGATACCATTATAATAGCAATGCAATATGTAACGATAAGTGCCTCCATAAATTAATTAAAATTTATAATTTTAATTATAAAATTATATAAACATCGAATGCCTCAAACCCACAGGCTACACATATGAAGTTTGTAATATACTTTTGGTTAAAATTCCTCAATGGTTGTGTAAAACAACACAAAAAAGCGTTTTACCTCCTCAAAAACCGCTCTGTTCACAGCGACCTGTTTCGGTGCATGTCTCTTTAAATGATAATGAGCAACTGCCGAAATATGCTAATACGGGACAGTCAGTGGTCGTGGGAGCATTATGACAAAACGCTTGATTATTGAATTTTGCATCCGATGACCCCTATAAGAGAAAGATTCTTCCAGTAACATTAATAGAACGTTCGTTTTAAGTTAGCCTATCTGGGCTGCGTTTCCCAAAAGCATCGTAAGCCTAAGTTGATCGTAGAACAATAGCCACCGATGGTCTAATAGGCTTACGATGCTTTTCGGGAAACTCAGCCCTGGTCTTTAATTATGTTCCCAAAAAACAACATTTTTACATTGTTCATGGAACATTTCTTTCTGAAACGTTTTAGTTGGACGTTTAGTTGTCTTAACATTTTTTAAATGTGACTACTTCATATGCTACTACTTGTTTCAGGATGTAGGCTACAGAGAAAAACGTTTTTAAAACATTTAAATTACAGGACGACTTGAACATTGAAGAAGAAACAGCAAACCACAACCAATCAATTCCACACGAACAAAATCAAGCCCCGCCCAACATTTGTTCTCGTTCCTTACGTCACAATAGGGAAGAAAATACCAGCGCAACTTCCGTTTCATGCCGACATTATATATAAATATTCTTCAACATTGAAATCTAATTCGATCTAATCGAATTATTCGATATCGAATTATTAAATGCATGCTCGGTTTTAATAATTTTACCCTTGCTTATCATTATTATATTATATTATATCATCTTTACCCTTATGCTGTCATCTAAGCTCACATACATTTTTATTCTATCTATAGGCCCATTGTTTTTATATTTATGTTCTATATATATATTTTATTTCATATATTATATGTAATCTATAAACATGCAATCTATAATCATTTAATAACACCGTTACATGGAATTTTTAGCAAATCTCAAAATTAATATGCATTATTTTTCTTCTTATTGTACATTATAATGCAGCATTTTAAATGGCGGGTTTATTTATTTATACACATTAGTGTGGAACTGTAACATCGGCCATTACTTGTCTGCATTTAATATTAGATTTCAGATTGAATACAAATGCTGAATGTGGTTGGTCCCTTCACATGTCAATCAGAGGGTTTGTGGGCGGGTCCTGGCTGAATGAATGAATCTGATTGGCTCTGAATGCTCACCGTGTGTAGTAATGGAGGGAAGCAGCCAGTGCGTTTCCAGAACCTCCAGGCAGGATTCCCAGAGGAGTCTGGATGGCCTTTTCCCAATCCTGCCTCTCCATTAGACCGTTCACCACCTAAAACACACACACACACACACACACACATGAGCTGGATGGCCAACACGCACACACACGCACACACACACACACACACACACACACGCACGCACACACACACCTCAAACAGCAGCCCGTCTCCAGACAGAATCACTAAAGCGTCCCACTGCGTCAGGTCGGCGTTCCTCACCAGATCTCGAGCGTGATTCGGGCGCTCTGTGTGGATCATACATCATATTTCAGTCCATGAGTCAGTTAATATACTTGAGTTAATGCACTTCATGAGCAGATCCTCTCTGCTACATTAAACACGTCTATTAGACCTGATGCTCCTGCAGAGAGAGATCTGGTAACATCCTTCACAAAGCACTCTTATTCTTCTATCATTGAGGGACTGGTAGAGCTTTTATTCATATTTTGAATAAGCTATATATTTTCTGGTTTCATTTTAGTTTAAGGTTTAGAATTTATTCATTTTTATTTTATTTTATTTTTTATAGCATTTGTTCGTTCAGTCTCAGTTTGAGCTTCAGTTGACATTTAAAGTAGCTAAGTAAAATATATATTTTTTAAATGGTTTTAGTTGACTATAGTAACCATCTCAACAGTAATACCATGGTACTCTTTGATGTAAACACTACTATTATGCTTTATATACAGTGTGTGTATATATATTATTATTATTATTTTTTAAATAACACTTTTATTGCATGAAATTGATCAAAGTTGGCAGTAAAAACATTTATAATGTTTCAAAAGATTTCTGTTTCATTCTGACAAATAAAATGTATCATGTTTTCCACAAAAATATTAACTGTTTTCAACACTGATAATAATCATAAATGGAGTAATGATGCTGAAAATTCAGCTTTGATCACAGGAATACATTACATTTTAACATATATTCATAGAAAACAGCTATTTTCAATTATATTAATATTTCACAATATTAACGTTTTACAGTATTTTTGATCAAATAAATGCAGTCTTGGTGAGCAGGAGAGACTTCTTTCAAAAATAGAAATACCTTACTGACTCCAATGATACATGTTTTTTTTTACTAAACCTGCCAAATACTTTTTGAATATCATTGGCTCTTATGCAACTTGCTTGTGATGTTCCTCATTTGTAAGTTGATTTGGATATAAGCATCTGCTAAATGAAAATATGTAAATGATACAGTCGTATATACTGTAGAAATTGATTTATGAGCTCAAGAAAAATGCATGAAACTCCTATAAAAGTATCACAGTGCAAGTAAGTCAGAAGTGTGTGTGTTTGTGTGTGTGTGTGTGTGTGTGTGTGTGTGTGTGTGTGTGTGTGTGTTTGCACTTTGCATTCTCTCAGCTTTAGGCATTTCTGAATCTTGACTTCTGCCTGACACACACACACACACACACCTGTGTCCTTCCCGAAACCTAAAAACCAAGAGGAGAAATGCTGGGTGTGGATCAAGCAGTGTGGGACGCCGGCAGTTGCCCCATAACAAAAACACATATTGCTTGGAAATAGTGACGGTTCTTTGATCATAATGCATATATTTGAACGTAAAATAAAACGATTAAAGACAACAAGGAGGATCACTGATATACTTTAAAATATATTTCAGCATTTTGTTAATCGCCGGCCTACTTCCCCTGAGTAACTTTACCCCAATCCGATCGCGGCTCTCCCGGTGTTAGTGTTATTCCACAAGATTTATGGATAATATATTTGATTTATAATTATTAGATTATTTTCACATTTCACTTACCCTGCTGTGCATGAACACAGCTGTTCCTCAATTTGTGTGGAATTTTTGTCGCCAAAAATGACTAATTATCTCCTTGGGAATGTCTGACACCGGTGCATACACACTGACGTGCCAGGCGTAGCAACAGTAACCAAGGAGGGCGGGGCTTATTCACAGCATAGTGACCCATGTTACTGATCACACGCGCGCGTTTACGTTCAAACAGCAAATATCTGCTTCACAGTGATGTCATAGAAGATCTCCTTTCAGAGATCAGTTCTTAAAAGAACCATGTTTTCTAAAGAATGTCATCTAAAGTATCTTTCCAATTCACCCTCTGCAGGGAGTTTGATTGACAGGCGATCTGACCAATCATAATCCGCCCTTTTTGTCGGACAAAGCAGTCAGGAGAGTTAGTAGATTAACATGGGAGGATTTGAACTTGAGAAGCGGAGTGTACTGACGCCTTTCCGCGGTTAAAACAACATTCCTTCTGATGTTCATTCATGTTTATTTGATGCTATAAATGAACTAGAAGGAAGAGATGATCGGTTCACGAGCGGCTTTAACTGATGCTCTACAGCGATCTGTCAGACTCATTAAAGAGCCACAAAACGGTATTTATTGTTTATATTTCTTTTTAAAAATGACCAAATGTAAAAGGTGAGACTGTTTAATATCAAAAGTAACCTGGTCTGTGTCTGTCAGCGTGTTGTCAGTCTCCTCTCTGCTCCGCGATGTATTGTTCACTGCGTGAGAACATGGTGTGGTGTGAGTGGCGTAGCTTGTCGGACATAGCAACAGTAACTAAGGGGGGGCGGGTCTTTGCGAACGGTCAATTAAGAACCTTTTGTGGAATGGAAAGATTCTATGGATATTAAAGATTCTTCATGGAACCATCGATGCCAATAAAGAACCTTCATTATATCACTATATAAGTTGGAACACAAAGGGCACAGAGAGAGTAAATCATGCACACAACAAACACACACACACACAAACACTGAACATTTGACTGATGGGTGTATAAATAGATCCATCAACAGCATCAACACACACACGATCAGTCGCAGCATCACTCAAACCCCCCCCCCCCCCCCCCCCCCCCTCTCTCTCTCTCTCTCTCTCTCTCTCTCTCTCTCTCTCTCTCTCTCTCTCTCTCTGGTTACTCTGAGTTCACAGTCTGACAGTGAAGCTCTTCATCTCTTGTCATTGAGTGTTTTTCACTCATATGTGACTAATAGTGTGTTTTATGTATAAGGCAACAAACTATAGTGATGCAGGAGCTTGTGTTTTACAAGTCTATAGACTCTAAAGATGAAGAAAACATACAAAACAACTTCAGCCCCACACAGATCAACCGCTGTCATAGTGGAGCCACAGTTTGAGGAGAATATTTTTAAAAACTTCAAATCATTGAGTAAAAAAAACACGTCATACTGTGTGGAACATCATGCTTTCTGTAGATCATCTAATGCCATTCATCTAAAGAGTGAATCAGTCTCTGAGAAATCTTCTCACACTCGTGTGTGTGTGTGTGTGTGTGTGTGTGTGTGTGTGTGTGTGTGTGTGTGTGTGTGTGTGTGTGTGTGTGTGTGTGTGTGTATGTGTGAGACACACCTGTGATGACGAGTGTGTGTGGTATATCTGCCTCAGTGAGCATCCGCTGAACGTGGCCGTTATAGAGAGCCATCGCTTGGCCACGCCCACTCTGAGGATTGACCAATACCATCACGCCACACGGGCGGCCGACCTCAGAGAACAACACACCTGAGAGAGAGGGAGAGAGAGAGAGAGTCTGACAAACACATTTACATTCAGAATAAAAAATAAAGTCACTATTATCGACAATAAAGTCGATTATAAAGTAAAACAAAAATGTTTTATAAAGTAAAACATAATAAAATAAAACAATCATACAATAAATCGAAAAATACAATAATATTAATTATAAAATAAGTAAATAAATAAATAAAGATTAATGTAACCATAGCAAATATTATTTATTTATATTATATCAAATAAAACACATTGAAACCATAGAAACCTATGTAATAATAATAACAATAAACATAAAATGTAATCATAGCAAATATAAAATAAAATATTATAGAATACAATACATTAAACTGTATTTCGCTTTCTCGTGGATGTTAATAACAAATGTGGTGCCAAAAGTGTAACCCGTTGTGTGTGTGTGTGTGTGTGTGTGTGTGTGTGTGTGTGTGTGTGTGTGTGTGTGCGTGTGTGCAGAATGAAACATTTAAAACATGTTTAACTGTTTTGAGTTCAAGACGAATATCCCACGTTTTTTTCTGAGTTCCGAGGAAAACACTTATTGTATAAATAAATGTAAAAACGCAAATTAGATTTATTTTTAAATTCGGTCCCACTTTATATTAAGTGGCTTTAAGTACTATGTACTTACATCGAAAAATAATTACAATGTACTTATTGTGTTCATGTTTTATTGTAAAACACTTTTGCTGCTATTGAGGTGTGATACGGTAAGGTTAGGGACAGGTGTGGTGGTATGGTTAAGTTTAAGGGTGGGTTAAGGTGTAAGGGAAGGGTCAACTGTGTAATTACAAATGTAATTAATTAATGTAATTATGTAAATGTGATTATTAAAAATGTAATTAATTAATTTCAATGTAAGTATATAGTGCTTAAAGCCACTTAATATAAAGTGGGACCTTAAATTCTTTTATTTTATTCACATTTTTCCTTTTCACGCATTATAGTGATTTCTCTATCAGATTGAGCTAACTAATTTCCTTTTCCTCTCGGTCTGGTTGTTTTGTCCTCGGTAGGTTGTAATTGGCTGTTGAGAACATGATTTTTAATCTGTTTAATAGGTTGTGTGTGTGATACACACCGTGAGAGTAAAGAGCGTGGCCTCAGGCAGGATCACACCCCAACAGCTAAACACACACACACAGATGCGTGTGTGTGTGTGTGTGTGTGTGTGTGTGTGTGTGTGTGTGTGTGTGTGTGTGTGTGTGTGTGTGTGTGTGTGTGTGTGTGTGTGTGTGTGTGTGTGTGTGTGTGTGTGTGTGTGTGTGTGTGTGTGTGTGTGTGTGTGTGTGTGTGTGTGTGTGTGTGTGTGTGTGTGTGTGTGTGTGTTACACCCAGCCGGATCAGCTGGACGGACCTGTTTCCCCGGGAGCGGTTTACACGCGGGACATTGTGAATATGTTATTATTTTTTAAGAATATTTTATTATTCTTGGCTGTGTCTGAAATCGCCCCTGATACCCTTTTATAGAAGGAACAGCCATTTGTAGTGATGTCTGAAACCATAGTGGACGTTATCGAGTGCACTCATTCAATCCCACAATGCACTGCAATAACGAGCGTACAACTGATGTACACTCGACGGCTATAATACCCATAATGCACTGGGAGACTCGAATTAATTCCCACGTCTAACCAGAAGATGGCGCCGCAGCCGAATCATTTATTAATTTTCCAAACCGATGGTCCAATGTGGGTACAGCGTAATACCATACAGGTATAAATACATTTTTACTTTATTTATTCAATTTGGTTAATTAAGGTTTATAGATAGTTTCCACAACATAGTTCAAGATAAAAACAAAAAAATTATCTTACTACTAGAGCTGCTAAGTTTCAAATGATTATTAAACAGCACAAACTATGCAAAGCGGCGCACTCGGTTTCTGAATTCCCTCGTTCTCATTCACTCCTTCAGGGGGACGATATTAGTGGAGTAATGGGGGGGGGGGGGGGGGGGGGGATAGTGAACGCATCGGGGTGAGTAGTGCTCCTTCAGGAGGAAGAAGCACCGCGAGACACAAACCCTCAGAAAGAAACACCTTAACTGTCACAAAAGGGTTGAGTGTCTCAAACGGGTTGTGGTTCTCTAGTTTCACCGGAGCACAAATGATTCATGATCAGGTTTGGTTGCCGCTCATCTATCGGGTTAAAGGAATATAAAGTTAAATAATAAAATAAAATAAATTAAACAAAATGTAAAAAATACAATAGAACACAATACATTAAAACTGTAGCAAAACCTTTCATTTTGAGCTGATTTATGAATACTAGCGCTGCCTCTGTAACTCATGCAAACTCAGTGAGTCAGTGACAATAAATCAATAACCATTTTTTTCTTACATTTAATTAAAAACCTACATTAATCAAATTAAACTCATTTGTTAATGGAACGTTCTTTGATTCTAATGTTATTCTTGACAAATGTGTGAGAGAAAAACATTTTTCTTGTATAAAATGATTTAAAAATAAATAAAAATGAATATTATAAATAAATTCAAAAACATAGATTAAAGGGGGTGGTAAAATGCCCTTTTCACAAGATGTAAAATAAATCTCTGATGTCCCCAGAGTGTGTGTGTGAAGTTTTAGCTCAAAATACCCCACAGATATTTTTATAAAGCATGTTAAAGTTCTCACTTTTTGAGGGTTTGCATGAATGTATGTTGCTGATGTGGAGTTAACGATCTTCAATTAACATATTCTGTTATGGTAATCTATAAATCGCTCGTATAGGAACTGTTGTGAGATGCACACAGAGGGACTTTCTATTGCATGTGAAAAGACGGATGCTAAAGTTTGAGCTGACTCACAAATGTGCTCGACTACAACAACTCTTCCTCTTCTCTTCTCAACATGCAGGACTACGTGTACCAGCCGTTTGTTGTAGTCCTTTTCTTTAATAGCAAATATCTCCCTTTGCTTTGAACTTTGAGCGTTGTAACTTTGAAGATGTTGTTTAAGCTCAAACAGCAACATTACACACTAACTAAAGTTAGAAAAGTGAAATCATACTCAACCACCTTATATAAAAATAAGAGTGCTGCCAAGTTGAATAATCGCTATTAATCGCACCTAACATAAAAGTGTTATAAATAAAAGTTTGTGTTCATGTAATATATGTGTATACAGTATATTTATAATTATATATACACAAACGCAGAGGTGGACAAAGTACACCACTTTCTTACTTGAGTGAAAGTACAGATACTACTAGTCAAGTATTACGCCGTTACAAGTAAAAGTTGTAAAGACCGATTTTAACTTAAGTAAAAGTACAGAAGTACTCGTTTTTAAAAGTACTTAAGTATAAAAGTAAATGTCAATGCATTGTTTTATTATTGTTGCATGTACTGTAATACGTACAGTACCGTATGCCTCTGAAACTATCCCTGCCTGCCTACTCTCATATCAATACATTTATTTCTATAACACAGTTCCTGTAGTGGGATTGAATAAATCACTCAAGAACGTCCACAATGGTTTCGGACAAACAAACGGCTGTTTCCAGTTTTTGGGCTTTTAGTATGAATATGTTAGCCTTACTGTTATAGTGTGCTCCAAAACAATGACAAAGTCACATTTAGAAGACCAAACCCAACGTTAAAAATTTAAATCATGTTGATGTCAGAATCCGATGTCAGATTGACGTTAATCTCCAACGTTGGACAGACGTTGTATTGTGGTTGAAAATCGGTTGACGTCAGAAACCAACATCAGTCGAGTTCTGGCGTCAACCAGACTTTAATTTCCAACCAAAATGCAACCCAAATCATCCCTGACGTTACTACTCTCTCTACTCAAGGCCCTTGACAGAAATGTAGTGGAGTAAAAAGTACGATATTTGTCTTTCAAATGTAGTGAAGTTAAAGTAAAAAGTTTCCAGAAAAAATAATACTCAAGTACAGTAGGCTACAGATACTCATAAAGTGTACTTAAGTACAGTAGCCTACTCAAGTAAATATACTTTGTTACTGTCGACCTCTGCACAAACGTTTATGTTATGCGATTAATCGATTTGACCGCACTAAAATAAAATAAAATATACAAGCATTTAAATAAACTTTTTTTTATTTTTTATAAATACATTTATAAATACAATAAAATCTTAAAAAACAGACTTTCTATAAAGACAATAAGATCCTGAAAGTCTTCTGTTTTGCAGGATTTTACCACATTTACGGGGGTTTAAAGCACTCTTCTTCACACAACTGTGGTTAAATCCCTGTAACGCCTGACTTGTTGCATTAGTAAACACAATCTCTCCGCTTCCTGTGGACCGAGTCTTCGCCAGCGGGAGGCGGTTGAACCCGAGCCGCATCCGAAACCCAGAACCCTGTAATGAGCTCCTGCGGGTCAGAGAAACCTGACGAACAACAGCGCTCTGTCACACACACACACACACCCGCTGCGCTCCTTCATATCAGTCAGTGATTAACATTCACTCAGCAGCTTCACACACACATAATTAGCACTTGAGCCTCTGACTGAAATTAAAGCGGTTCAGCGTCTCAACTCAAATAACCAGCAGAGACTTTCATGATGAGAACGCCACGTTTCTAAAGCCATGAGATACTTAGACACTGCCTATGGGGAACCAAGCTGCAGAAATGAAGTTCATTCATAATGAAGACATCGCTAGCATGAACTCATTAACATGTAATCACGGGTGTTTTGGGGGTTAAATGTGATTTATTCGAGGGCTATGCTACGGATCTGAACTATCTGGAGTCTTGTAAAGTTAAAACTTAACATCCAAAACCAAAGAGCCAAAAACGAGCATGTTTGCAATTCTACAAATAGACAGAGAGAGATGTGTGTGCGTGTGTGTGTGTGTGTGTGTGTGTGTGTGTGTGTGTGTGTGTGTGTGTGTGTGTGTGTGTGTGCGCGCGCGCTTTACATTTCTTACGCTGGTAAAGCAGAATCATAGCGGCTAAACTGTGAACATATGGTGAGATACGGAGGTGTGTGTGTGTGTGTGTGTGTGAAGACGCAAATGTAAGTAAACAAAACTAGAGGTTTTTTTGCATTTCATGGAAAGAGGGCTTCCTCTTGCGTACCTTAAAACGGCTAGATCTGCTTATTTTTCAACCCTATTAGAAGAAAGTAAACAAAGCCCTAGGTATTTATTTGGTATTTATTAAATCATCTAAATTGACAACGTGTATGTTAGACCCTATACCGACTAAGCTGCTGAAAGAGATGCTTCCAGAGGTCATAGATCCTCTTCTTAATATTTAATATTATATTAAATATTATCCTCTTCTTTGTCTCTAGGATACGTACCAAATTTTTTAAGCTGGCTATGATTAAACCGCTTGTTAAAAAAACAGCAACTTGATGCTACAAAACTAGTCAATTACAAGCCGATCTCTAATCTGCCATTTCTGTCGAAGATATTAGAAAAAGCAGTATCCTCACAACTGTGTTCCTTTCTTGAAAGAAATGATATCTGCGAGGATTTTCAGTCCGGATTTAGACCGTACCATAGTACCGAGACAGCTCTCGTTAAAGTCACAAATGATTTGCTCTTATCATCCGATCGTGGTTGTATCTCTCTATTAGTATTACTTGATCTTAGTGCTGCATTTGACACCATTGACCACAACATCCTTTTAAATAGACTCGAACATTATGTTGGCATTAGTGGAATTGCACTAGCATGGTTTAAATCATACTTATCTGACCGTTACACTTTGTACACTTTGTACAGTTGTACAGTTTTTTTACAGTTTGTACACTTCCCATAAATAAAGAAGGATAGTGTCTATGCTAATATTAGTCTCTCTGTTGATCCCGAGGTTCACCGCTGTCCGCCGTATCCGGATCTGATGAAGGACCTGCGCCTCGACATGACGACAACGCAGTCCTGAAGTGTCAACTCTCTCCCCTGTGAAGGATCCCTCCCTTCCCTTCATCTCTGTACAGATAAAACGTTGTTGGGATAATTCCGGTTCACATGGATATGCGGAAGCGATAAAAAAAATTCTGTATTATACATTTTTCAAGTTTTGTGCAAATGAGCGGCCGGATCGCATTAAGGGTTTTCTGTTAGAACGGTGTCGTGTTAGCGGCTAACCCTAATAGCGGTTAAGCTAATGATCTTTGCAACAGAAGTGAATCAATCAAACTAACTTTAGCTGGACTTTTTGATTTGATTTATTCAACAATAATCATAAACTTATACAATCATGCCAGAGGCAGTTCATATACATTTGAATACAATTTGCTGAGGATAAAATACACAAAAAAGCCTCAGGTTTATTTCCATTGTGGTCCTCTACTTGCATAAAATGAAACGAACAGTTCAGTGGGAATAAAATCAAAAGCAAGCAACTCACACCTTACAAATTCTTATGGGATCCTAATTGGAAAGACATTTTTTAACTTCTCTTCTAAAGGGCCATGCCTCTTGTAATTGTTTTAAATGATCAGGCAATTCATTCCAAGCAACTGCACTCGAGTATAAAAACGAATTCTTCCCAACTACACTTTTAAACCGGTACAAATATATATTATTTATCCTTGCCCTTGTAGAAATACAATGAACATCTCTCACAAAAACATAGTAGTCATACAAGTATTTAGGGACAGTTCTCTGAATTATTTTGTACACCATCATAATTTTAATAAACATTACTCTTTTATCCACTTTTAAAATACCCAATTCCCTGAAATGGTTATTATTAAGTTGCATACGAGGATGCAACCCCAGAACGATTCTGCACAACCTGTTCTGAGCAGTCTGTAATTTATTTTTAACATGTTTTTTAGAGCCACTATACCAAAAAGTTACTGCATAATAGAAATTAGGTTTCACTAATGCACCAGCTAACATTGTCATTGTTTGTTTATCTAAATAAGCAGCCTGTCTTGCTAAAAATTTTATTCGATTATTTATTTTCGATAAAGCTACAGCTGCCATACTATCTCCAGTCATTTTGTTATCAAGAATACATCCCAAAAATGTCACTTCTTGTTTAAAAGTAAAAAACTCATCTCCCACCCTTATTTCTGAATTGGGACATTTCTTCAGTTTTGCAGCAGAACCGAATAAAATAACCTCAGTTTTCCCTAAGTGCAAAAATAGCTTATTTTGAAAACACCACTTACAATAACAATGACAATAACTTTATTCTAGAGCGGCTGTAAAGCCAAAACAATCTCTGTTACTGTAATCTCCTATTTTCACTGTAAAGGTCCTTGCACACTGAGTCCGAAATTTCTGCACGTTTAAAAAATAAATATGCACTGCCTCTGAAATTTTCATCCGTCATAAAAAAATTCGGAACGGGTTACATTTTTTTGCGTTTTTCGCATCAGAGCCACCGAATGATGGATACGGAAAAACGCATGCGGAAATTTAGTCTGCAAGCAAGGACCTTAAAGCTGCTTTGAAACAATCTATATGGGTAAAAGTGCTACATAAACGAAGGTGTGTGTGTGTGTGTGTGTGTGTGTGTGTGTGTGTGTGTGTGTGTGTGTGTGTGTGTGTGTGTGTGTGTGTGTGTGTGTGTGTGTGTGTGTGTGTGTGTGTGTGTGTGTGTGTGTGTGTGTGTGTGTGTGTGTGTGTGTGTGTGTGTGTGTGTGTGTGTGTGTGTGTGAGAGAGTGTGTGTGTGAGTGTGAGAGAGTGTGTGATTACACACCTCTGTTGTGATGTGTAATGTGTCAGTAGAAACACCTGAAACTATTCACACAAAGCCACAAGCATTCAGAAACTCTCTGAATCTCACTAAACCTGTCAGGAACACGTCCAGGTCATATTTCACCAAAAACACAAAACACCACGAGCAACAGGAAGATGCAGAAGCGGTTACATTGGTTTGCATTGCAGCATTATTTTCATGCCAGCGAAACACTACTTGATCAGGAGTGACAGTAAAGACTGTCCTGGACTAATATACAGTAAATGAACTCGGTTTAATCTTCTCAGTTATACAGTGAGATTATAAAGTCACACTGTAAAAGCAGCTTCATCCACTGTGTGTGTAACATGTTCTTAGCGTGTTCTTGCGTGTCTTTGTGTGATGAATCTCATTGTGTGTGTGTGTGACAGTTGTTCATTCATTCATCCTTCAATGGTTTAAACGACAGTCTTTAGAGAGAACGAGTGCCAGACTTGTAGAAAAATGAAGCAAGAAGGCCATTCTTTGTGTTCAAGTCTTGCTGACCTTTTTTGTAGAAGATGGAGGAGGTGAAACATCCATCATAAATCATCATCTGGAAACTCCTGAAAAGGAGAATTACTGCCTTCTGAGAACGGCACAATGCAGGAGAGCCTGAACACGCGAGTGTTGGAGAGTTCAGCACTTCATTATCACTGACGCTTGACTGACACTCGTAATTAAAGCCTCGAGACCTCAGCTCGTTAATCAAATCAATATCTCAATATTAATTATGTGGGATACTCATAATAGCGTGTGTGTGTGTGTGTGCGTGCGTGCGTGTGCGTGCGTGCGCGTGTGTGTGTGTGTGTGTTGAATGCATCATTAAGCTGCATCAAATCAATGTGTCAGCAAAATAACTGCTTTTCATAAGTCCTTATGACTGATATACATTAAAATAAAATGATTATATATAAATACATTTGAAAAATGTAAATAAATAAATAATTAAAATAAAATAATAAATTTAAATTTAATTATTTTAAATAAAGGCTAAAATATTAATAAAATAAAATAATAATTAATATAATTTTTGGCCGTCACAGTATACAACACAACACAACACACACGCACACAATGATCAACACAGTCCGGCGTCTGTTTGTGTGTGTTTAGTGAGTGTTTATCTGTTGGGGTGTGATCCTGCCTGAGGCCTCGCTCTTTGCTCACGGTGTGTGTGTGTATATATATATAACCTTCGGTTAGTGTGATTTTACTGCATTTAAGCTGTTTTTAAACACTCACTTTATCACATAATATTCCTCCTGCATCACAGCAGTGTATTGGTGACACACCGTGAGCGGATGGATGGAGTGTGTTCTGGCTGGCGGGCTCATGGGTATCTGATCAGAAGCGGCCTGACAGCATCATGCCACACAGCCGAAAGGTCAAGGGGTCAAAGGTCACCGAGATGAAACACTAGAGGACCCTTCAGGCTTTCACATAAGAAGATATAGATCCACACACACACAAAGTGCACGTGTGCCTTAGGGGATTACCATGAGAGTCAGGCTTCAGTATTCACCATCTCTCTCTCTCTCTCGCTCTCGCTCTCTCTCTCTCTCTCTCTCTACTGAAACTGTATCTAATTCAACGCACGTTCAGTCAGTTCAGCGCTAATGAAACTCTCCTGAGTTCTGCATGACTGCAAATCATTAGAGAGTCCGTCTGATTTCCTTCTGAAATTACTGAATGTGAAAAGCCTTGGAAAGTCCATGGATGTGATATTTAAATGGCATGGAACATTTCAGTTGGTTCATAAGTTATGGGTCTATCTACTCATTATTTTACACACAATAACAGAATACACAGTTCTGCTCATGGATATCTAGCGTAGGCTAATTTATACACAAGGTTTCTGTTTTACCGCTGTTAGTTTTTGTTTCCTTTGTTCCTGGTCATTAGTTGTCATGGTTTCTAGAATGTTGTTGTCATAGCGACTCCTTGTTTAATTGATTTGATCCACCTGATCCTTGTTTAGCTCTTGTGTTACTGTGTTATTATAGCCCTCAGTTTGAGTCATTCTTTGTCCGTTCTCGTCGCTGTATAGTTTGGTTGTGTTTAATCCCTCGAGGAGTGTTTTAGATCTTGCTCATTTCGTCCATTACCCAAACAATAGCCTCTGCACGTGTTTTGGGGCCATTTCGAGAATATGTGAACTGGGTGCTATTTCACTGTGGATTCCCCTTCACCATCGGTGAGAGCGAGGACGATCTAAATCCACCAGCATCTGCAGTCGACCCAGCACACTCCTCTGAACCCACCATGAGCCTAAGTCCACCGCAGACACAGACCCCGAGCCTGAGGCCATGTCCATCCTGAAGTCAATACCCGCTGTTAAGTCTGACCAGGTGTGTGAGTCGGTTCCAATGTCTGTGGAGGGATTGTTAGTGGAGCTGGATGATGAAGAGTGATGTCCTGCCCATCCTCCAGCCTCGTAACTCTGCATTCCTCTGCCTGGATTAATGGATTCTCAGATTTCCTCATATTCCCAAGCCCTTCCTCCTTCACTTGCTCCAATTCTCCTCGACTCCATCAGTCCTGCCCAGCTCCCGTTCTGGGCTGTGTTTCCCAAAAGCATCGTTAGCCAACTATGGTCGCAAGTTCCATTGAACTCTATTGATAACAGAACTTGCGACCATAGTTGGCTTTGGGAAAAGCACCTCTGCTCGTCTCCGCCGGTCCCACCAAACTTTCAAGTCTCCTAGTCCCCGTCGGTCCCATCTGACTTCCTAGTCTCTGTCAGTCCCGCCCAGCTCCAGTTCTGCTTGTCTCCGCTCATCGGGCTTCCTTGTCTCCTCCAGTCTCTTCTCTCCTGGCTTCCAAGTCTCTGCTTCATCTCTGGTTTCTCCCAGCTAAAAGGCACTTTCGTTGCCCCACCCCAATTATTATTTGTTGCTGATGGACCGCCCAGCCTCCCATTCTCTCCTCCTCGATCGACTCCATCCAGTTCCTCGGCCATATCTTTGCCCCAGCTGCTCGGAAACACCTTGGGCTTCTCAGGTGTCAGCGCCCCCTTGGTATGAGGATTTGCTTGCTCCGCTTTGGGCCTCCAAGCCCATTACTCCACCTTGGCCAATTGACCAGTGGACTCCTCCTTGGGTCCTCGTTCCCTTGGCTCCACCCGGAACCATCGTCCTTCCGGTTTCACCGGGCTCCCTCGTTCCTCCAGCTCTGCCTGGGTCACTCATCACTCTGCCTCTGCCACGGACTTTCCTCCACCCCTTCGGTTCAGTAGTCCTCCTCCTTCTCTCCGGCTCCTCATCAGTCCTCACTTCCACCGGCTCCACCTCAGTCGTCTGACACCCTGGCTCCACCTCGGCTGTTCATCACCACCGTGGATCTGCCTTGGCCTCCTTGTCCTCTGATGTCGCTAGGTCTTTCTAGCTAAGCTAGCTAGGTCTTTCTGTCCGCTAGGTCATTGGACTCTGTCTGGGTCTCCACCTCTACCGGCTTCACCTCTGTTAGGTCGGCTCATGACATCACCCTGGCTTCTCCCTCCTTCGTCTTGGATCCTCCTCCTCCTGGCCTCGATCAAGATCATCCCATGGTCTCTTCCTCCGCCTACTCCCCCATGGACCAGTAGTTTTGTTTAGCCCCCCTTCCCACCACCAGAGTTTTGGCATCCCTCCCCCCACTTCGGTAATGTGATTGCATACGGTGCCTACTGTGGAAGGGTGTAAATGTTTTACCGGTGTTAGTTCTTGTTTCCTTTGTTCCTGTTCATTAATTGTCATGGAATGTTCTCATTTGTTGTCATAGCGACTCATTGTTTAATTGATTTGCTTCACCTGCTTCTTGTTTAGCTCTTGTGCTACTGTGTGTTTATAGCCCTCAGTTTGAGTCATTCTTAGTCCATTCTCTTCGCTTTATAATTTGGTTGCTTCTCCGTTATTATATTGCTTAAGTTGTTAATAAATATGACTGCTGCGATTAGATCCGGTGTCAGCTCTGCCTTTGCTGCAACCTGATTGTGACGGTTATTAGGTGGCTCAAATTAGGGCTGTAAACAAATCCAAAATAAAAGTTTGTGTTTACATAATATATGTGTGTGTATTGTGTATCATTATTTTGTATATATAAATACACACACATGCAAGTATATATTTGAGAAATATTTGCATGTATATACTACATATATATTTTTATATGATTTATATTATATATAAATAGAACTATTTTATATATAAATAACACATTTTTCTTAAATGTATACATGCATGTGTGTGTATTTATATATACAAAATAATTATACACAATACACGCACATATATTATGTAAACACAAACTTTTATTTTGGATTCGATTAATCACGATTAATCGTTTACAGCCCTACTGTAGCTCAAATATATTTCGTAAAGTCGGCCTATCTGTTTGATGTTAGTAACCTTGCAAACTTGGGCAAATCCATTTTTTCATCCTCTAAAGCATTCGTTGTGTCGACCTGCTACCTCATTAACAGACTTTTCCACACTGACTAATACAAAAACTCATAAAATCATCCATTTAGATTGCCGATCAGCAGATCATATTTCCAGTTTAGTGTGTGATATGGATCAGACAGTTAGTGAATACTGTGAGTGGAGGATGGAAAATGGATCACAAATTTCTTTTTTTACTTTTTAATGGAAAAAGACATTAGTGGACCTACGATGATTAAATAATGCACCATATGACCGCTTTAAAATTCTCCAATACTCCCACCCACTGATTACTGTAAACTTCTAGCACAACAGAAAACAGCACGACCCAAAACCCTCCCTCCACGAAAACAGAAACTGTTTACACTGCCATCATCTTTGTGCTTTAAGCATCGTGAAAGATTCTCACGAGAGTGTCTCGGGGCATCTCAGCTTTCAGAAAGAAGAATGAATCACGTTTCGCCATTATTTTCTGGTTCATAATACAGAGCTGGACATTTTCACATGTGACAGTTCTGTGCCATACAGGAGAAGAGGCTCATTTAAAATGCATGCATTCTGTTAAATAGTGTATTATCGTCTGCTCGGGATCACACATGCTGAAACAAGCTCATCAATTAAACATGTGAATGCAGAGTGACTGAGCCAGCGAGTAGTAATGCCACGCTGTGCCCGCAGCACACACACTGCACATGCCACTATCTGAGAGCCTCAAACGGATGAGGAGTGTGTTTTATAGGATATTCAGACGGCCTCTAACCTGTCAGTTTAATGCTCAGAGTCGCTATAAACCTGACAGCAACCGGCCAGGAAGCATGTATATGTGTGTATATATATATATATATCACCAAGGTTGCATTTATTTGATCAAAAATACAGTAAAATCAGCAATATTGTGAAAAATTATTACAATTTAAAAACATGCACAACTAGTAACTCAGAGTCGCTATAAACCTGACAGCAACCGCCCATATATAAGTATATATAGGCCTAATCACCAAGGCTGCATTTATTTGATCAAATATACAGTAAAATCAGCAATATTGTGAAATATTACAATTTAAAATAGTTGTTTTCTATGTGAATATATTGTAAAATGTATCAATATTTGAATTTTTCAGCATCATCAGTCTTGAGTGTCACATGACCCTTCAGAAATCATTCTAATATGATGATTTAATGATCAAGAAACATTTCTGATTATTATCAATGTTGAAAAGAGTTGCTGTTTGATTTGTTTGTGCAAATTGTGATGCATTATTTTCCCAAAATTGTTTGATTAATATATAGTTCTAAAGAGCAGCATTTATTTGATTAATATTTCTGATTAATAGATACTACGTTTAAATCACACAAACGCTGGCAAATCTATCATCCTGAAAAGTAAGTGTACTACTAAAAATACTAATAAAAGGTATTTATTTTAGTGCTGCAGGATTTACTTGTTTACATTGACACGTGGAACTTCAATATTTATTTATAATATCTAGAATGCTGATATCGTCGTCTTTAATTTGTATAAATAGCCTACCACCGGCTTGCATGGGCTGCAGAAATACTCAGAGCTACATAGAAATCTAAAGATAACAACCATCATAAATATGCACATACGTACATGAATATGCATTGTTATGAATTCTTTGATGTCAATGGAGGGATGTTTTTTGCTGCGAGGAGTTATTTGATTTGGCTCGTTCTTTTCATCCCTAGTTCACAAAAAAACGTGTTAACCAGAACTCTGAGTAACCACGATAACAGAGTCGTCACTGAAACGACCTCACGTGTGTGTGTGTGTGTGTGTGTGTGTGTGTGTGTGTGTGTGTGTGTGTGTGTGTGTGTGTGTGTGTGTGTGTGTGTGTGTGTGTGTGTGTGTGTGTGTGTGTGTGTGTGTGTGTGTGTGTGTGTGTGTGTGTGTGTGTGTGTGTGTGTGTGTGTGTGTGTGTGTGTGTCAGAAACAGAGGATCTGTCCTGAACGGGATCTGACAAAACTCACAGGAATAGTCTGTCCTATTTTTATGCGCTCAAAGATTTAAAGAGCTGAATTGTTAATGCACGACACAATTACAGTATCTATTGCCTAAATCGTGCCAGAACTTCTTTTTTTTCAACATGCATAAAACAACAGCCCACAGTTAATATTAGTGGTGTTTGCTCATGCAAAACTTGACTTTGTTTTGTTATTTATTTTTTCAGCAGTTTTCTGGTCCGGCAAGTGAAAACGGTGCGTCTGATCGGTTAGTAAAGTAACAGGACAACAACACACTTGATATAAGGAATCACTTTAACGCTGCAGGACCAACTTTTAAAAATGCTGGGTTGTTTCTACCCAATTTTGGGTCAAATATGGACAAACCCAGCCGTTGGGTTACATTTTAAAATTACATTTTTAACTCAACGTTTGGGTTTGTCCATATTTGACCCAAAATTGGGTAGAAACAACCCAGCATTTTTTAATGCAGACAGTATTATTTTGATTAACCCTATAAATATGAAATTTGATGCACAAATTTATAAAGCCTTTAAATGATCAACATGATCAAAACAAGCTGAAAAACCTGTTGCACTACATGCCTTCTGTCGTCCGATTAATAGTTCAGACTTTATTAGCGCGTAAAAGGCCTTTTCGTGTAACTGCACAAACGTCCACCGTGTCTTTCTGCGGTCAAATCTGCACTGATTTTTATAAAGTAAACATAAAGTAACTTTTGTATTGTTAGTAATATTTCAAGACGTGCTTTTAAGCAAACTTGATTCTCCATTCATAATTTTTTTGGTAGAAAAAAACACATTCAGAGATGTGAGTCTCAAATATGATCATCAGGCTTTTGAGGAACGTTTATTAGTTCATCTGTCAATCATCATTGTATGTTTTAAAACTACAGTGCTTTGATCATAAAACGAAGTAAATATCATCTTACTAAGACCTATTGACTAATATTTATATGCATTTTATGTTAGTATCTATACACTCTAAAAATGCTGGGTTGTTTTAACCCAATTTTGGGTCAAATATGTAACTTTGGATCAAAAATGCAATTTAAAAATGTAACCCAATGGCTGGGTTTGTCCATATTTGACCCAAAATTGGTTTAAAACAACCCAGCATTTTTTAGAGTGAGATCTAACTGATTCACTTTTTGTAAAAAAAAAAGTAATTATAATTATTCACCTAGGCTACATTAAAATTGCCTATTTTCCTCCTCAATTATATATTCTAACACTTGATGTGAAACACATGATATCCGATTAAAAACACACGCACACTTTTTAAAAGGCTCAATAAACTAGTTCTGTTATTTGATAAGCCAGGCTTTTAAACCCCCTCAGTGTTGGACAGATGGGGATGGACAGTCCCATATGAGGCACCTCATGCCCTCTCAGCATCTCTCCACCTGTCCATCACGAGCCAACGAAATCAATATTACCACCACAAGATCATATCTAGCTATATCAGATGTTATTTTGGCCTTACCTAACCATTCATGATCTGACCTAATAGCCAGAAGTAAAACTACGACATGAATGGCATGAACTACAGTATAACCGTGACCCAGCAGGTCAGACTGGTTCAGTATGTGATCATCTGTCACATTTTCCTCCTGGCAAACCGTCACACATTATCCTCACACGTTAAACAGGTGAGACCGCATGTGAATGTAAGGAACACAGCCAAGTATTTACCATAGTACTGATTGATTACCATGTTCACATAGCCTACTATTTGCATTGTAGTCTGTATTTCTAGCTACTTTTTATTAGTCACTGGCTAAAGCAAGTTCTAATTGGACCTATATAATGTTTACTAAAAGTGACAGTAACACAATGAACAACACACTGACTGATTTCAATGGTATTCACAAGGAAGTTCAAAACATATCATAAAGATGTACAAACACCTGGTTTTGTCATTAAGAGTTGAGTACGTTTGTCGATGTTATTGTTACAAAGTTTCACTCTATAAAAACCTCTTTATTGAGTGAAAGAGAGTTTAACTTATGAAGAGCGAAACACCAAAGTTAGTTTCTTACCGTGCGTGTTTCCCGTGCTGCGCGCGGTGTTGTTTCTGATGGCGCGCGCCCACCGTTCCGCCTCGCGCAGGTTCACGTCCTCCTCCTCCTCATCATCATCATCGTTATTATCCTCCGTATTGAGCACCAGCCGAAAGCGACGCTCGTCCCTCTGGCGAACCGGACTTGAAGACATCCACCGGCACCGGTACGGGTAGAAATACGCGCACAGATACGCGCCCTGGTCCTCGCGCTCGCCCCGGTGCGCGCGGCTCCCCAGGCAGTCGCGCAGGTCCAGGTGCTCGGATGAGGATGATGGGGGTGATGAAGGGGGGTTGATCCTCTGGACCGTGAGGCAGCTGTCCGACAGACTGAGCGCGTACGTGAGCCGCCCGGTGTCCGCGTCCGTAAACACCCCGTGCATGCGCGTATCCGCGGCGGGCCCGTTCCGCTGCTGACGCGACGCGTCCGGTTCATCCATCCCGCGACGGGACGGTGCTGCAGTGAGTGCGCGTGCAGTGCCGCGGGACGTTGTTTAAACACGTGCGCGCGCGTGTGTGCGTGTGTGAGAGTCAGAGAGAGAGTTCACAAATCTCTCCCTAGTGACAGAAAAGCGGCATGACATTAAATTTATGGAGGCAAAGGGCGTGACCGTGTGAAGAGTCTGAAGAGCACACACTCCTCCGTCACCAAAAAGTGCTCAGATTATGACGGTGATCTCGAAAGAATACCGTTGCCATAAAAAAAACGTATATTACTTTATAGTATTCAAAAAAATCACAAGTTTGTAAGGTTATTACGTTTACTTAGATATTCGCTCGGTTACTTAAAAAACAATAATACAATGAAAAACTTAAAATAGCCTATAAAATAAAGGTTAACTGAAATAAAATTAAATTACAAACATAACTTATTTAATTTATTTCGTTTGTTTTAACAAGAATTAGGCTAATACATAACTAAAACTTATATAAAAACGATATAGACGTAGCCTATGAAAAAACATAGGCTACTAAAATGACAAAAGCTTAATGACTGTAAGAATTATTTAAACTAACAACAACAAAAAACTTGCAAAAAATATAGGCCTATATAATTAACTGAAATTTAAACCTATAATCAAAAAAGCCTATAACAGTGCAGAAATTATACTAAAAGAAAATATATATTTTTAAACAGGTAATGCATAGTGCCATTTAAAAATAAATAAAATAATAATTATATATATATATACAATTCCAGAAACTTTCCATTAAGGGATTTTATAAAGCACAAAAAATCACATTGCATTGCTCTGGCCTAGTGAACTGTATCGAGCTACAACAAAGAAAGAGAGAAGAACAACTTTTGAACCTGATGATGATATTTATGTAAAATACTTTGTCCTCCAGATAACAGTTTCCTTCAGTTCAAATCTCGCCATACTGCGTCAGAGTGTTTTATGGTGATGATCACCTGTATATCATTGAACGGTGTTTGAAACCCAAACCACTGCTGGAGAAAACAATCATTAGTGTAATTGGACATCAGACTAACACCTCTAAATAATACACAGCAAAATCCCCAGTGTTAAATCAACACTGCTCGGAGCATATATGGTCCCACTCTACAGAGTGTTAAAATAACACTGAAGCAGTGTTAAAGTTAATGAGATAATTAAGTGATTAATCAAGTGATGATTGAACATTAATGATGAACACCTGCTCTTAACAAGCAGAATCACTGAAGGAAAGAGAAACACAAGAACTACAACTGACTTTTAGTCACAGCTTTAAATTAAATCAGCTGAAGATAAAAATAAGACATTAAATCTGTGAAGATCTCAACAGTGAACGATTAAACAACTCCACAAACAGCATTACCAGCTTCACTTATTACTAACCAGGACTGACTTTATTTCTGTCAAATGTCTACAGAAGTTTTATTGAGAATTAACAGAGGTTTAGATGTTGATGTTTTTGTCACCATTTAAAAATCACCATTATGGTGAACAGTGTTGCCTTTAGTTGTGCAATTTGATTCTTTTTTTATTATTTGAGTTCATGGTCATTGTAACAGTGTTTACCAAAACACACAAAGGTTGCAAAGAAAGCCAGCAACAAAGATGGTCAGGTGATAGGCCTATAGTTTTCAACAAGTACAAATATTAAAAAATGCTATCATTTACTGAAAATGGTTATTTGGTATTAATAGATTTTCAATAACATTCATTTATTTCTATAGATCAGTCATCAAGCTGAATCTTTATTTTTAAAATATTGGGAAAATAATCTTTGGACAAACACACAGACATCAAGAATCAAAGTATGAATCTCATTAATGGTGACATGCTTTATGCCGCAATGCATTATGGGAGGCACCATAGTATAAAAATCATGGCTCCCAGCATGCATTGCAGCATGAAGCATGTCACCATTGTTGAGATTCATACTCTGATTCTTGATGTCTGTCGTTTCTAATATAAAAATAATAATTTTCAAAAAAAATCTGAAATGTATATCAAATTTTTAATTCAGGATGACTGCTCTGTGTAAAAAAAATTACTTTTATTAATAACTAATAACAACTTTTGTTTTTTGTCAGGGATAAGATTAATGAATCTTTCATCTTTATAATAATGAAAACGATAACACCAGGACATGTAATATTTTTTGCTTCTTTTGTAACATATTATGAGTTTTGGTAAATATTGTTACAAAGAGCAAAATTGCACTTAAAATCTTATGAGTCAAACTGCCCAACTAAATGAAATACTGATCTCCATAATGGTGACCTTTTTTTAACATCGACGTCTAAACTTTTGTCCATAGACATATACCAGAAATAAAGTCAGTCTGGTTAGTAATAAGTGAAGCTGGTAATGCTGTTTGTGGAGTTGTTTAATCCTCCTCTGCAGAAATCTTTAGAGATTGAATGTCTTATTTTTATCTTCAGCTGATTTAATTTAAAGCTGCGACTAAAAGTCAGTTGTAGTTCTTGTGTTTCTCTGTTCTTCAGTGATTCTGCTTGTTAACAGCAGGTGTCCATCATTAATGTTCAATCATCACTTGATTAATCACTTAATTATCTCATTAACTTTAACACTGATTCAGTGTTATTTTAACACTCTGTAGAGTGGGACCATATATGCTCTGAGCAGTGTTGATTTAACACTGGGGATTTTGCTGTGTAGTAGCTGGTTGTCTCAGCGCGTTTAGTGCGAAACTGTGCGATCGCTTCCTTATGCTTCAGTCTGGAGTATTTGTCAGCATACATTGATCATGATGTAAAACAATGGTTTGGAAAGAAATCTGTGCATCAAAACAAGGTAGTGTTAACTCATAGGCTTCTTAAAGATTTTGTGTTCATTAAATTTAACAAACGAGGTAACCGGCGCAAAACCAATATTGATAAAAATGCCCCCTCAAAATTAAGATATGAGGCAAAATGTCCCTATGAGTTTTTGTTTTTAGTATTTATGACAGATATAGTGGTGTTTCCAGAATATCAGCACAAGTGCGAATAGCAATTGTGATAGTCTATTGATTTTACAACAGTTCAATAAACAAGAAGTTAATGTAAGCTGACTTTCATTTTAGTCTTGGACGAACCTGGTCTGGTTTTTGCTCTATTTCACAAATAAATAAATCAGCAGTCTCAAAGCAACTGATGGAGTCCACGTTTTAAAGGAATCGTTTGACTGAGTGACTGACTGAATGATTGAATGACTCGCTCACTCATTCAGAGAATGATTTGCCGCCACCTACTGGCAGTTTTAGTTTCATATTTTTTTTTCCATCGCTTAATTTTCTATATTTATATCTCGCACCTGCGGCTGATGAAAGCATACATGCTGCAAGAAAGACTGTCCGCACTTTCTTAGAAGTCAATAAGTTGTCGATAAGTTTTAAACGTCAGAATTGTGTAAAACATGTATGTAGCCTATGCGCCTTAATATTGTGTTAAATCACTTAAATCCCTGTTCTCCATTTTTCATTGCTTTGCTTTCATGGTCTTGTCTTTGTCAGATGACATCCAATAACATCAACTGTTTGTTTGAGACCGCCCCCAAATTGCCAAGGCCCCCAGCTTTAATGTTGTTTATATGTAGGCTATATGTGGAGTTTTTAATACGCTTTAAGACAAACCATGTGTAAATTCATAAGTCAACACCATTGCTGAGTATTTTCTCCTTTAAACTGCAGTGAACCAAAGACAGTCTCAAAAACACGGTTAGAAATCACTGGTGTTTCTGACGTCACAAACTACCTTGTAACCAATTAGATCAACGTGTGATCGTCAACACGAGTGGATCTCTGAGCTGAGTGAGTGGAGGCGGGGCTCATTTGCATATTCATAGAACTGTGAATTCTAAATGAGAAAGGTGTTACTACATTTAAGGAAAAAAAAAAGTTTAAATGTGTAATTTTGGTGATCGAAGAGTTAAAATGATTGACGGGGAATTTTTTGACACATTTTTAGAGTTATAAATTTAAATATTAGGCCTATAATTACAATTCAATTGCATGTGATATGTATGATTGTTAAATAATTACGTTTATTGACCTTTATTTTGTAAGATTCCCAGAAAAACACAGAGAGAGATCGCCTGCATATTTGTGGGTGGATTGTTGTTGTAAAAGTTGTGAATGATAGGCCTACATTGTGAAAACCTCCAAGCTATCTATTCCACTCACAATCTAGCGTTAGCTATTAGCATTCGCTGATGAATCTGTCACGACTTGAAGTTTAAAGTTTTCTGAGTCATCATTTCAGGTCAACACATTTTATTTAGGCTATATTAATGCCTAAGGTCAGTTATATCAGTAATGCATATAAAGCTCATGCTGTAGAAATACTCTGTAGGCTATATATGCTAATGCTAGCTATGCTGAGACAGTCACATCTTGTTGTGTTGTTGATAGCCTAAAAACAATGCGATAATCAAGTTAATTATAAATTACTTAGATATTCATGACTTAAACTTATATTCATATTGGTTATTCAGCACGTGAAGGTGAAATATATGGTTTATGCTTAATTGTATATTTGCCTATAGCCTATATAGTTTTTGACTGATTAGTGTAAATTGTAGCCCAAATTACAAAAAAGTCCAGACAAATGACAAATATTTTGACACATCTTTTAAAAAGGCAGGTTAATATATGGTTAATATATTTTAAGTTGCTTATCAATATAACTATATTGAGTTGTGTGTCTGTTATATGTTTTTATGTTACCTTCTGATTCTCTCATAGTGTTTTTTTTTTAAATATTGATATTGTGGTGAAACTGTTGCCAATTTTTACGTTGTGAACCTTTCATAGCCTAGCTGTTTTTGAATATTTTATATTGTGAAATTGTTTTCTCATTGTTTTATTTTATGCTTGTGAAGCATTTCGAGTTGCATTACATGTATGAAAAGTGCTAAACAAATAAATCTTTATTATTATTATTATTAGGCTATTATTATAAATGATTAATCAAATGTGTAGCCTATGTAAAATAAAGACTAGGCTATAGGCCCCAATAGATATTGTGACAAAATTACACAAGAAAAAGTCAAAACAAAGAAGTAGCCTAGTCAACATTTTGAAGTGGATCAAAAAAAGTTAATCAAAGTTCATGTATAACTTTGATGAAAGGTTTTTTGATCCATGTCAAATGTTGACTATATGTTGTATGCGTAGTAGCCTATATACACAAATGTTGCATATCTCTATTTCTCATGATCTTGACAAAAGCTTTTTTCTCGTGATCTTAGTTGAAAAATAAATTAAAAATAATAATAATGAATCTCCTTTTAGGCTTCCGTACCTTTGGATAGTTAAAAAAAACACACCTCTCCCGTTTTGAAAACGCCCCCAAATTTGGAAACGCCCCCTTTTCGTTCAGCACGGCCCACTTGTCACGTGGTCCGTGACGCGTCCGCTGTATAAAAGCGCTCGCTCCCTCTTCCTCGCTCTCTTCCTCACCGACTCCTCGTGGATCGCGAGCTCCTCCTCGGACACAAAGAAGAGTCTATCTCCATTTAAAAGTGTTCGTAATGAATCTCACGCGAAGAAGATGCGAGCACAGCACTTCCAGACCACCTTGATTAATCATTAATGTAAGTCTGATTACTAGGGATTCATTAATCGCACTAGGTTTATTCGTGCACGCGCGCTGCAGTAATGGCGGTCAGTGTTAAACTTAGCACGTTTGTCTTCCTGCAGGCCGAGTTTAATGTGACTAGATCTGGATTTTCTGGTGGCTGTCTCACTGTGATTATGCCAAGCAGTTCCCTGAATTGGTGGGTGTTGCTTTTTTTTTTTTTTTTTTTTTTAGTATTGAGCTTTTAAATAATCATTGGATTTACATATATAACATGTAATGTTCATATGTGAAGTTGAGCGTGTTCTGTGATGAGACAGGAAGTGCCGTCTGATGCGATAACTGACGATGGCAAAACCAAAATGATCCTGAGACACAATGTGCAGATATGAAGTTCATCATCACTGCTGATCCGCTGAATCTGATCACGTGATCTCTCTCTCTCTCCTCAGGTGATCGTCTGGATCTGATTCAGTGCTGAGCAGGTAAACACCTCTTCTCAATCCTCTCACTGTACACACACACACACACGTGTGTTCGGCTGAATCTTCCCAAGATGAAAACGCTGCATTGAAAGCGGGGTCGTGGCTTGTGGTATTTTGGGGTCCCACCCCCTTCCCCCCCATGTGCTCGAGTCCCGGCCCGGCTGGAGATGCCCTCTGAACTACCCTAAACTGATGGCCAAATATTCTGAGGAAACCAGAGCCGGTGTGAACCTGCTCCTGTGATCTCTTGTGAAACTCGTCTCACTCCGGTTTTCTCTTCACAGACGGAGCAGAAACACCACGAGATCCTGATTTTCCGGGATTCTCCGCCGGTATGTATCAATCAACAGGTATAGATCTCAATTCATTACTGGTTTGAAACTCTGGGAACTGTTATTAATGATTGTATTTGTAAAATGAGTTTGTCTCCTCTTGGCCTGAGTAATCCAAACTTTCCTTAAACAAAACTTGGGCTGTCACTGTTTTTGGTAATAGTTATATATATATATATATATATATATATATACATATATATGCAATAGCCTTTAAATAACAAAAAATACACGTATAATAACAGTGAGGATGTAATTGGTTCAAATAAAGTATCAAAAGCAAGTAATCAAATGGTTTTATTGAACGCTTTTAAAGTATGTAATGTGACATACTAACTATAAAATAAATCACCTTATGGACAATGCATGTAACAAATGCCTGCAGAGGGCGCCAGCGGACTGGTGTACGCTCTACAGCAGATCGAGTCCCAGATTACTATTGGCCAAATAACATTTTAATTAAAATGTCCACTTAATCTTTAATAGTTGGCCACCTTGCTATAAATACTGCGGCTGCTGTATTTTCTTGAACTGAGTTGGATGTTTTGTCCATGTTGTTCATTGCGATTTTCAAAAGTAGTAACCCTCGCTCTGTTCGCATAATTAGAAACATTGATGTATCTTCCTGTGTAGGTTTATTAATTATTTGTGTTATATATTTGGTGCAAATATTGTTCCCAGATGAGTGTTACAGGCAACCCAGACTCGCAGAGATGCCGTTTGAGACGCTCCACGTGTGTAAATCGTCACGTCAGACTTAATATGCGCTCTCAAATGCACGTTAATGGAAACCCAAACGCACATGTGGAGACTTGAGTTCATGTGGAGCAGCGTTTACTGTGAACCGATTCGCTGAAACTCGTAACATGCACGCATGTAAATGATTAAAGCGTCGCACTTCAGAGTTCATCTATGCGCTGCTGGTTTCAATCAAACCGCAGCCTTTGTGAATTCAGTTTCACAGTAGCACTGATATATTAAAGCATTTAAAATCTGAGTATCAGTGAAGCATTAAACGGTCTGATGCGGTTCGTGGATCCTCGTGCTTTGAATGCACCGCTTCCGGTGTGTTTCCAGATAATCCACACGCTAAACTGCTATCGAGGACTTGAATTAAACCAAGGAATTGTGACCGCCGTAAACTATCAAGCACTGCAATTTAATGAAATATTGAATATTATACAGACACTTAATACTTGTTATTGCATTTTAATAAACTGCACTTTCAGTTAAACATTAGCATTTGGTTTGTGAAAGGTGTTTTTACGCAGGTTTGGACTTGCGTTTAACAGCGTTCTGACCAGCAGGGTCGAGGCGTTGAAGTGCTTTGACTCAATTGAACCGTTTGCATTGGGTTCCTAAAGCGTTGTCTCCTGATCACTGGTGTACGTCAGTCACTCCATGTTCAAAAGTGTCGTGTTTATGTGAAGTTGAGCGTGTTCTGTGATGAGACAGGAAGTGCCGTCTGATGCGATAACTGACGATGGCAAAACCAAAATGATCCTGAGACACAATGTGCAGATATGAAGTTCATCATCACTGCTGAGCCGCTGAATCTGATCACGTGATCTCTCTCTCTCTCCTCAGGTGAGCGTCTGGATCTGATTCAGTGCTGAGCAGGTAAACACCTCTTCTCAATCCTCTCACTGTTCACACACACGTTCGGCTGAATCTTCCCAAGATGAAAACGCTGCATTGAAAGCGGGGTCGTGGCTTGTGGTATTTTGGGGTCCCACCCCCTTCCCCCCCATGTGCTCGAGTCCCGGCCCGGCTGGAGATGCCCTCTGAACTCCCCTAAACTGATGGCCAAATATTCTGAGGAAACCAGAGCCGGTGTGAACCTGCTCCTGTGATCTCTTGTGAAACTCGTCTCACTCCGATTTTCTCTTCACAGACGGAGCAGAAACGCCACGAGCTCCTGATTCTCCGGGATTCACAGCGGTGCGTATAAATCAACTACATTTATAGTAACGCGAGTTTTAAGACGTGTAGGTTAATGCTTTTCTGGGGGTCAGAATTAGTTCTGATGGTTTCTGGGATTAGCAAGGAACAAATCTGACCCAAGATCAGTGTTTAGATGTTCAAGCCTGTGATGAAACAAGTTATCCCTGTCTGAAAACAACATGTTGATTTATGGTAACCTGAGGCTTAATATAAAATGGAAGAGAACTTATTTTCCGGATGCTTCTTCCGATCGTCAAAGGCCAGCAGTCGGGGAACCTTCATGCAAAACGAGATCAAAGATGGAGACACCCCAGTGAAGCTTTTTGCACTTTTTCTATTTTAGTCCCAGTCACTTAAGAAGTTCTGCAATCAACGCAATAAAGAAAATCTGCAAATGACCCCCGAAACCTCACCCACGCTCAAAATAACTACTGGGTAATTTGCTAGTCAGAGAACAAAATTAGTTTTTTTTTTTTTGGCACATGCATTAAAGGAGAACTCCGGTACAAAATGAACCTTTGGTCTAATTGCACATTGTTACCTAGTCAACCGTTATCTGAGATGTGTTTTCATGATTATCGAATGTAAATAGTTTTATCTCTAAAAACAGTTCAGCCTTTAACGCTAGTATATAGGGCATTGAGTAATGACAAATAAAAGTCGCTTGTTAATACCACTAACAAGGCTCAAAATAGCCCCACACTAACTCGGCAGCATAATGAGGGTCTCTACCTTCAACCCGAAGCATTGAGAACTTTGACATTGTCCAGACAGTTTAATAAGAAGATATTTTATACAGTCAACTTCGCGTAGCCATCTTTGAAACAGACTCGATCTAGGAACGCCGATCCAAATGCGCTGAACTGTGTAGAATCTCACATGAACCAGAACCTGCTCCTGTGATCTCTTGTGAAACTCGTCTCACTCCGGTTTTCTCTTCACAGACGGAGCAGAAACGCCACGAGCTCCTGATTCTCCGGGATTCACAGCGGTACGTATCAATCAACAGTACATTTGTAGTGAAGTGAGTTTAAGACGTGTAGGTTAATGGTGTTCTGGGGTCAGAATTGGTTCTGATGGTTTCTGGGATTAGAAAGGAACAAATCTGACCCAAGATCAGTGTTTAGACGTTCAAGCCTGTGATGAAACAAGTTATCCCTGTCTGAAAACAACATGTTGATTTATGGTAACCTGAGGCTTAATATAAAATAGAGAACTTTTATTTTTATGTAGGCCTGTAATAAACTTGACTGTTTTCTCCCACTTTCTACAGAAATGCCCATCAGTGTCTGTGAGTGTTGGAGAGTGACGACAGACCATGAGAATAACTGAAACTTGCTTTATTTGAGAATAAACATTGTAAAAGATATGAAAATGCCTCCTGTCATGAGTTGAATGATGTTTTCTTCAGTGTGTCCAGGAAGTATTGCTCCTCCTGCAGGAAGTCTCGGTCCTGTTAGAGAAACCAGCAGAAACACTTAGTGCGTGTGTGTGGGATGTTGTCCGTTTAGGGTAATAATGGCTTTCAACTTAACTCAAATATTTCCCAATTATTGTACTGGTTTAGTGATTTGTGCTGATCTCTGCAATAACTGGATTTAAAGAAGCATTTTAGAGGTTAATTTGTTTTAATATATAATTTAGATTATCTTATTGCATTATAATTAATAAAGTGTTAACTTATTTACCCACAAAAAAAAGAATTTATTGCCAATTCACCTTCACAATTGTTTATTTTGAACATTGCAATAGCAGATTAGTATATATTGCATTTTGCTTCACTTTCATCATGTTATAAAATTTAGTTTGTAATTGAATACTAGACCACTATGCAGTCTATATATTTTCTATCTGGTTGATGTGCCACAAAAGCAGTTTCATGCATGTGGATTTGTACACTGCACATTTTGGCAAATTAAATAATGAATCTGGATATGTCATGCATATGTACTGTGGAAATGGTAAGAATAGGATGGTATTTCATTGTTCTGAATGCAACCTTAAAAGGACTGTGTCTAAGGTTTATGGGTAATAGTCAGAAATCACTCATCATGGCCAAAGAAATGATGGGCCTGATCAATACCCACTCTTGTGATCTTGGGTCACTTGAGAGTTGAGTATACATGACAGTAAGACTGTCTGATGTCTTTAAAATGCCAAATTGCAGTGTCCTAAACCCACACTCTCTAATACCACTTCGAGGACAAGTGTATCCCATCATGCATCATGTTCAGGAACTCGCATGCCTCGAAATCATGAGAAGTTGAGAAACATTCCACTGTTAAATTAATTAGATATTACATATTATTTGGTGGTAAAACAAAGTTTTGTACAACATTTGCAACTGCTTTTTTATTTAATTAAAATTGTGTCCTGTTAAATATTGGACTGCTGAACAGTGCGTGCATAGTCGTATTTTTTTTTTTTCAGGTGCATTTTGCCAATTCCAAACCACATGAATCTTTTAATACTACTATTAATTTAGTATTTGATCATTTATAATTAAGTGTTCATTGTCCACGCACTGTACATTTAGAAGTCTATCTTAAAATGCTAAGTACTAAAAAAAACAAAGCTCTGTAAACACTTGCATTTTTGCAACATTGAGTGTAGGGGTGGGCGATATGGCAAAAATATATCACGATTTTTTTCAGGAAAATCACGATTCACGATTTTATCACGATTCCTTTTCATGTTGGTTTTACTATTTTGCAAGTGACTGAGCATCACAGCCAAACTAATGTCCCTATTTTAAAAACAAAGCCTTAGGTAACAAAATATAAAATAAAAAAGAATGGCAGACATTTAGGCCAAAGTGGCGAAGATAAAAAATATTTGTCATTGTCTTTGTTATTAAAAATTAAGAACAAAGATACACATACACAACTTAATATACAAATAAAAAAAACAGTGCTTTATTTTTTCAGCTACAGGTGTATTTAACAGCATTGAAGAAAGTAATTAAATGAACAAATATGAAAATAAAACACAACTTAGACTTCACTGTATAAATTTTACATTGATTCTTATTAAAGCGTCTATTAAAGTTCTCAGTCAAGAGTGAGTGAGATGCTCTTTGTATTTTGTTGTTTTATTAACAGGGATAGTTCTCCCAAAAATTTAAAACTTTGACAAGGCAGATTTTTTCTATTGTTCTTTCACTTTAGACATAACCAACTTTATGTAAACCTTGTGTGTATTTGACAGTATTAGCGCAATAAGATAACTTAGTTCAGTAACGGGTGCTGTTAGACAGGCATGTGCGCGCGTCGGGTCTATTGCGCTCAGAAAAGCGCCCGTTAGAACAGCGCATCAGCAGCGAATGACATGTTTAACCGGCAAGGCTTTAAAGCACATGCAAATAATTCATTTTTATTAACTACAGTGTCCCGTTCCTCTGCATTTCATGTGGATATACGTCGCACTGTACAGCATGTTGAGACGGAGGCGCAAGAAATGCAAACTGATAAAATGGACGATCCTACGATATTTCTTCAAAAGCAGATCGTGGAGACATTTTAATCGCCCACGATCAAAAATCGTAATATCGCACACCCCTAATTGAGTGTGTCCCATCATTGGGTAATCAAAAGTTCGACACACATTTGCAGTCTTCACGCCTACTTGAACACTTGGGCCAAATACAGGAAATACGTCATGTAAGTAGACAAGTGGTCAAGTGCAAAGACAGCGAGTGTGGGTATTTGGACAGGCCCGCAGTTTAAACATCCGTCCTGGAACGCCGGGCTGTGTTTAACTCCACGTTTTTATGCCCTTCCCTCACCAACTCTCCTCCGTCTCGTTCACTTAGAGGTACATCATTGCTTACGTTACATGAGTGCCCATGTTATACCAAATTCTGTGACTGTATAGTTGCTGTATTAACCCAATCCTGACCCCATAGTCACTACAGCACCCACTACTGGTGGAAACCTGGCAATGGATCAAGTTGCATTGTGGTCTATGGATCTGCCTGAAGTGTACATGTTGAGCACTTCCCCTGGGGGAATCCCCTCCGCCATTTTGAAGTGTGTTCAACTTTGGGAAGTTTATGTGGACAGATCGATTGTGACCGAGGGAGCGAGTCACTTTAAGCAGCTCCATATCCCACAATTCAACTTGATTGTGACGTCACAGCAGATCGCACTTAACCGAAAGTGTAGAGAGAAGGGCATAAAAATGTGGAGTTGAACGCAGCCATGGTGTCTAACCAGCCGTGAGCCTCATTTACATCAATATGGTTCCTCTGTGTCGTGCGGATTCTGGTATTCCATTAGGATTATAATTATAATAGTGTATGGTTATCTTGGTGTGAACGAGCCTTCAGTGTGTGTGATGATTGATGAACCTCAGAGACTGATTCGACCAGTTCACCTGCCAGTATAATGATGATTACACACTCCGGCCACTGGGGAGTGTGACGAGCACTCGTCCGTCTGTAGAGATTACCAGAGGAACTGAAGGCGGCCATTTTGACTTGTTGAAAGTTGTAAGATGTGCTCACTAGTTTACACTAGCTCCGATTGACTTCATTTCACGTTGAAGTGGATTGGAAATGGCATTTAATCTGGATCAACTCGTCTGATCTACTGATCATTTCATTATTGGCTTCAAAATGGATGGGAAATATAGTGAGATCTTTCCTCTTTTATTTATTTATTCATTTATTTTTGCATATTTAACTTTAGCTATTTTTTTTTATTTCGCTATGCTTGCTGAACAGCCATTTGTAGTGGTGTCTGAAACCATAATGGACGCTATGGAGTGCACTCATTCAATCCCACAATGCACTGCAATAACGAGTGTACACTCGACAGCTAGAGAATACCCATAACACACTGTGAGAGCCATGCGAGGAATGATTTCCCGCGTCTCACCAGAAGACGGCGCCGCTGCTGACTCATCCATTCATTCATTTTCCAAACCGCTTGTCCAATGTGGGTACATTACTGAGTTATGAGTGTTTTGAGTTATTCATCATTACTGTATATAATATACCGGTAGCCTGTTTAGTGCCTCTTTAATGCTGTGGTCAGTTTGATGGTCTAGTGTCAGAGCGTGTCATAACTTGGGGAAACTGGGTATTAAGTGGCCGTGTTGTGACGTTCATGGGTGTCGTACGGTACCTTCTCAGCGGTGTGTTTGATGAGGGCGAGTCGGGCGTGTAGTTCGCCGGGCAGTGGGTCGACAGCGGCGTTCAGGTGTGTGCTGGCCAGCGCTGGAGAGAAATCTAACACACACACACACACACACGTGACTCACTGTCCGAGACGCTGAACGCCTGCAGGGAATGAACAGGGACAGTGTACCTGCGATGAGAGGCGCTGACGTCACTGGATTGACCGGAAGAGTGTGTCTCAGTCGCTCCATGTCTCTGTGATGATCCGTCATCCTCAAGCGCTCCTGAGAGGTCACATGATCAGAGTTACGGTACATCAGTGCAGATTTACCAGTAACAAGCTATATCTCCATTAATAGTGGTGTAGAGTGACCAAACGGTCACGGTGTCGGTCAAACATCTGCTAAATATCCTCTCAGTGAAGCACAATGTATTTTAATCAAGTAATATTGTTTAAATGATTCATTGATTCAAATCGCTGTATGACATGATCCTTTTTTATAGTGAAAATGTATTACAAAGCTGCTGCTCATCAGTGTTTAGGGTATTTTTATAGTTTTATTGGTGGTTTCATGTAAATTCATCTGTTCAATTTGAAACTATTACCTGATATTGTGCTATTTAAATATAGCTCTGATAAAGATATATTTATTTAAAAACATTATGCTCATCCTTAAATCTCCAGAATGCTGTGTTTTGTTAGTAGCTTGTGGAGGAGATCACAACTTTTAAAGGCAACCTGCCCTATAAAATCTGATTTATTGGTTTCCATTTTAATGTATTCTTTTTGAATGGTTAATTTTTTTTTTTTTCTTCAAATGAATTAATAATTTATTAAATTTTAACAGTAACAAGGCCATATGAAATCTTTTTTTATATAATCCACTCAAATTGTGTTGATTTTTTTCTGGGTTCTGTTTAACGATTTAATACAAACGTATGATCAAAAAAAGTGAAAATCAAATGATTTTGTAAAACGTTTAAAATTTTATAATCAATGAAAAAAAATTAACAATTACGTAACAATGACACATTGCATTCTTTCTTTTTTTGCAGAATAAAAAAAAATTGTAATATAAAATGTTTTTTATACATACAAATAAAATATGGATGAAGAAGTTTCTTGATTGCGTGACATTCCATAAAATGTCATAAAAGGTTACAATTTTACGATTATGACTTTATAAAGAATTCTGTGGCATTCCGTATTATACAGTAAATTCTATTTTTATGACTGGATTCATATATAAATAAAATAAATAGAGAAATATATATTTATATATATTAAAAAATATAAATAAAAAATGTATATATATTATAATTATAAAATAAATATAGAAATATATTTTTATATAAAAATAATATATATATAATATAGAATAAACATTAATTTTTTTATTAAAAAAGAAATATATGTAAATATTTATTTTAGAATTTTAAAATAAATATTGACACAAAAATATACATATTTTATATATTTATAAAAAAAATACTAATTTATATATATCAAATTATGAAATAAATATAGAAATACACATTTCTTTTTCATTCATAATTATAAATATCAATATAGAAATATGTCTATGTCTGTATGTTGCTGTTTTCTACGGTGTTTGACCTGCTGTAAGCTGTGCTCCTGCTGTCTGAGTCGCTCCAGCTGTGCATGAATGCTGCGCAGTCTGGCCTGATGTTCGGCCTCCAGCTGCCTGGCCTCTCTCAGCGCTCGCTCGCCCTCCTCGAAGCGCTCCGACGCCAGCTGCAAACACACCAGAGCAAACGCGTCAGAGTCACGTGATCAGGTGCGTCACACGCTGACCGCTTCAGTCTTCACCTTGCTGAACGCCTCCACTTCCTGAGCGCGTGTTTTGAGCCGCAGGGCCGTGGCGCTCAGCTTCTCCTTCTCTCTGTCCAGCTCCTGTCTCTCTTTCTCCACACCGTCTCTCTCTCTCTGCAGCGACTCCTCCTTCTGCTTCATCTCTCCGGCGCGCAGCTTCACATCCGCCTGCTCCTGAGGATTACAGAGGAAAACTGGGATTGATTGCTCCGCCTCGCCTCAAGCAACCCTGAATAAAACTTTTTCTTTAAAGGAACACTCCACTTTTTTAGGAAATAGGCTCATTTTCCAACTCCCCTAGAGTTAACCAGTTGAGTTTTACCGTTTTCGAATCCATTCAGCCGATCTCCGGGTCTGGCGGTAGCACTTTTAGCATAGCTTAGCATAGTCGTTGAATCTGATTAGACCGTTAGCATCTCTCTCAAAAAAATGACCAAAGAGTTTAAATAATTTTCCTATTTAAAACGTGACTCTTCTGTAGTTACATCGTGTACTAAGAAAATGAAAAGTTGCGATTTTCTAGGCCGATATGACTAGGAACTATACTATAGGAACTATTCTATACCCAGAAAGTAGTCCCCAGCTCGGTAACTTCCAACGTGACCGGCACTAAGAGAGAGAGAGATGCTAACGGTCTAATCCGATTCAATGACTATGCTAAGCTATGCTAAAAGTGCTACCGCCAGACCCGGAGATCGGCTGAATGGATTCGAAAACGGTAAAACTCAACAGGTTAACTCTAGGGGAGCTGGAAAATGAGCCTATTTCCAAACAAAAGTGGAGTGTGCCTTTAAGTCACCTGCATTAAAACGTAGAATGGTATGATTGACAGATAAACAAAAATGGTAATTGTGACTTTACATCTTCACAATTTAGACTCTTTTCAGAGAATTTTTACATTATTTTTAGGTCTGTCGATTTAACATGTTCATTTAAAGGTATAGCGGAGGATTTTCTTTTTTTCCGGGTGGGTAGCCTATACTATTGGTCCACCTAAGTGTCAATCATTCTGGTGATATGTTTACGTAAGGCCGTTCACACGCTGGCGTGCGCTAAAAGCACATGTTGGGCTTCCCACTGATGCCGCAGTCGCGAAGATTCTACTAGACAGGTAAAGTTTGTCACGCTATTTGGAGAAATCCATTTAAAATCACTGCTAGTAGGCGTTCCCTCTCGGGAGCAAATAGAGTGTTGCGCATGTGCATTTTTAAAAAAATTGGAGAGGGCGGGTCTTTTCTAAAATTAGGAAAGATCCTCCGCTATACCTTTAATTATTTATGGGGAAAAAAAAATGTTTTGTCATATGATAGTAAAGCAATATCACGCGAGTAACGACATGTACCGCCACCTACAGGCGGTTTTAGTTTCTTATTTAGAGATATATCATTTCATATTATTCCAACCATATTAATAGAAAACCCATTAAAGGGATAGGTCATCATTTACTCACTCTCATGGCTGTCAAAGTCTAAAAGTTTGTGTAGTAAATTCTGTTGAATCAAATACAAATTTTATTTTTTTCCTAAGGCTACTTTTTGTAATGTCTCATTTAACACAATAATGACTTTGAATTATGTTTTGGGGGTAATTTCTAAGACAAATTTGATATGTGATTAATTAATCACCACATCTTGTAATTAATTAGATTAAAAACATGAATAGCTTAGCCCTAATTATTATACATCACCTAATTCTAACTATGCAACAACGTTGCACTGCATGTTTTACGGTCAAAATTGCAAAACTCGAGTCACAGTTTTGAGAAAATAATAATAAAATAATTGCGACAAACTCATAACCACAAGGAAAAGGCCAGGTCCAAATTGTGAGATTTAGTTTTTAACTCAAAATAGCAAGATACAAAGTCAGAATTGTGAGTAATAAAGTATTATTGATTATAGTAAATAATAATAGTACTGAGATATATAATTATCAATTAAACTGTGCTGTTTGTGTTGTGTTTACATGTGAACATTAGCTTATTAAATAAAATCCATCATTACTTTTAGGTTCATATATTTAAAAACATCTGGTATTATTCTCTTCATTGTTGGTCATGATTAATATCAGCTGTGAAGCATGAACATGCACGTTGAGTGTTTGTCCTGTGCTGGGATCTGCTGATACAGTAGTTATAGTTAGTGATGGCAATTTCAAAACACTGCTTCATGAAGCTTCGAAGCCTTTACAAATCTTTTGTTCCGAATCAATGGTTCGGAGTGTGAATCAAACAAGCCAGAGTCGCGTGATTTCAGTAAACGAGTCTTCATTACGTCATAACTGTTTCGAAACACTACGAAATTTCAATGGTTCACCGCTGGGGGCGATGATCTCTGTCAACCCATGAATCATGAGGAGTCACTGAGAACCAGTGAACAAGTGTCTGTGGGTTTTACCTGATCTCTGATCAGTTTTATACATTTGTAGACGTTTTAATTAGACATTAGTATAAATAAAATGAATAATGGTAGTTAGAGTCTTATTGGCCTGTTTAGCTGAGCCATTCATAGAACAAACAAAGCAAACCCTGACAATTGATAAGATACACTTGATAATCTTATAAGATGATTTAGATAATTCCAATTGAAAGGTTTTACTTTTAATAAAAAAAATTGCAATAGATTTGTAAAAATGTGTTTTATGCATGTTTGGCCCGGGTTTTTGTTGCATTTACACTGTTCTGACCACTAGGGGTCACTGTGGAGACTGGTGTTTCGAAGCCTTGACACAATACGGCACATTTGCTTCAACTGTTTCGGTGTTTCACAAAGCCTCGATCAGCCCACCCCTAGTTATAGTTATAGTGTGTGAGGTTTAGTTGGTGAGTCTCACACACACACCTGTGCCATGCTGAGGATGGATCCCTCTCTGTGCGCGTCTCTCTCCATGAGGCGGCTGGCTTCTCTCTCGACCCGCTCCTGTCGAAGCTTCTCCTGCGTGTGAAACCTGCTCCACTCGGCCGCTAGTTTCCGCCGCTCTTCAGCGCAGTGTTGCATGACGGACTGCTGCTCCTCCAGCAGAGCGCTCTGTGTGTGTGTGTGTGAGAGAGAGAGAGAGAGAGAGAGAGAGAGAGAGAGACAGAGACACACACAGAGAGAGAGAGAGAGAGACAAAAGTTATCAAAATGATTCCAGTTCGCATGGATACGTGGAAACGACTAAAAATTCTGTATTATGAATTTTTAAAACCAGACAAGTAATTTGACAATGTCAATTTGTAAAGAAAGACTACACGCCTGCGCACATATATATTCAAACGCACCTACCTATAGACTTAACACGTAATACGCATGTGCAATAACCATCAAAACACGAAAAGAGGCTGTTCTTGTAAAATATTCACATTATTTTGTATTTCGAATTTAGAAACTAAATAATGTGAATGTTTGTACAATAAATCTGGTATAAATTATGTCGTTTTTTGTGTGAATGTGAAGGCGGGCTTGTCATGTCATTTTGTGCCTGACCTTTGCCCTCTCCAGCTCCTCTCTCTCCATGCTGAAGTGTTGCGTCATGGTCCGTCTCTCCTCCTCCAGTCCTCTCAGAGAGGATTCTGCTTTGGCCTGTTCTGACGTCACACGCCAGCGCTCCTAAACACACAAACCAGCGTAACATCATCATGAGCCGCTTTTCCCGTTCTTGTTGCTCGACCGTGCCGATCCGGCCCAGCCAGTATGGATGGATATGGTTTAATTTTCCACTGTGGGGCTGATGACAGAGCTCTCGAATTAAGCAGTTTACTGATGGTATGAGATGTAAATAACGACGCGTTATGAAGGATGATCAGATCCCAGACAGCAACATAGTTAGCCTGGGTTTCCCCAGACTGCCTTTGCGCAGCGCGATTTTATTCTCGCTGAAAGGCAGTCTGGAAACCATGGACCTGATTTTCGCCTCGTTTAGGGAACCAATCACAGAACGGGGAGGGAGCAGCAAGACGATGACGACATCTTTGCGACACAACTAAGCAGTTTGTTTATATCTATGGAGTCAACATGGCAGCAGACGCGAAGCTACCTTTTGATGCAGCCTTAGATATTGTTCTAAGTAGTTTAGATCGCAATTTTATTTAAAAAAAAGAGCAGCGTTTGGCGTTAAACCATTTCTCTACATACGTCATCTGGTATAATGGAAACGATTGGCTATGAGCTACGTACAGGCGCATTTGATAGACATTCTTAGCACCCAATAAACGGCGCCGGCGCATTCGTAAACCACGCCTCAAATACGAAAAAATGCACATGTGGTTCCCAGACCCAAGTCTCAACGAGAATTGGGTCTGGCGTTAGCCAGGCTACAACATAGTCTCGGCCCAGGAACATTAGGCTGCTGTCACTTTAAGAGCTGACGCACAGATCCACTGTTACACATGCTTTCTTTCTCAACGGTTTATGTTCACTTAAGAAACATAACTTGGAATCTACATGTACCACATGCGGTGCGGATCTGGGCCGACACTGTTGCGGTCTAGAATATTTATTTTAATTGTATTATTAACTTGTTTACATTGCTCAAATGTGCGCTTGTCCAGTTAAAGGGTAACTGTTACCAAAATTGAACCTAGGCTCTTTTTGTTGATCTACCCGAGTTAAACTTTCATGTAAAAACATAATTAGAATGAAACGCCATTTGCCCGTATTTTAGTTTTCGGTCAAAATGCCTTTTGAATGGGAGTGAATGGGACACTACAATGAGAGCATTAAAATCGCTGTTTTTAAAACACTAAGGAGGCTCGACCCAGCATGAAACTGTGCTTGAAGTATCACCAGCGGCTCTACACATGAACTCCAGCATTGACTACATTGTTTGTGTTCACAGAGTTTACTAAAAAGAAAGGTTTCGAACAACTCACTGTAGCTGTTATATGAGGATCCTTTTTCAAATACAGGGTCAATATTGATTTTCATTAACGACAAATCAACAAATTATCCGTGAATTTATATGGAAACTAAGCTTTAGGCGCTTTCCATCTTTACTCTCCTCATGTTACGTTGCATTCGGAGATCGACTTCTTTTGACTGACAGAATTCCAGCCCCCGGAAACACTAACTGATAAAGAGTCGTACAAAACCTTTCTTTTTAGTAAACTCTGTGTACACAAACAATGTAGTCAATGCTGGAGTTCATGTGTAGAGCCGCTGGTGATACTTCAAGCACAGTTTCATGTTGTGTCGAGCCGCCGTAGTGTTTTAAAAAATTGCGATTTTGATGCTATCATTGTAGTGCCCCATTCACTCACATTCAAAAGGCATTTTGACCGAAAATACGGTCAATCTTAAAAGTGGCGTTTCCATTCTAATTATGCTTTTACACGAAAGTTTAACTCAGGTAGATAAACAAAAAGAGCATAGGTTCAATTTTGGCAACAGTTCCCCTTTAAGTTATTTAGCCCGATGGTGGAAAAGCGACTATGTTAATCAGTCTGATGTTTTATTCATGTTCAGAGCATATACACTGAGTGTGTGTGAGTTTCTCCACCTTCTCCAGCTGTCTCTGCTGCTCGCCCAGCTGTGTGTCCATCTTGGCGATGACCTCTTTGAGACGTGACCTCTCGTCGCTCATCTCGCGCTGCTGCTGACTCAAGCGCTCCTGCAGCACTGAGAGCCACAAACACACATCAGCTCGCCTGCTTCACTCACATTTATGAGTTACGGCTAAAAATAGATGTGTGCGAACTCTAAGAGGTGTTCAGGAACATGCGTGCGAATATGAATTAGGTCCTCGCGGGTCTTTTACAACGTCTTAAATCCAGTTTTTTTCATATTTAACCCCTTAAGCGTTTTTTTTAAATAGACATGAAAATGCACATTCCGAACTTAATTGGTTGTAATTCAAGAATGCTTTGGAGTATAGATGTAAGATTGGCCTTGTTTTAAAGAAGACATTTGGCAGATTTGAAGTGAAATAAATTAAGAAAGTTAAACAGAAAAAAAGTTATAGAAGTTTGAGTTTATGAAAATGTACAATGTTAAAAATGTAATTATTCATATTTTATATAAAATATTTATTTTCAAAACCTGGAGGACTCTAAAAATGGAGAAAAAAAAATCAAAGCCAAAAATATGAACATGTTTCAAATTTTAGGTTGATATCTGAAAAAATAAGCTTTCAGTGAGATTTTGTTTGGGCGCAGTACCAAACTTTTCCACTAGTTGACATTACTGCCCATATAAGGGCGCTCCATTTCCATATGTTGTGTGAGTGATCTGAACCATTATTTTTTTTACAATTTTCATACAATTTATGAAGTAGACATCCTATTCAGAAGTAGTATTGGAAGTTTGGCAGATTTTGAAATGAATTCAACCTCTAAGAAACACAAAAAGATAACGTATGTGCATTATAGCTCGCTGCCACATCACAAATGGTGAATCTATAATTATTTTCTTTATATTTAAAACATTTTCAGACCTTTTTTTCTAAAAGAATTGAATGGATGCTATCTTTTGAACTCTTGGCATGAAAACAAACTGAGGTTTCTACCATTCTTTCATGATTTTTCATGTTCATCACTATTTCAAAATAAAGGTCTGAACACGCCTTAGGAGTATGAAAATCTTATTGTTGCAAATTGATAAATTACGGCTCCTCTGTAATCTATTTTGAAAATCAGTCACCAAATATGTAAACTAGAGATTCTAAGCTTTTAAATGATATATAGTTCATCAAGATTAGTGTAGGTTTAGGATATTACTGTTTTAAATATGTAATGACTGTGGGTAATGGCTGCAATATAAGGGGTAAAAAAAATATCTTAATGGTATAACAAAAGTGTAAATGATCATATTAGGAGGTCTTAAATTTGAGTGTAAAACAGGAATCACAATATGGTTTAATATGATAATTGAATTTCAAAAGGCGATGTTATCATTAAATAAATATGATCGGTGTGCATTCAAAGTGAACACATGGCACTGTTGTGTGGCTTCATAGGAGTTTACAATCACTGAAGACTGCAGATTTAATGCTAATAGATTGCTTATTGATTGAATTATGAGTGTTTTCTTCATGGCGTTTAGATTGAAATGTGTTGTAGATGGTTGAAAGAGTGAATGTTTTATCTCCTTCATATGTTTGAATGAGAACAGACATTTCAAAATAAGAGTCCCGGTGTGTTTCGGGCTTGTTTATAATTAAAAGTCCAGCATTATGAAGAACACAAATGTTTCTGGTTATTATTGGAAACAAAATAAACTGTATCTGGCATTTAATATATTTTTAGACACATAATTCCATAATTAAAATTTTTTGTATTCTAATAAAATAATTGTGTCTCCTCCTATCCCTTGATTATGGAAGCTTGTTGTTTGTGTTTATGCTGTAGGTTATGTGTAGCGTGTGTGTGTGTGTGTGCACAGATGCACCTCTGAGCTGCTGGTCTCTCTGTCTGGCTCCGAGCTCGAGCCCCTGAGCCGTGTGCTCATGAGAACTCTCCACACGAGACGACAGGTCACCCAGCCTGCGGGAGAACAGCTCCATCTGCTCGATGACGGCCGTCAGGGACCTGCACACACACACACATGAAGAGAGGCGTCTGACGGGCGGGCGAGAGTCTGCTCTGTGAGTGTGTGTGATCGCCGGCGGGCTTCACCTGGTCTGGGACGTGGCGCTGGTCACGGCGTCGATCTCCTCGTCCTTCAGCTTCTTCAGGTGCTGGATCTGCTCTTCGTGATCTCTCTTCATCTCCAGGATGGACTTCCTGTCACACACACGTCGAACAAACCAGCTCGTTTTATTTCTGTTACCATCATCAAGGACTTAAACGTTTGAGAAAAAGTTATTCTTTTATTTGATGAAAAGCTAATAATTAGATCAAAATTAATACAGTAATTAAAAACATTCAAAGTAAAAGAAAGATGAAAAGAAAAAGAAAAGATGATATTTTATGTTTATCTGCATGTCATGTGACCATTAACTGACATCAGAGAACCGACATTATGAATATTTTGTTAAATTATTGACAAATAAACGTAAAATTGGCAATCCCTGTGACAAAACAGCTTATAAATCATATAGAATGTGTTTTCTCTCTGTCTCGGTCCTGCTGACTGTGTGTGTGTGTCTGTGTGTGTGTGTATGTGCGTGTGTGTGTGTGTATGTGCGTCACCTCTGCAGGTCTCGGAGTCTCTCCACCTCTCGGTCTCGGTCCCGTTGACTCAGTGTGAGAGAGTGTGTGTGTGTGTGAGTGTGTGTGTCACCTCTGCAGGTCTCGGAGTCTCTCCACCTCTCGGTCTCGGTCCCGTTGACTCAGTGTGAGAGAGAGTGTGTGTGTGTGTGTGTGTGTGTGTGTGTGTGTATGTGCGTCACCTCTGCAGGTCTCGGAGTCTCTCCACCTCTCGGTCTCGGTCCTGTTGGCTCTGTGTGAGTCTGCGCTGGTGCTGGTTCTGAATCTCGACTCGCTCCTGCTCCGCCACACGTGCGACGGCCGCCAGTCTCTCCGCCAGATCCTCGTTCTCCTGACGCGAGCGCAACTCTCGCTGAGCAGACGATTCCTCCAGCAGCTTCACACGCGCTCTGAGGCCAGAACACAGGCGTGTAAAGAACCGCCACACTCTTTTAACACAGTGTGAGTGTGTGTGAGAGTGTATATAGTAAGTGTGAGAGTGAGTGAGAGAAAGAGAGAGAGAGTGTGTGTGAGAGTAGTGTATACAGTAAGTGTGAGAGTGAGTGTGTGTGAGTTTGAGTGAGTGAGAGTGTGTGACTGTGTGAGTGTGAGAGTGAGTGAGAAAGACAGAGATGTTCTCCATGATCTGTGTGTGTGTGTGTGCGTGCGGACGTACGTGCGTGTGTGTGTGTGTTTGTGTGTGTGTCTGTCTGTGAGTGAGTGTGTGTTACCTGTGCATGTTCTCCATGATCTCAGTGTCTTGTTTGTGTCTCTGCTGAACACTCTCTAACAGCATCTGATTCTGATCTCTCTCCAGCTGTGAGCTCCTCACCTGAACACACACACACACACGAAGGCTCAGCAGTTGCATTCTGTATTAACGCATTAGTTTCACCTTATTTTGCTTGAACCATAAACATCCTTCAGCTGAACCCCTTTAAACTAAAATATTTACTTGAAGCCTCCATGAGATTTTAATAATTTAACAACAAAATCACATGTTCTCTGATGTCAGTTAATTTAATTGTAATAGTTTTTGTGATTTAAGTAGTAAAATTTTCATTTAACCCGACCTGGTAATGCAGAGTAAAGTGTCTGCTAGTTTTTTTTTTGCTTTAATGTGTGTGTGTGTGTGTACCTGTGCCTCCAGCTGAATGATGCGTTTCTGCAGTGACGTCACGTCTGCGTGCTGATGGTCCGTGTCTGTTCTGTGTCTGTGTGCGTTCACGTCCAGAGAGCCGCTCAAACCCCACAGATGAGACTGAGCCAACTACACACACACACACCTTCATTAGTCTCCTGAATATGAATCCACGTCAGAGAGTGTTTAGTGTGTGTGTGTGTGTGTGTGTGTGTGTGTGTGTGTGTGTGTGTTTGACCTGTTGCTGTAAGAGCAGCTGCTGTAGGTTGTCTGCAGGCAGAGGTGTGTGTGTTTGGGTCACAGGTACAGCGCCCTCCGCTGCTGCAAACACTGAAACAACACACATTCACATCATACACTTTTTAGCACCACTAAGATATTCTACATTAACGTGCATTTTCATGATAATTAAGAAAAGATCCCTAAATTCTCATTTATGTAATGTGAAAACATTTTAATTACTGCTAATTTAATAGATGTTATTGTATAATCATGTTCTAGAAGTAAAAAGAGCAATTTCAAGCTAACTTACATTTATATTTACTAAAACTTTAGTGACTTTTTACAGACATGGCAATCTCAAAGTTCTCCATGACTGTCCTGTACAATTCATAAGAGTTTAATAATAATATCTGAGTGAGAGCAATGTTTGACTGTACCAGGTTTCTGTTGCGTTTCTGTGCTTGTGTTGTGTTGGATAGAGATGCCAGTGGACTCTCTGCTGGAAAACACACACACACTTAGTGCCGCATGAATCACATGACCGCAGCAGTGTTAGTGTGGACTGTACCTGTGCTCTGTGTTTGGGACGGGAGGCTCGTCCGCTCGTCTTCGTGAGGCGTTTGATTTAGAGCTGCAAACACATCACACATTACAGCAAACCTTTGCATCTTGATCCAGTTCATTCACACACAAACCCTCACCTGAGAGCCACGTCCACTTCCTCAACCGGACCCGACGCTACTTCCTGTTTCCTCTCTCTCTCCTCTGATTGGCTGACGGGCTGTGTTTTCCTGCGGCTCAGCGCTCCGGAGAGCCAGTCCTGGTCCTCGTCTCTCGAGGTGGTTTTAGGAGCTGAGGGCGCGGGCGCGGGCGCTGGGTCTGCGGGCGTCTCTTCTCGAGCCGGTAATGATGGAGACGCAGGAGTCTTCAGGCTCTCTGGAACAGGTTGTCTGGGTTCCTCCTTCATCTGTTCCTCTTCCTCATCCCGCTTCAGGCCGAGCCAGTCTGACCTGGGCCGGGCGGCGCGCGCCGAGGGTTTGGGTTTGTGTTCGGGCGAGTGAGCGCTCACGTCTTCAGTCGAGAATCTGACAACAAACACATGCTTTTTAGCTTTAATGAAACTGGTTCATGCAAATAAAATGAATCAATACAGTGATAAACCAACATACAGTCAAAATATGAAAAAAAGTTATTCAATCAATTGATTTTTCACTGGTTTTGTCCGTCCTTCTGTTAGACCGTCTCACTGATGAATTATGTTGAATATCTGTCAGATGTTGAATTTAACTACACAATTATACAATACACATTTAGCTCAACCAATCACCAAGCAATGCTGAATTTAGTTCAGTCTGTGCTGTAAAAAGGTCACATTAGCAATTAAAGAAAAAACACTTAAACATGGTCAGGTCAAAGTGTCTGAATTATTTTTGGTCCCAAATGTCTATAAATTTGACAGGTAGTCACTGTATGAAGAATTTCTGGATATAATATGTCATAGTTTACTTTATTTTGCTATCCTGACTTACATAAATAAATTATAGTGTCCTGCACCCACTAGTAAAAAAAATATTTAAAGCTACACCGTGTCATTTTTTAAGTTGATTCTTAGTAAAAACCACTTTGTTCTTTCAAAATGATATGTGCTCATTAATGTATAATTACTTCCACCAACTAATCAAGTATTCTCGTAAGCGTAGAATCTGCCGTTTATAATACATACGGTGAGCTGCTTGAATGGCGGAAGCCATGTTGCGCCTCCATCTTGAAAATACATTAGCCAAAGAGGGACATACCTGGAAATTCAAGCTTCGCCTTTCGCGTTTTTACACTCAGTGGCGCCGTGACGAATGCGAGCGGGAGATTACACGCGACTGCCGGCAGATTTGAGATAATACGGCCACCGTAGGAGTTAAAGCGCACTCGGAATGGGAGGGGCTAGAAAGTAATATTCAGTTGGTAGCCATATACAATTTCACAGCTAGATGGGAGTAATTCCTACACAGTGTAGCTTTAAAAATTATATCTGGTGTATGGGTAATTTTTGGTTTGACTGTATCGGCTGGTGTAAGCAACACCCCCCCTTGCCAATGGGATCAGAAAAATAATTCAAAGGGAAGACAAGATTATTTTTCTGACTTCCTATTAAGCATAAACTACCTTCATTTTATCAGTTTCTCAGAAAATAAGACTACTTATCTTGATTTAATAAGAAAACGAGACAAAGAGCAACACATTGTGCAGTTTAACGTCTCTGTGTCGCCTCACCTGACAGACTGTCTCCGGGACTGCCGTCCCTCTGGAGTGGGACCCATCGTGGGCTGATACGAGCCGAACGTGAAGTCCTCCTCGTCCATCAGAGGCGCTGCAGACAGCAGGACCAGCGGTCAGTGCTCCTTTATTCATTTCAACCATTTATTGATCACATTCATGCATTTGGCAGATGCTTTGATGCGAAGTGACTTGTTTCGCATTCATGTACACAATCCATGAGTTCATGCATTCAATGGGAATTGCTTGATATGATCTATAACTTCAGTGCAATTGTGTGTCTGGAGACATTAACCGTCTCTGGAGAGATCTGTGGCCTTTCCAGTAATCTGAGATCCTGACCTCTTCCCGTCGAGCTCTTCTCCGCTGGTTTCTCCGTCTTCTCCCCCGTCACGGGTCTCTCCAGCAGACGAGGAGACGTCCCTCGGCCCAAGATCTCGTCCAGTTTGGTGCGAGCTCTCAGAGGAGGATCACTGGTGAGGAGGACAGACACACTGACATCAGACGCTCGCTTCTCAGTTCACACAGTCACAAACAGCAGAGAAGTAGGAGCAGTGTATACCTTAATCTAAACAAGAAACCATTTCAGGTTCATGCCTTTTCTATTTCTTAACTATGTTTTTTGTAAGATTATATAAGACAAACATTGTCTTTAAATGTTAATAAATTTAATTATGCCATCTCAAGATAAATTAATATTTTTAATGGTTTTGCACTCAAACTGACTGACTGCCTACAAAGTGAATATATATATATATATATATATATATATATATATATATATATAATTATTTTCTTTTTTTATAAAAATAAAACAATTTAATAAAATAGTTAAAATTGCTTAAGCAATGGAAAAAGTGTCACTGGTTATAGAATGAAAATAAAATAAAATGTACTTAGGCAATGGAAAAAGCAGCACTGGCTATTGAAAGAGACTAAAATAAAATAAATTAAAATAATGTAATATAAATAAAATAAAATTACAATGGAAAAAGCGCCACTGATTATAGAATGCGGTTCTGGTTCTTGAATGACCCCCAAAATAAATAAATAAATAATGATATAATGTTAATAATAATAATAATGTTTGATTTTCTGATTATTTGGATTATATATAACAGAAGTACTTAATAGTGATAATAATATTATTCATATTAGTAGTAGTTGTTGTATTAATATAAGTATTAAATACTTTTCTGTTATATATAATCCAAACATTTAGAAATGTACAAACAAAAATGGAAAAAGCAACACTCATTATTGAACGAACCTCAAAATATTTTCTGTTTGCTTGGATTATATATAATAAAAATGTATTTAATATTAATGATTGTTAATGATTTTGAATGATTTGTTATTATTATTTGCTCAATCTATACTAACAGGGTTGTTGTTTATGATTGTCCCCAGTGTCTTGAATTGTATTATTTTGATGAGGAAAGCAGCACTTTTTAGAGATTTCATCCAAAGTGAGGAAAAACTCCCAGGATTCAACAGGACACACTCTACCTCTCTTTTTTCACTGTCGGCCCGTTTCCACTTGACTTGTGTGGTTCTCCGAAGCCCAGAGCGTCCATCAGATCGTCTTCATCGCCAAACGTCAGATCGTCCCTCTTCCTCTCTGTTTTCTGAGCAACGACGGGTGAGGAAGAGCGCGGCGGCTCGCTTTTCTTCATCGTCTTCGGCTTGTGCTCCAGATCGTCCAATAAATCATCCAGCGAACTGTCCATGTCACCTGTGAAACGTGAAGAACGGGTTCTCAGTGGTTCATCTCACAGAGCTTCGTGTAAAAGCGCTGTTGGGATACCTTCATCATCAGGAGGAGGAAGAGGAGGATCAACACCCCCACCTTCATCATCTGACCCACATGTGCAGCAGGAAAATGGAGCAAATGGAGAAAATCAAAACCCTCATGAAGCCTGTAAACGCTGTCAGGCAGCCGTGGCTTCTGCTCTTACCCAGAAAGCTGAACTTCTTGTAAGCTCTCGCTGTGGAGGCCGGAGCCGAGCTGGGCTTTTTCACCGCTTCTTCTGTAAAAACACATGAAGCGATTTAAAAACAATCAGTCGCATCACGTGTTCAAATCTCACCGTGAGGAAACGCACCTGTGGTTTTGCTCTTGTCTCCTCCTTTAATAAATTCTTTCCTCTGGACCGGAGCTGAGCTCGGCTTCTTCTTCGAGCTGAACAGATCCGCGTCCATGTCGTCTATGTCCTGGAGTGAACAAAACCCGGAGTTCACACGTTTGATGACGTCACAGCTCATATTTCGGCCAATCAGAAAGCAGCTTGGTTTACCTTCATGCCGTCCAGCAGAGCGGCAGGATCGGCCTCAGAAACATCAGAGACCTGAGACACACACACACACACATTTTTTTTACATTGTGTTTATTTTTTGCTCGTAACTTTAAGTCCAGTAAAACATAAAAGGTTGCCACCATATTTTTTAAATACTGGCAACCACAGCTGTACTACAAAAACTAAAACTGAAATTAAAAAAATACATCAAATTATATATACATATAAAAAAAACAGATGAATGCAATAAAATGACCAAAACAAAATCACTAAAACTTTCAAATGAAAATGGAAAATACTTTAACTTTCGATAAAAGTTTAAATTTAGTATTGAAACCATAAAAAACATGTTCTTTGCATTAACTGAAATATTTGACCAAGCTTATTTTATTTTACTTTCCAAGGCAGCATTTCACATTTTCGTTTAGTTTAACTCGAAGTACTAAAGTAACCAAAACTGAAATAAAAATTAATAAAAAAAGTTATGCATTACTTTCCATAAAAATGTATTAGTTACTTTTTTAAAGGTAGTAACGCAATGTTGTAATGCATTACTTTTAAAAGTAACTTTCCCCAACACCACACGTATTAAAAAACAAATCTAATAAAAATGACAAAAAAATACGCACAACAAAATGAAAATAGAAAATACACAAACAAAAACTAATCCAACATTGTATTAAACACAATAATAATATATCAATGATGCTACAAGAACACTGAGTAAGTTAATCTAGACTTTCATCTGATCGATCTATCTAGAAATGAGCTGTCTGTATTATTCATTCATAATGCATTTATTAGTTTAAAGGGCACCTATTATGGAATTTTGAAATGTACCTTTCATGTAGTGTGTAACATAGATCTAAGTGAACAAAAACATCCTGCAAAGTTTGAAATATGAAAGTGCACCGTATATAAAGTTATTGTCTTTCAAAAGTGAGAGTCGACTCTGAGTCATTTTTATGAATCGTTAGAAGACCGAAGCTTTTTCTCTGACTAGATGACGTCAACTTGTCAAGTTATTTGAATACGATACGCCCACTTATTGTGCTCCAAGGCCAGCAGGGAAAGCGTCATGGCGACGAGACGCTGTGTTCTGAAGTGCGGCTCAAAAGCAAACTTTTTTCATCTGCCCGAGGAGGAGCATTTGAAGACTAAGTGGCTACAATTCACTATACCACAGAAGTACACTGTAAAAAATAAAACATAGATTTCATTTATATTTAATTAATTAAAATGAGGCAACAGATTACAAGCAATATTATTAATTAAATTTTACAAATTAGAATTGAGTAATAATTAATTAAATTAATTCCTTAAATGTTACACTGTAAAAAATAAAACATAGATGTTATTTATATTTAATTAATAAAAATGAGGCAACAGATTACAAGCAATATTATTAATTAAATTTTACAAATTAGAATTGAGTAATAATTAATCAAATTAATTCCTTAAATGTTACACTGTAAAAAATAAAACATAGATTTAATTTAAATTTAATTAATTAAAATGAGGCAACAGATTACAAGCAATATTATTAATTAAATTTTACAAATTAGAATTGAGTAATAATTAATCAAATTAATTCCTTAAATGTTAACCATTTAAAATGAGTAAAATTTACAAAATGTATGTTATTGCCAACATTGAAGACACCTGATGTTAACAAGCAGAATCACTGAAGGAGAAAACCATAATTAAAGTCACCATTATGGAGATGAGTGTGTGTTTTAGTTGGGCTCTTCACCCTTAAATTATTAACTTTAAGTTTTTGTTTGGCTGCTGTACGTGAGTTATAACAGCCAGATGAACAAACGGTGATCTGATGATGTTGGTTGTGTTTTAACATAATCATTATTTCACAATCATTTGACCTGAATCACTGAACTCGAATGGAGTACAATTTGTGACCTAAGTTAACTTTATTAACTATAGAAGTACTGGCCTTGTACACCATAATATTTTTATCTTTTACAATGTAATTCAAATAATTTCTAAAAAGTTTCTCTTGTACAAAAAACAAACAAACAGACATCATGAATCAGCCTGTGAATCTCAACAATGGTGACATTTATAAAGCATGTTGCAGTGCATTCTGGTTTGTACCAATCACAACTCATTCATGGCTCCCATCATGTATTGCTGCATGAATAAATAATGAGCTCAGAGGTTGTCACCATTGCTGAGATTCATACGCTAAATCTTGATGTCTGTGTGCGCCTAAAAAAAAAACAGATATATTTTTTATTATTATTAATTTGATCATTTGGATTCCATTGAAAAGGATAATAATATTATGCAGCTAGAATTAATAAAATAAATTTAACTCATAAATTGGACTCTACATGAGATCAGTGATTCAAGTCAAATGATTGAGAAATTATGAAACACAACCAACACCATCAGATCAACATTTCTTTTTGTTCATCTGGCTGTTATAACTCATGTACAGCAGCCACACAAAACTTAAAGTTATTATTTTAAGGGTCAAGAGCCCAACTAAAACACACACTCATCTCCATAATGGTGACTTTAATTATGGTTTTCTCCTTCCGTGATTCTGCTTGTTAACATCAGGTGTCTTCAATGTTGGCAATAACATATATTTTGTAAATTTTACTCATTTTAAATGGTTAACATTTAAGGAATTAATTTGATTAATTATTACTCAATTCTAATTTGTAAAATTTAATTAATAATATTGCTTGTAATCTGTTGCCTCATTTTAATTAATTAAATTTAAATGAAATCTATGTTTTATTTTTTACAGTGTATAGTCCGAGCCTTGTGCTTTGTTCGCGTCATTTTGAAGATGATTGCTTTTTAAATGCACTCAAACTTGGATTCGCGAGCCGGCTGATATTGAAGGAAGGTTCAGTTCCAAGTGTATTTGCATCAGCTTCCTCCTCCGTATCACAACCTGTAAGTGTTATTAATAATTGTTGCTTTTATGTTTTATGTAGCATGCTTAATAATTATTTTGTTTGTTGTGTAAGCACCGTTTAGCTTCTAGGTCTTCAATGACAATTGTATTGAGATATGTGAAGTGTTTGTCGTTGTTTTCGGAGTTGTCTAAAGAATAGAGTAATACCTCGTAGTAACGTAACTGCATTTTTTTTTTTGTAAAAACGTTATGTTTATGCATCGGGCTAACGCAAACAAAGACTGATTGTGCTTTTACAATATGAACTCTGGGCTATGCTCGCTAACATAACATTAAATTCTTTATCTTATTTTTCGTTTTTTACTACAAACTATAAAGCAGTGGACTATAATCATTATTATAATACAATTTAATTGATAAAAGCATCATTGTACTCCGTGTTAAAAATAAGTATTATCTCTGTAAACACTGCTGGGTCATCTGACCAATCAACGCAGATTAGCGTCGCGCAAAGGAGGGGTTTGAAAAACGAGTCGTTGAACGAATCATTTGGGAGTCGGTGAGCAAATCAGGTAAAAATAAATGCATATTATACGAAAACAAAAGTGTTTTTTGTCATTGCATGCATGTAAAACTGTTGTTGGGGACTCCCACAACAACATTAGGAACATTTTAAATGTCATAATAGGTGCCCTTTAATACGTCTAATAGTAAATTTTACACTAATAATTTTGGGTTACTTTATTATAATGACATTGAAATTACACATTTAAGTACTTAGCAATATTAATTAACTACATGCACTTACTATAGAGTTAAGTTTAGGTTTGTTTTAGGGTTAGTTGCATGTAATTATGCTTAATTTATAGTTATTACTACAGTAACCACATGTAACGTGTAACAAGGACACTGTAAAATAAAGCGTTACCTAAATTTTCTTTCTTTTAATTGTACAGCATTTAAGTTTACTCTGTAGTTTTTGAAGTGCTTTATCAATATGACGAGTGTGTAAAGGTGTTTGATCCGCAGCTCGTGTCTCACCTCCTCGTCTTTCTCAGCCTCTTCTGCCAGTTTACTGAAGAAATCATCGTCCAGCAGCGACCTGAACACAAACACAGCAGCTTTACGTGCCGTTACACAGGTGACGGACTCTCTCTGTGTCTCAGGTCATCTCTCACACTGTTGAGACTCATACTAGATGCTCTGTGGTGCACTATAGCAGCTCAGATGAAGCTCAATGATCATCACACACACACACACACACCTCTTCCCGCTGCGTGACGTGAGGACGGCCGAGGGTCTGCTGGACACGAGCGCTGGCGATCGCACCTTCACCGGACCTTCATCATCATCACCGCCCAGCAGATCTCCTAACACGTCATCTATAGAGCCTGAGAGGAAACACCACAGCTCACACAACAATCAAACAGAAGAGAGAAACACACACACACACCGGCTGAACCGAACTCACCTCTCAGACCCTTCTTCTGCTTTGAAGTCTGAAAAAAGATGAAGATGAGATACATGTTATACTACATTACTATCATTTTATTATTGTGCTGTATTAAATCTCAGAATATCACATGACCCAGGATTGTATAAATTGTTTTAGAACAATGATTTACAATACACTATATATTACATACACTGTATATTTAAATAGCATAGCATTAAATAGAAACAACGTTTAATTATAAGATGTCCAACATAATTACATATATACTGTTAATAAATTAACACTTATTTATTTATTACAGATTTAGTAATTAACAGATTAAACCCTATGTGGATTAAATGGTTAAGCTTTATTTGTTACAGTGTAATTATACATTTAAATACTGAGTAATAATAATTAACTACACGTACTTACTATAGGGGATTAGGTTTAGTTCCATGTAATTCATTACAAATATGATAATTTATTATTGTAATTACTATAATAACAACATGTAACTTGTGTAACAGTGAAATAGTGTTACCGATCGACCCTTTAATCTCTGTTACGAGCCTAGATCTGTAACCACCGTCGCCACGTGTTTGTTTAGTTGTACAGTGCTGTAGTATTATATTGTATTTATTACTTTTTCGTTTTACGTGTATATTGTGTTTTATATACGTAAGAGAGCTGATGTTTACCATATCTGATTCCCAGAAGGAGAAACGGAGTGTTTATGGTGAAATCTGTGCGCGTGCCCGTTACCAATAGAAACGGGACCGCAACCTCAACAAAAGCACGAGCGCTGAGACCCAGATCAGCTGATCGTCGATCAAACTTCAAATCCTGCCCTGGAGCCGATGGAGACCCGCTTCCGTCGCTGGTTCTGGTTCTGTCTGGATGATTAGGATCCAGATCTGAGGATCAAAGTGTAAAAATTAAATCCTGTCTGTGTTCTGGACGAAACGAGCTTTAGTGTTGATGAATCAGTTCCTCAGAGTCAAAGATCGTGAATATATCCGACCAGAACCGACACATAAAGCCGCACTTTAATTCTAGAGAAAGATTTATGAATAAAACACTATTATTTGTGTAATTCTGGAAACACTGATCATTCCGTGTGAGCTCTACGGGTTTGAAATTCCGTGACGGACTTCCTGTTTACAATAGGTCATTGTGGGTAGTGTAGTCCACGTGCACGCGCCAGTCAGTTCACGCAGTATAATGTTTCTGTCGTTACCATTAAAATCAGTGATTTTAATAACTACAGTGATATACAGGGTAAACTTATAGAATATTGGTTGCTTTTAAGAGTAAACAAAACAACGGGAAGTTATGAGAGTCACGAGAAGAAAATAGTTCTTGATTTACATCAATCATACGGAAATGGGATTTTAAAAGGCTATTAGTAAAATATCTGATATGAGGTTTGACCATTTAACTATTTAAATTCAATAATTTTTTAGGCTATTAAAAACCTCAATTAAAAATCACAGTTATTTATAAGTCCAGAATGGCGAGACCAAAATTAGACTTCAACAGAACATCTGAGCTTCTTGATATGACCTTTGTAAAATCTCTAAATCTTCTTTTCTAAAGACTGGGTTATCTGGCCTTTTTACTCGCAGTTCTACACAATTCTTTTGCATAACATTGCAATAACATCTCAACATATCGTCATATGTCATGATCATATGGACAATATGTTGAGATGTTGTTAGACTCAAATAAAGACACATGGGATTCATGCTACAATCAATCAATCAATCAATCAATCAATCAAAACTAACTTTGACAATAACTTTATTCTAGAGCTGTAAAGCCAAAACAATCTCTGTTACTGTAATTTCCTATTATGTAAAGCTATGAATATATATTTGGTGCAAATCACCTGAACGCCTGTGACAGTGGATAGTTGTAGAGAATATAGCCACATGTGTGAATCATTTGAAGTCACAGAGATAAAAGTTTTAATAGTTGCAAACTTGTAGACTTTTTTTCTCTTCCACAAACACAACACAACAGTTACAGAAAAATGTCCAAGTCACATTTGTTGATGCGGGTGTGTGAATGCGTTTTGCACCATATTCACTGCAGCAACTGTAGCAAAAGCTTACGAGTTTCTTAATTTGTGATGTGTAGAATAGGATTTGTGCACCTGCAATGACGAATTTGAGGTGTTGTGTTTGTGGAACAGAAAAAAGTCTACAAGTTTGCAACTCTTAAAACATTTCTCTCTGACTTCAAATTGACTGATATTTGTGGCTATTCTCTACAAATTCCACAGTCACAGGCGCTCAGTTGATTTGCACCAAATATACCTAAATAATATCTACACTGAATCAAAACATATATGTCTTGTTTGTTGTAATCTTTTTATGATCACATTTCATCACACTTCTTTGCTTGCACTCTTCCTTCGATGTCCACTCCTCCCGCCACAGGAAGTGCGGTGTTGAACCGTTTAAAACTTTGTTTCAGGAGCGAAAGTGAAAGCATCGATCGACGCGCGACTGCTTCATCTTCACACAATGCCTGTAACAACAACTTGGTCGTTCATTCACAGCAGACAGCTGAAGTGTTTTGCGTGATTTTGTGTTAAAACCAATCTCACCAAATGCGTCTATATAGCACGCAGTGTGTTTATCGTGTATTATATACGCGAAAATGAGTTTTTACGTGCATAGTATACGCATGGATAGCACATGGTTGGGTTTAGGGTGGGGTAGGGTGCGTGTGTATTATACGCTTGGGTAGGATTAGTGGTGTGGGGTGCGTGTGTATATCACGAAATTAAGTGCGTATCATATGCACGCGCAAAACTGCGTAGCCTATCATATCCACACAGCAAAATCCCCAGTGTTAAATCAACACTGCTCAGAGCATATATGGTCCCACTCTACAGAGTGTTAAAATAACACTGAATCAGTGTTAAAGTTAATGAGATAATTAAGTGATTAATCAAGTGATGATTGAACATTAATGATGGACACCTGCTGTTAACAAGCAGAATCACTGAAGAACAGAGAAACACAAGAACTACAACTGACTTTTAGTCGCAGCTTTAAATTAAATCAGCTGAAGATAAAAATAAGACATTCAATCTCTAAAGATTTCTGCAGAGGAGGATTAAACAACTCCACAAACAGCATTACCAGCTTCACTTATTACTAACCAGACTGACTTTATTTCTGGTATATGTCTATGGACAAAAGTTTAGACGTCGATGTTAAAAAAAGGTCACCATTATGGAGATCAGTATTTCATTTAGTTGGGCAGTTTGACTCATAAGATTTTAAGTGCAATTTTGCTCTTTGTAACAATATTTACCAAAACTCATAATATGTTACAAAAGAAGCAAAAAATATTACATGTCCTGGTGTTATCGTTTTCATTATTATAAAGATGAAAGATTCATTAATCTTATCCCTGACAAAAAACAAAAGTTGTTATTAGTTATTAATAAAAGTAATTTTTTTTTTACACAGAGCAGTCATCCTGAATTAAAAATTTTATATACATTTCAGATTTTTTTTGAAAATTATTATTTTTATATTAGAAACGACAGACATCAAGAATCAGAGTATGAATCTCAACAATGGTGACATGCTTCATGCTGCAATGCATGCTGGGAGCCATGATTTTTATACTATGGTGCCTCCCATAATGCATTGCGGCATAAAGCATGTCACCATTAATGAGATTCATACTTTGATTCTTGATGTCTGTGTGTTTGTCCAAAGATTATTTTCCCAATATTTTAAAAATAAAGATTCAGCTTGATGACTGATCTATAGAAATAAATGAATGTTATTGAAAATCTATTAATACCAAATAACCATTTTCAGTAAATGATAGCATTTTTTAATATTTGTACTTGTTGAAAACTATAGGCCTATCACCTGACCATCTTTGTTGCTGGCTTTCTTTGCAACCTTTGTGTGTTTTGGTAAACACTGTTACAATGACCATGAACTCAAATAATAAAAAAAGAATCAAATTGCACAACTAAATGCAACACTGTTCACCATAATGGTGATTTTTAAATGGTGACAAAAACATCAACATCTAAACCTCTGTTAATTCTCAATAAAACTTCTGTAGACATTTGACAGAAATAAAGTCAGTCCTGGTTAGTAATAAGTGAAGCTGGTAATGCTGTTTGTGGAGTTGTTTAATCGTTCACTGTTGAGATCTTCACAGATTTAATGTCTTATTTTTATCTTCAGCTGATTTAATTTAAAGCTGTGACTAAAAGTCAGTTGTAGTTCTTGTGTTTCTCTTTCCTTCAGTGATTCTGCTTGTTAAGAGCAGGTGTTCATCATTAATGTTCAATCATCACTTGATTAATCACTTAATTATCTCATTAACTTTAACACTGCTTCAGTGTTATTTTAACACTCTGTAGAGTGGGACCATATATGCTCCGAGCAGTGTTGATTTAACACTGGGGATTTTGCTGTGCACGTAAAAACTCATTTTCGCGTAAAATTGCACGATAAACACACTGCGTGCTATAGAGACGCATTTGGGTGAGAACAGGCTGGTTAAAACATGTACATACATAAATGCATGCTCGCGGCAGCACTATTTATGATCTGTGACGGTAAGTATCCTATCCATTTACGTACATATTAAGGCTATACTTGTTTAAAACTTTTAAGATGACAGGTAGGCTACTGTATACGTTTGCCAAATACAGAATGGATCGCGGAACATAGCCTTTTGACATATGGGGACTTCAAACGTAACCTTCATTTATCTCACTCTGGGTTTTTTTCTATGTTGTTTTTAGGGTTTTTAGTGAAAGGTCCCTCTGGTCCTCTGGTTGTTGCTCTGGGATCTTCAGTGGTTTTGCCCTGTTATGTTGATAAACCTTTACCATTGAAAGGACTGAAGATGATTTGGATACGAACAGATGACAATACTCTTGTGCATGTGTACCAAGATTATGAGAGTCGACCAGACGCCCAGTATCAGGATTATCACGACAGAGCTCATTTCTTCACTGATCAAATCAAACATGGAAACTTCTCCCTCAAACTGGACAATGTGAGAGCTGAAGATAAGGGTTTTTACAGATGTAAAGTTTACACTGAGCAGGAATCTGAGGAAACCCTGGTGCAAATTAAAGCAGTTGGTGAGTGAAAATCTCTGGCCAACATTTTGAAATGAATTTTACTTTATTGTGTGTTTTGATATTTTATGCGTTCTTTCAGAGTATCTGAGTGTATCCGGATCAGATGATCCCGTATCTGCGTTTGTGGGTGAAGACGTCACTCTGAACTGCTCTGTGCGCTCCCACATCCCAACTGAACACATTGAGCGGGTCTCATGGAGGAAGACGGGTGAAGATGTAAACATCCTGGTTTTTGAGAAGAATAAAACTCTACCAGTGGACGAGCGATACAGAGACAGAGTTGAGTTCTTCACCGATGAAATGCGCAAAGGAAACTTCTCTCTCAGTCTGAAGAGTGTCAGGACCGAGGATAAAGGGGTTTACATCTGTCACGTGATCGCTGGCAATTTTTCATCCAATGCGACTGTGGTACTGGAGCAACTGGGTGAGCAAAACACAGCCTGCACTGATACACGAGTTTAAGCAAATTTAGTTATCTCAAGATTTTCAATTACATGCTCAGTGCTATTTTAATGTGTTCATTTCTGATGTGCCTCATGTGATTTGCTGGATGGTAATATCGACTCATACCAATAATGGTGTGCATGTACACAAATAGGCTTTTCCAAAATGTTGTGAGCAGATAGTTACAATGTAGTGCCACAACGCTTCTGTAATTTAAAAACATTTTTTAAGCAAGAGCCAACCAATCATTAAATGCATACTTGTCTCCAAAAATAATAGGCTTTGCACAGTCTGAAAAACTGTGATTACTGAGTTTACTGGTAAAACATTTACTGGGTCATTCTGTGTTAAACCAACCAACTTTCAGAAAGTTCGCCTGCTAAAATGATTTTGTTTTTGTCAAGAAACTCTAAATGGCACAGGCTGATCCTTAACTCGGGGTACGTTTACACGACAATGATGTACTAAAAATGGAAAAGATTTTCCTTTGCATTTTTTGTTGCAACGTTGTCAAAACGATCCTCGTTCACCCGGATCCACAAAAACGACTAAGAGGCGCTGTCAGGCCAGTAGATGGCGCTGTCACTTTGTAAAGAAACACTATAGGCACCTAAAGACTGAACATGTGAAGCCAAGTTCATACTACAGGATTTAAGCCCGATTTGCAAATCGTTGAGCTCGCCGACAGGTCGGGGTTTTATCGCGTGCAAATCACGGGGGACTAGCGGCCGATGAACGCGCGCCAATCTGTTAGTATGAAAGAGCCAACAACGCATCAAAGACGCTCGCAGACGCGTCGCCGAGCCCAGAAAAATATAGCATGCTAGATATCCGGAGCTGTCGCACGACTCAACCACATGTGGTGTCATGAGCTACAGCCAATCAGAGCAAGGCATGGGTTGAGGTCACCGGGAAAATACGCGTTTTTATTTTCAGAGCAAATCATCGCGCAAACAGTATGCAGCACTAATTATTGTCTGACGTCCACATTCAAACAAAGACTCGCGTGTTGTGTTCTTCTTCGTCTTCTTCGCTGGGTAGTGGCGCGCGTGCTGTTTCGCGTCATTTCCGGTTCGTTTTATCGCGTGATTTTTCATGACATAACGTGGTTTGTAGACAAGATATAATCGTTGGGTGACAGAGTTGTTGTCAACTCGTGTAGTGCGTTACCTCGATCACGTTGTGTCGTGTGGTGTGAACAGCTCAACAACTTGAACACTCCTGATTTCACAGAGAGCAAGTCATGTAGTGTGAACCGCACAGTTCAGCCCGACGTTTTAAAATCCTGTAGTGTGAACTTGCCTTAACACACATGCGCATGACGTCACTATTTTTAGAAATTACCTTTTCGTAGTCTACGACGATACTGGTATCGTTTAAAAAACATGCACTTTGAAACCCGTTTTCAAAAGTTCGCTTTTGCAGGCCCCCAAAACGCAGTTGTCGTGTAAATGAACGGCCAAAACGCATACAAAGTTTTCTGTTCAGTTGTAACAGTTTACAGCGCACTTTCAGAAATCCCCTGAAATGATATAACTCAGCCTGTTGGGGGCAGGTGTGTGTTTTCTGTGGGACGGTGCTGTGGGCAAAGGCAAACACACTAAACCCACAAGCCTACAGATGGTTTGCTCTTTTGATGGGCTTTTAATGTTTTTGTCTGAAGAAATACTAGCATAAATAATGATGAAAGCAAAAATATTAAATGCATTTCATGACACTTGCATATAATACATTCTGCGATTGGTAACGCTTGACAAGATGATCGTAAACATTACCATTTACATTCTGTATCGTGAATTACTGAATATCTTTCACACATTTATCCATCTTGGTTAATTTCAAATTCAAAAGTTAATTGGACTAAAAGTGATTCTGAAAGAAATAAGCGCCAACTGTTTCTAGTGCAACTTTCCCACACATCTCATTGACAGATAAACCACTTTTGTTTTGGTGTTAATGTGGTGGAAAAGACACAATATGTGGAGGATGGACAGAATATGCTGATTAAATCACTTTGAGGAAGAAGAGATAGAAGTATTGCACAAGCTAACTATATATTCCTTATTCCTATAATGTTTGTTGGACTCTCAAACATCCAGACATTGCATTTATGTGAATAAATAAAGGTGCGTTTCTAGTTTCAATGTTGTTTGTTCTTCAGAAGTTCCTCTTTAAATACAAGAAGTATTCGCTGAATGCACACTCACCCACATTTAGTTTTCAACCACATTGAAATCTCTATAACCAAACCATATAGGACATAAAATAAAAAAAAGACATGTGTAAAAATAAAATAGTGATGCCACCTTTCTAAAGTCACCTTTGGCTCTAAATCTCATGGAAAAGTGTAATTATGACCTTGCAGTAATTTAGTTGTAACTCTGTTTCACAGGTTTCTCTGTGTTACACATACTTGTGTTCATTCTCTGTATCGTTGCATCTGGGTCTGCATTGCTGCTGTCATCTCTATGGTATCAAATCCACAAATTACAAAAGACAAGTATGTTTGCACAAACAAAATATTCTTGTTTATTTGTTAATAGGTACGTATACCGGTACTTTGTATGAAAGTATAATTGAATTGCACTAATATATGCTAAATAATTATTTCAACAATTGACTGAAATTGAGTTATTGTGTGTGTACTTCTCTCTAGATGCGGCCCTGCTTCTTCAGATCTCTTCAGTCTTTGTGCCAAACCTCATTATGTTTTTTGCCTTCTGGTTCTGGGGTGTCGTTGAAGGTGAGTATTGCACTGGCAGTGATTATGTATCTAATAATATAGCAGATGAGGAAGCTAGCATTGTTTAGTCATGCCAGTTTTGTAGAACAGAGTAAAACTGAACCATGGGATGATGTGGTCACGATTAGATCTTGTGTTTTTTCTTTTCCTAAGGATTTCTGAGTGAGACTGTTGCGTGTTGTGCTCATTATTTGCTGAGGCCTCTTCTGCTGTTATGGGTTTCTCCACATTCAGAACATTTCCCAGGTTTGTCCATTTTAAACCATTTTTAGTTCAGACCAGAAAGGCATTTATTTCCAATAAAAATGAAGAAAAAATTTAAATAAAGTGTCTAACGTGTGTTTAATAATAAACTGTTTATCGGTTAGGTGTAGGGAGGGCTTTATTGTCCCATTCATTTAATAATTTCAATAAAAATAATAATTTAAACACTGTTATTATTACATAACGTTTAATAGGGATACACCGATATACAAATTTGGCAGATACGATAACCGATAATTCTTTACACTTGAAAAGCAGATAGCCGATATTGGCCGATAAATTTACTCTTTATATAATTTTTGAGAGCCTGATTACAAAAACAAAAGTTTTCAAAAGTTGTGGGTCACAAACACACAATTATATTGTTCTCATTATAATTTTATGTAGCCGATATGACAATCTCGCACTGCACATACTGCTGTATTTTCCTTTTTTAAAAGTGATTCCAATCATATTTCAAGCAATTCAAACCCCTCATGTTGAACAGTGCGCATCTGAAGTGTGTCAGCTGAGGGAAATTATCTAATATTTATCGGCTCTAATATATCGGCCAAATTTTCTTATCGGGCCGATAACATTAAAAATGAAGATATATCGGCAGATACCGATACGGTGACCGATATATCGTACATCACTACCGTTTAATATACAACAACACTGAAAATAACTGTATCTGCAACCATTTATAAGTATCTAACTACTATTTACATTTATTGCAAAGAAAATACTGCTATTTTTACATAGTGTAAATAGAATATGTCAGTATTTTCACAGTGTAAATTGCAGCTATCGCTATTTGCACTTACTTCAAATATAGCCGCTGCCCATACATTTTTTTAATTATTATACAAGTATTCATAAAAATGAAATTATTAAATGAAAAGTCAATATGATGTCTTTACATGTCATAATTATGACTTACTAAGTCAAAATTGTGAGATAAAAAAATCATAATTATGAGATAAAAAGTTGAAATTATGACATGAATAGTCAATTATGAGCTAGTCAAAATTGACTAGTAAGTCAAATTTATAATATTCTAAGTTTTAAATAAAGACTTAAAAAGTTGTTCTTCTGAAATAAAGTCAAACTTGTGACATGAATCAAAAGTATGAAATACTAATTTGAAGTTATGACATAAACGGTCTAAATCATGAAATAAAGTCATAATTATGAGAAGTCATAATTTTGACGTTACTACAACTTTTTGTCATAATTTCAATTTAGTCATAATAATTCATTAGTAAATAGTTAATTAATTCATACTGTTTTTATAATATACCACAAAACATTTAGGTGCGAATAGTATCTGCCACTCTACACGTGTATGAATAGCATCTAACAACTATTTAGTCCAAATAAAATACGTCTATTTTCATTTAGTGTAAAATATCCTCTGCCTTTTTAGTTTATAAAATGAGTTAATTTGATGATTTTCAGAATTGACAGAGCAGCTTTTCTGGGCAAAAGAACAGAAAATAAATGTTTCCAAACGTGTTTATTTCTATTTTCCATTTAAATAGTTTTTGACTAAGAGTTTTTCTGTTTCGCAGGCGACCGTAAAACAGCAATGCACTGCATTGTTCATCTACAATATTCCCTCTTTGCAAACGTTGTTTATTCAGGTTGGCAAATTTATTGGACCGCTCATAATATTATCAAAGTGATATTAATAATCTCATTAACAAAACTCGAAACATTTCACTGCAAGTTAAGATCACTCTTTCTTTGTCCCAGTTCTTTTTCAGTCTTTCTGGAAAAAAAGTCTGAGTTACGAACAATCTGATCGAGTCCTGATAACAATCCTCTTTGCAATAATGATCCTGATATGCATCACGAACATCGTTTTCTGTAAGTATTTCTGTATCATATCACTTTATTCAAACTCTCATTAGAGAAATCTCAGCATTATGCATCCTTCATTGACACAGGAGGTTACTTCACTGCTGGGTTATTCTTATTGAGGATTTGTTCATTCAACCTCAAATTGTATTGTTTAGCCCGGTGTATTTCTCAGTACCTGTTGTTTTACTGTTTGTACATGATTATTTTGAATGAATATTAATCCTCCTATTGTTTGATACAGTACTGGCTGAACTGATTAGAAATAAAGAAGGCCGCATGCGTGCTGTGTTAGACCTTGTGTCTGATATCGGCCATGATGTTCTTCCTCCATTACAACTCATCTTCCTCTTCTACGCTTTTGGAGCTGCCAGCGGAGGTGAGCCGTTTTTAGACGTGCCTGAACTAGCCTACTAAATGATAGCCCATTTTTTGTATGTTTTATTGCTTATTCATTGCTAGAAAATGAATAAAAGGTAAAAGCTGAATTTAGTTTGAATTTTTTTTAAGGCTAAGCACCTCACTACTAATAGTTTAGTTGTGTTGTCTGTTTGTTTCTTAATCTCTGTGTTGTGTCTCGTCTACAGCACTTTTTGTTGTTGGAGTTTTTCCCCTGTTCCTAACTTTGACCAGATATAACTGGAAAGATACATGCGTGGAAAAACTGGAATGTAAGTATTTGATGAATCGTGTTTCAACTGCATCAATAACTGAGCATAGATAAATCATCAAGAAAAATTAATCTATCTTAATCTGTAATGAATAGCACCGTCTTTAATGATTTTAAAGGGGTCATGAACTGGCTTTAAAAAAAAAATATATTGTTGTCTGAGGTCAACTTATGACATTCGCTTGGTTTTTACATTCAAAAACATCAAAATGAATAAGTAATCGGCTATTTTCTTCCCTGGTTTTGAGCCTAGCTCCTGAAACGCTCGGTTTTTATGGGCGTGCCGCATTGAAGACTTGGAAATAAACGCCCACTGCTATGATCGGATAACAGTTTTGCATATTATAATGAGTTGTGTAATGCGCGAGTCGGTGGGCGGGGCTAAACAGGTGGCGTCGATCTTCTTCTGCGGAGGCGGTGCTTGATACCTTTTGACGTCAAAGATCCCCACTTTGAAAAACATGTCGTTCGCTGAGTCTGGTGTCAATACAAGCTTTTATTGGACTAACAGGGAAGTTTTCAGCTTTGAAACTCACAGGATATTCTTATAGTATGATGACCTCTTATATGTCAAAAGCTTTCTCAGTTCATCACCCCTTTAAATGACTTGCTGATGAATAAGAGTATGAGTTGTTTACTGAGCATTTGCTGTTAGGTCTGAGATAAACCGAAATCATATTATTCCGCCATTTTAAAATGTAATAAATAAACGTTCTCACATTTTCAGGTTTGCGCTCGGCCAGGAGAGCAGCGTGGCTAATTTTCATGATAGTGGTGAACACAATAATGGTCTATTCGTACCTCATAGCACTGAAAAAAGAAAAAGGTACAATAAAGGCCCCCAATTACATTAAAATGTAAAACTAATGTTGATACTGTTGTAAAGTGTTAATGTTTTTTTCCAGATTGTGAAGGATGGGTGTGCGTAGCTGCGTTTCTTCAAGTTCTCTGGGGAATTGTGGTCCTCAAACACTCATTTGGTGACCTAGGTACAGTATTGATTAATTTAATAGCTTCTATTTGTTGTACTATGTTTATTTATTTTTTTAAATGGCTGCAACCTTTTTATTTCATATTTATTTCTGCCTTACAGATCTTCCTTTTAGAAATATTGTGCACGTTATCGGATCAGTGGTTATTGTTCTAGTGAACTCGTTTGCATTGATGACCGAGCTGATCATGAAAATGGGTGAGTTATCGTAACCAGTTAACGTCACACTGGAGACTGAGAGAAGAAGTCTTTTCCCCAGCAAAACTGTAATGTGAATCAGAGTTCAGTCTGTAATAACAGAAGTATAAACAAGGCAATATTTACGATCTTTTGAATGTGTGTTATACCATCTCCACATTTTATAAGACTGACATCACAGCATGTTGATGAGATTTGAGTGATTATTTTTTTCACACTTTAGTTTTTTTCAGGGCGCTTCTCTAGAATTTGTGAAATATTAAAGCAAGTGCAATGATATCACAGAACAAGCATCCTTTACAAATAGAGAAGTTTGTGTGGTTTGGCCTCGATATACTCACAGCGAAGTTCTTTTCCGTTCTTCGCTTTGGGGTGAACATGAAGTTCGAAAAACGTGAGCAGCGATATACTGTTAGTGAGCATGATCCAACGCCGACACTTCTGAGAGCGACGTTTAGATGAATAATTGTGCGCTTTCCTCTCAATAACAAAATAAACATACAACAAAAATAACAGTGGTGAGAAAACATCAGTTAAGAAAGCATCTGATCTGATCTTAGTGATGTTTGCACCAGATCTACAATTCAGCACTCCAGTCAAGTCAGAGCCACGCCCACCTATTACATCATCACCACTGACCAGTGGTAGTACGAAGGTGTTTACCAGCTGAAGCAAACTTTTCCGGAAAGTGTTTCGAACTCCAAACAAACTTCGTTTCGACCTGATTTTGTTTGGAATGACGTCAAATCAGTTCGTTCTTTGATTTCGCTTGAAGTATATCAGGGCCTTTACACGTCAAAGAAGGCGGGGCCTCAGAGCCACACCCACCTATTACATCATCACCGCACGGACCAATGGTAGTTCGTAGGCGTGTACTAGCCAGGGGTGCGTTTCCCAAAAGCCTTGTTGGCCAACTATGATCAGTAGAGAACTTGTGACCATCGGCATTGGGAAAAGAGCGGGAAGCTGTTTCGAACTCCCCAAACAAACTTCGTTTGGTCTGATTGGGTTCAAAATGACGCCTCAGCACTGCAGTTCGTTCTTCAAATTCGTTTGAAGTATATCGGGGCCTTTAAAGTGATCAAACTTGGTATTTACTCTGTAACATTTTAATTTCACAGTTAATGGTGAGCGTGCGATGGGGGATCTGAGGAAAGTTGTCTTTTCCTCTGAATGCATCTTTGCCTCATTTGTGCTGCTGTTAATCATTCTCGAACCCTGTGAGTATAAACTAAACCACTAGTGTAAATAACATTGAAATCTAACCGGCTGATCTTTAGTCTCTGTATGTGCTTCTTTTTTTTTCTTTTTTTTTTCAATTTGTTGTTTTTATGCATTTATTTACTACTTCAGCCACGTGTTTTCCTGAAAATAATTGCACACACACTATTGTTGTGTTGCTCTTCTCCAATCACTCATTAATGATCCACATCTAGTCTGCTGACTGCTCACTTCAGCCCAAACCTTGAGTCTGCTCTAATGCCTGCGCTTTTGGTCGCCAAACACATTTATTAAAGACACAGAGATTTGTTGGTATTGCTTATGGCCTGTACTGATTGTGAACACCTGTGTTAATCTCGAACAAAGGGTTTTCAAATTTCATCAACATTAAAAAAGAATACTTTGTCACATTTTTGTTACAAAAAAAAAATGACTGTCTGTTTTCAAACAGGTTTCTCAAACCGCTATTTTGTACTGCAAAACTCAATTAAACAGACCCAGTGTCTTTAAAGCACCTGATTAACACTAAACCAAGAAGAAGCCAAAATGACGTTCTTCAACATAAAAAAAAATAGTAATTTTTGAAGGTGTATTTGAATTATTTGTGCTTTCTTTTCTAAATCCATGTATCAGCTAGTCTAATGCTTTAGTTGAGAATGATCAATTTCACACTGATTCACTAAATATATTTCCCCCCTTTTTTCAGTCATTAAAAAAGTTCAGCAGCGTTTTCAGGTTAGTAATACACACACATTATATATATATATATATATTTAAAGTTTCATATAATATTTAAGATATATTTGATATTGATTGATATATTATGAGATTTGTCTTTTCCCGAACACAGAATCCAGCCAGCAGATCGCCGCAGAATCACTCTTCTCAGGTGAATTTCTCATTTAATCTTGTATTTCTTTGAGATTTGTCACTAACCTGCATTATAGATGAAATTATTCTGATGCGGCTGAACTTTTAGGTTCTCCTGACAAGTAGCTTATAAGCAACAGATAACCAATGAATTAGTTTTAGTATTTATACTGCCAAAAATAGTTTTTCATCCATAGTATTTTTGTCTTGTTTTCCTTTACAAATATCTAAACATATACTCAAATCAAGATACATTTACTCCAGAATCAAAATGACTCTTGTTCTCTGAAAATTTGATCAAAATGAATTGAGTTTAAGCTTAAATGAGGAAAAATATCTGCCAAAGGGAAAACAAGATTATTTTTCTGACCCCATTGAGAGATATTTTCTCTTTTAAGTGTAAAGTCACTTAATTTTTATCATTTTTCTCAGAAAACGGCACTCATCTCATGTGATTTGGCTTCTTGTTTAGATATTTGTACTGGAAATCAGGACAGAAATACTGAGGAAGACATTAATTTAATTTAATTCACAGATGGTCTGTGAATTATTATCATTTGTGTCAGACTGACTTCTGATAATCCTGATGGAAAAGCCCAGAAAGCTGTTGGAAACAGGGAGTTTCAGCCTCACACAGAACTTTTTGTTACCTTTTTAGCTTTATTTTAATAAACTGGTTTCTGGGATGCCAGATTAAAAGCGTCACAATCAAGCGTTTGTAATTTCATCTAAGCAAACAACTTTCTTTTGAATAAAGCTGTCATTTGGATATTGTTTAACTCATGTGTCTCCTCCTGAACACAGAATGAGGCCGTGTCTGATGAACCGCCACATAACACATCAAACCAGGACCAGGACGCAGGATCGTTTGAGTTGAGACCGATGTTAGAGACTCAAGAACAAGAGGCTGATGGGAGACAGAGAGACACAGCCTGATTCTGTCCAACAATCATTACAATGAGTGAATCTGACAGATACTGTATATCCACTGTTTACTCCTCAAACATTCAGTGGTCATGCCGAGGGATCAGCTTTAAAATGCCTGAATGTCCTTGCTTTTCAAAAAGATATAAAATCAAGTATTATTTATTGTAAAAAGAAGCACAAACTCACTTTACAATCCTAACACTTGACAGACAGAAGCTTTATGCTTAAAGTGAATTATAATTCACCCAAAAATGATTATTCTGGCATCATTTACTCACCAAACCTGCACGAGTTTTTCATCTATTGAACACAAGAAGATACTTTGAAGAATGCTGGTAAGACATTGACTTTCATAATAAGAAAGAAATAGCATGGAAGTCAATTACTGTCAGCTATTTTATATTTGTATAATCTTATATACTTTATATTTATACAATATTGAATTCATACTGTACAGTGTTGTCTTGATAAGTTGCTATCATGGATGGCATGGATATGTCTCATGGTTGGGGTTTTCCTCGTGTCACTCTTATTAATATCCCTTCTGCTCTTTATTTGAGTGTTACTCATTAACCTGCAGACCACATTTCTGAACACGGAATCGGCTCGGTTAATATGTAAATATTATATACAGAAATCCAAGAATGTGCCATTGTTGAAGTTTACTTTCAGTAAATGCTGGACTGGAGCAAAAGTTTTGAGTTGTGATTGTGTTTATAGCACATTAAACTCAACGAGATCTCTACTGTATATGTATGTGTGTATATAGAGAGAGAGATTTGTTTATTTTTATTTTACATAATGAATTGTATTTAAGTTTGTTGCAAATGTTGCAAATTTACCAATGGTGCAAAATTGAATGGGTTTTTTTTGTCGCACAAATAAATTACATCAACAGTTTCATTGTGTTAACTTGCATTAGTTCACAGATTGTGTGTTTGTTTGAATCTGTTGGTGTTTTTGCACTTTTACACTGAACTGATGCTGAAGATAAGTGAGTTCATTTCTGTTATAAAGAGTCTATTTGCATATATGAATTTGCATAACATACTATCGAAGTCATAATGATTCATAATAAATGTTTTTATTTTAATTCCTCAGTGAATGGCGAGCGTACAGTGGGCGATGTAAGTATTATCTTATTTAATCTGAAAGACTCGTTGCTGATTTGCATCTAGTGTATAGCATCTAGTATAACAACTGTTGTTTAGTACAATACAATGTTGTCACTGAGATACTATTATAGTTTCTCATAAATAAGATTGGCAACTAGCTGAATTAAAATAAGTTTTATATAAATTTTATTTTAGTTAATGTTCTTTTAGCTAAAAAAATCATAAACAACGTTTTAATGACCTCTAAACGGTATACTTGCATACATTTATAGATACATATCCAATTTAAAAGAGGTTTCTGAAAACTCAATTCAGAATAAATAATAAGTCTAAACATACGGTATAAATTGTAATGTGTGACACCTTTAATATTGTGCTAAACATCTTCTTTTGTGTTTTACAGAGAAACTTTCTGAAAAGTCATTAAGCAAATTCATGGTGCCATCTTTCTGCTAGAATATACACAGAATATATATATAATCCACAGAATAACAGGAATGCAGTGAGTAAAGCCACACGACTGTAACGCTGTATAGCTGAGGATCTGGACAGGTGTGTGTCCTGTGCTGGCTGATCAGAGAGCAGTGTTACAGTGTTCAGGCCAGTGTTTCCTCAGCTCGGTGTTCATGTAGTAATAGATCCATGTGATGAAGGGAAACACAGTGATTCCCACAGCAGTGCAGATCCTCACCGAGCCGACAGCGCCTCTACAGGACACACACATGAAGGGTCACAACAGACAACACAGGTCAGTCTTATAAAGGAAAAGAACGGTGTTAAACACCATCTCTGAACATTCAAATATAAAACTTTATCAGATGGTTTACAGTACCTTCCTGAATGTCTGCACAGCAGAAGCCAGAAAACCACCAGCAGGAGTCCACCACATTCCCTAGAGACGAGATTACACCCGTGATGAAGCTTTATTTTGGGGGGAATTATTCCTTTATTTCAAAGCCATCATGTTGTTGCAAACCGGTATAACTTTTATTATTATATTTAGAAGAAGACTGTCAAGCTCCAAATTAGATAGATAGATAGATAGATAGATAGATAGATAGATAGATAGATAGATAGATAGATAGATAGATAGATGACAGACAGATGGATGATAGATGAAAGACGGATGGATGCTGGATGGATAGATGACAGACAGATAGATAGACGACATGAATTGATGATAGATAGGTGACAGACGGATGGACAGTAGATAAAAAAAAGGATGGATGGATGAAAGATGGATGGATAGATGACAGACGGATGGATGATGGATGGATAGATGACAGATAGACAGACATACAGATGGATATATGATAGATAGATGAAAAACGGATGGATGGATGGATGATAGATGGATGGATGACAGACAGATTGATGGATAGATAGATAGATAAAGATACATTGCCACAGGTGTATAAAACCAAGCAGCTTCCCATGCAGTCTGCATTTAAAAAAAAAAAAAAAAAGGGTAGTTCTGAAGAGTTCAAGAGTGGTACTGTGATAGGATTGCACCTTTGCAATTAGTCAGCAGCAATTTCATTCCTGCTAGATATTCCATGGTTAACTGTAACCAAGCGGGGTCATCGAGCACTGATGCACATGTGCGTAAAGATTTCCATCACTGCTGATTCCAGCGCTTCAGAGTTCAAAAGATCCACTGGCGTGAATATCAGCACAAAACCTGTGCGGCGGGAGCTTCGTGGAGTGGGTTTCCATGCAAGCACAATGCCAAGCGTCTGATGAAGTGATGCAAAGCACGTCGCCACTGGACTCTGGATCCGTAGAAATGAGTTCAGTGGAGGGACGGATAATGACTCTCTGTTTGCCAGTCTGATGGGAGAGTCTGTAGAGATAATGGCATGAGGCTGTGGGTTAGGCCTCTTACTCCCAGTGAAGGGAAATCTGAATGCTTCAGCAAAACCAGGACATTCTGGACAAGGCTATGCTTGCAGGTTTGCGGGAACAGTTTGGGAAGGTCCTTCTCTATTCACTGTGCTCCAGTCCACAAAGCAAGATCCATAAAGACATGCATGGATGAGTTTGGTGGCCCAGACCTCGACCCCATCCAAAAGCTTTGGGATGAATTGGGACGGAGACTGCGAGCCAGACGTTCTCATGGGCAAAAATTCCCACAAAAACACTCCAAAATCTTGTGGAAAACTGTCTCAGAGGCTCCATATTAATGTCTATCTATAATGCAATGTCATTAGAGTCGCTGTTGTTAAATACTAAAATACTTTTAGTCCATATAGTGTAGATAGATGGACCGAAAAATACCATAAAGTTACATTCATAAATCCATGTTCATTCATACTTTTATGTTCCGCAGCAGAAGAAAGAAACTCATACAACTTTGGAACGACATGAGGGTGAGCAAAAGATGAGAGTGAACATGAAATTAACTTTTACTTTAAGACAAACAAAAATTAAGTTTAAATAATAAATATCTTTATTATGCTTTTCTGTTGTTACCTTCCTTCTTCTTGCTGGAAAATGTCTGTAATTCCCTCCTTACAAAGTTTCCAGCCCAGAATGACTCCAAACGTAGAGGCTATAAGCACATGCAAATCTGCGATTCTCCTCCATAATAATGACTCTGGAAAAGACCCAGACCCAGATGTTTTTATTCACTGAAAATCTCGCATTCAACATGTTATAGTAATATATTCACAATAATATTTTCTGGAAGTTGCGCATGCGACACCACATTACACTATACACAAGTAAATTGTCAGTAAATAACCACTTAAATCTTGATTGAGGAAAACAAAATGTGTTTCTGGTGACTTGAGGGTGAGTATAAAATATTTTTTCCAATATATATTTTTTGACCAATGAAATGTATTTCTGCTTCACTGCACTAGAGGGCAGCATCGCGTCTTATTGTGATCAGTAAAAAAAACTGTTTACCTGTTATTTGTTGATGACAGCAAATCGAAAAACATAATCCAGCTGGAATAGCATAACCAACCTGCAAAATTATTATGAAAACACCCACATTAAAACATTTGTTTGTTTAATAGAAGTAGCTATAACATGTTTCTCGGTTAAAGTGAAATTCTTACCATCCACAAAACGGCATCTGGATCATTTATCTGACACAAACAAGAAGTGAATCTGATACTTAAATGACCATCTTTATTACATTAATCAAGGTTTATATTTAAAGATAATCTGCAGTTAAAACCATTATTTACCTGCACGTAAGTTGCCAACGAGAAAAACAGTGACATGAATAAATTACAAACTCTCCAGACGAGCTGAGAAGACGAAACACTGATCGTGTTCGTCATTGTTTATTAATTGCAATGAATTTATCGCAACATTTCTCTGAAACTAAACACATTTGAACTTTGTATCATTTCCAGGATATGACGCGCAGCGGTGCTCGTAGAGCATTGTGGGAAATGTAGTTTACATCACACTGCATCAGACTCGACTCATTTAACTTCAGGACAGGTAAGGTTTCAGTTTCAGTCATTTAATAAGGTCAATATATATATATATATATATATATATATATATATATGTTTTCGCATTGAACTAGTAGCCTAATATATAGCCTAAAAATAGCTTCAATTTTTGATTTCACCAGCCTAGCCTATTTCTAAAATTAAAAAGTTAAAAAAAGTTGTTGATTAAGAATAGCTGGTACTTCTACTTGCGTAAAAAAATTGTTTCTTTGTTCTTTTTACTCATAGGCCTAAATTCATATTACTTTTAAAATGTAGCTGTTAATATTCTTGGGGTTTATGATGACTGTAAGTTTTCTGAATATTTGAAAAATGAAATCTTCTGTCTTGTAATGTAATAGATCACCAGCAGATGGAGACTCCAGCTCTCTTTGTCTTTTACAGCAAGAACAAAAGCCACTTAATGAAAGTTTTAAAGGACATTCTGACCATTTTATTAGTGTGTAAACTCTTAAGGAATTATTTTTAGACATTGATTGTATGTTATAACAATAAGATGTATTTTTGAGAAGATACAAATATGTAAACATTGCATTTTTTACATTTGGAGTTTTGTACTAACAAAATGTGCATAGCCTTCTTAAATAGGCTACTAAAGTAAGCAAAAACACTGCATCACATGACATTATATGGTGAGACTCGATTACAGACGTTAAGCGGCACTTGATTTTTCAGATTTAGTTTTATATTTCACATAGAAAATAAAAAGGAAGGGTGCTTTAGGAATGTTTTAGAGATTTACCTGTGTAAGGTCTGATTTCACACACCAGACCCCGGTGTCACATTCCACTGTTTGCTTCAATAGAGAGTTAAGGGGGGGATTTGTGTTGTGAAGACACTCATAAAAACACAAAGGACCCCTGCGTCTGCTTAAACACACACACACACACACACACACACACACACACACACACACACACACACACACACACACACACACACACACACACACACACACACACACACACACACTTAGATTATCCCAAACATGATTCAGCAGTTTTATTTCAAAACCCATAGAAGGGAAAGCACAATATTTGAACACAATGGTCTGTGCGCTGAATAATAATGCTTGTGATGATTTGAGGTGTGTCATGTTGTGAATTTGCATGAATTACATGTCAATCACAGAACACCTGCGGGTTCCATTCATGAATTATGCATGTCTATTTAGTCTATTATTAACAGACCCTGCCGTTCTGCATTTCTATCTGTTCAGTGTTATACAGCAGGACAACATTAAAACCTCTCTTGAGAAACATATTACACACTCTTACAAATAAAGCTTCCAGAAGTTGTTTCTTTGCAGTGATGCCATAGAAGAACCATTTCTGGTTCCCCAAAGAACCCTTCAGTTCTTAAAATAAATGTTTTTTTCTTAGTGTGAAGAACATTTTGAAATTCAAAGAATCTTTTATGGAATGGAAAGATTTCAGATGTTAAAGGTTCTTAAAGGTGCTATAAGCGATGTCACACATTTTTTTAGGCCAAATTTTTTTTTGTCACATACAGCAAACATCCCCTCACTATCCGCTGGCTGCCTGTCCTCTGAACACACTGTAAAAAAATGTGGTCTCTGTAGACAGCTCAGTCTCACCAAACGGCAACAAAAACAAACTGGGCCAACCCGCACCACGAAACATAACAAAAAGTGTTCCAGCCAATAGCCGACAAGAAGGATTTGGGGGTGGGGTTTGGGTGGTTACCCCTCATTTACACTGCATACGTGTGCGGCGCATCACGGCTCCGACATGGTTTTATTCCGTCCTCCACGCGGTGACAACTCACACCAGGAGCATTTCAGAAGCGAAGCGACTGGATGCGCGAGACCACGTGATTTGCCTGTCCGACGTGTTTTTTCTTGATTTTTGGGTTTCTACCTTACAGTCAATGGTTTCTACCAAGGATATATTGGTGTGCAATACAATTGGGAGTCTGCAAAGGGTGTTTATTTTGAAATTGACAGGGTTTTCTTACTTTTATTTTGTATTTCCGGTGCGACTTGGACGCGCGTCCGTCAAAAATAGACTAGGCGCCTATATTTAGTGAAGCGGCGCGGAGAGAATGGGTGCGATCAGCTCCGGTAGCCGTGTCGCAGCCGTAATGCGCCGCACACGTATGCAGTGTAAATGAGGGGTTAGTGCGTGAATGAGGAGGAGGGAGGGTCTAGCTAGCCTCCATTTTGTTTGACAATACTTCGAACGTCAACAAGAAGTGACGTCACCCAACATCGCTTAGAGCACCTTTAAGCGAACAATCGATGCCAATCAAGAGCCTTTGTTTTTAAGAGTGAACCATGTCATATTTAGATCATAACTCATCTTATCGAGTGCAAACGTTTAAAACATGGAAAAATTAGTACGCAAATTTACCCTGAATTAATCACTAGTGGGGACCAAATGTTGTTTTGCAGTTGCAAGACCTTTGTCTCAAAATATATTCAATAATCGCTACTTAAATCTACAACATTTTTCATCAACTTTACGTTGCTGTCTGCGATCGTGTCAAGGATCAGACAAATTTCCATGTGCATCTAGAAAAGCGGATGTTTTGGAAAGTGCTGCGGCAAGTTATTCAGTTTTTCAGTTTTTCTGCCATCTAGTGGTTTAGAGGAAAATAAAATCAAAGGTGCCTTTTACCCCTGTGCGCCTGCAGCCCCGTTGTAAAAAAGTAGAAAGTACAACCTCTGTTGGGCCTTTTTGACAGTGGAGTCAATAGAGGCTTTCGAACTGGGTAGTTCTGGGAACTTAGTTGTAGGAACTATCCACCAGGGTGGTTCCCCAAGAACCGATGGTTCCCATAGGAACATTTTCCTGGTTGCATTCGCACCGCCAGTAGGAACTCTGAAGTGACGCAAATCATTGTTGTTGTGACTTTTATTTTGACGGCACGGTGGACCTTTATAATTACAATATGTCAATAGAGTTGGTGGAGTCAATTCTCCGTGTTCATTAGTTTACGATCTGTCTAAGGTTACATGTACATGGTTATTTTGAAAAACGGAGACATTTCCCTTCGAAAGCCTCTGAAAACGATTCTTTCTAGAAGTCCGGCCAGAGTGGAGATTTTGGAAAATTTTGTTTGCACGTTTGCATGTAAACTGAGAAAACAGAGTTTTAGGCAGCCGACGTCACAGTATGAGACTATTTTCTGGATTCTGATTGGCTAACTTGGGCTTGAGCTTCCCGTTACACTGCCACCTACAGGTTTGGCATGCTCTTGACGGCATATACACGGGTTCGTGTAATGAACACTTTTCTGAAAACTGACAGGTGTACACAATGTTATTTTCGAAAACGGAGAGGCGTGAAATGTCCGTTTATGAAAATAGCCGTCCACGTGTAAACGTAGCCTAACAGTCCTGTCTAATACGTTATTAGATAGAACTGTTATACAAAGAAAGTTAGTAGCGTATGCCGTGTGGTTGATGTCCAGTGTCGCGCTGAGCAGAAATACATTATCATGTTTCGCTAGGTCCACTCAAAGTTGTGTTGGATTTTCTCCTCAACGTTAAGGTTAAGAGGTCCATTTATCACTGTTGTCCATGTTCGTAGAGTTAGTTGGAGTAAATATGTAGGTTATAATCTGTGTGCCTTTTTAAAAATGGCGGGTGCTTGTGTTTCGCGTGCATTTGGCCAATCCGCGAACACTAACGTCACGGATAGTTCCTGTAGACCTTATGTAGCCCCGCCCCTTTTCAGCGCTGCGCTCATTGTCTTTTGTCTTCCGGTCTGTATTTTCACAGCGATCTCACGCATTTAGGAATGAACGACTCGTTTTAAAATCTTCCCAGTCTACTGATATTTGTTAAGACATCTGCTTTAAACATTACAATCCTTATGATAACTTTCGTTAACTTTCCATTAAGTAATTCCACTTCAAAAGCAAATTACTCATGGACAGCGATGCCATAGAGATATACAGAGCGACCGCAAAAAGAGAAGTTCAAAGACAATATTCTAAAGATGGAGTCGCCCTGGTTACTCTGGCGCATAAGGTCTATAGTGCTGGGTTAGACCGACTCTGAAGTACGAGCCAAAGTAGTTCCTCCAAAAGGAGCTCCTAGAACTAAAATCGTTCCTAGTTCCTTCGGTGCGAACACGCCTAAACCCGGGAACCTCCGCCAATAGTTCTAGGAACTGTGAAAAGGTGCGAAAGCCCCTGATGTGATTGTCCCACTTCAGATCCTGAGAGATGGTGGTGTCCAGAATCCTGATGCGGACTGGGAATAATGCTCTTGTTTCGCTGATAGTCCACGATCATCTCCACTGTCTTGAGTGTGTTCAGCTCCAGGTTGTTGTGACTGCATCAGACAGCCAGCTCTTTAACCCCCTGTCTGTAAGAAGACTCATCGCCGTCCTGGACGAGGCCGATGACTGTGGTGTCGCCTGCAGACTCCAGGAGCTCGACAGAGGAGGAGGTGCAGTCACTTGTGTAGAGAGAGAAGAGCAATGTCATGTGTCTCTCTAATGACTTCATGACCACAGATGTTTGGCTTTCTTTATCTACTGTTGTTTCCTAACAACCTTCCTGAATCTGAAGTTCAGGCTGAGGAGCAGTAGGATGGAGGAGTTGATGGTTGTGTGGAGAGACGAGAGGTGTGAGAACTGGCTTTAAACCCGCAGTAAAACTCGTTCAGGTTCAGCCAGTTGCTGATTCTCCACAGTGCTGGGATGGGGACGGCGTCTTGTAGACGGTGATGGCTTTTTCAGGCCCTTCCACACGGATGCAGGGTCATTAGCTGAAAACCAGGAGATCCTGATGGTGCAAGGTGGGAGTTTTCATCTCCATCTGTGTGTCTTTAGAGATTTTTCTGTGTTTCAGATCATAAACACACACTGAATGAAACTCGATCTGCGTCTCGTGTGAGTCGACGTATTCGTCTGTGGAATCTGAGCTTTCCCACTATTGTGAGACACCTGGGATTGAATGCAGAGGAATGCATATAGAGCAGATGTTTGGAGCGGGACGGTGAGGTTCGGGTTTCCTTCAAGAGTGCAGCTGTGTTTTCTGATTCTCTCCCGGGAGAGTTTGAGTCGGTCAGAACTTCAATCATAAATAATCAGCAGAGCATGAACTCTGAGGAATAATCCTCCTGTCCAGTGTTGTTAAAACATCCGGTTTTCACAATCCATGTCTTCAATTATTGCGTACACTGTTAGCCCTTACCGGGTTTTTTTACAGTAAAATACTGGCAACACTGTTGCCAGTAATTTACTGTTATTTGTACAGTTATTTACTGTATTATACAGTTCGTTACTGTAAAATGCACTAAATTAAAATTTGACTTAAAACTAATTTCACTTGCAGAAACCGACTGCCTTAAATTGACCAACTGTAATTTAAATGTGTAAAACTAAAATGTGTAATGCATTAATAATGTGAGAAAAGAGTTAAGAACTTCCATTAGAAACCATTAAAAAACTTAAGTACATAAAAAGATTTCCACTGAACCAGCAATTACATTCTGTTAAATAAAGCAACATGCGGCGTATCATCGATGTTTCTAGATCTTCTGCTGGACTGAAGCACAGGCTCTACTCTTCAGCACAATGGTGACCCAAAAAACTACATTTTACAGTAAACTACTGGCAACAGTGTTGCCAGTATAAACCTGTTTTATAACTTACAGTTTATTACTGTTAAAATACATTTTGTGGGTGTGTCTTTTTATCTTACACTGTTAACCCTTTCAACCCCACAGGAACATCCGCACTACAAAGAGTAAAAAGTAACTGACGCAGTGTTGCAGTGAGATCATTAAGATCATTAAGTGAATATGTAAGTGATTGCTGAGCATTAGTGATGAACACCTGCTGTTAACAAGCAGAATCACTGAAGGAAAGAGGAACACAAGAACAGAAAATAGAGAAACACAAGAACTACAACTGACTTCCAGCCATAACACATTATTACACGTATTATTAACCAGTTTGACTTTATTTCTGTCATCCATCAACAGAAGTAGTTATTGAGATGTTTAATTGAAAATGTTTGATTTGAAGTTACCATTATAGAGATCAGTGTTTGCTTTAGTTGGGTCGCTGATGCCAACACATTATTTTTCTCTTGCTGCTTGAGGTGTGTTTTTGCAAGTCACACTTGTGCACACACACAGTTCGTGAATGATTGTGGTTATATTCACTATCATGACAAAATCATTATGTGACCTGTCAATTGACTAAGAAGTTAGTTCTCACTCATTCAGAGTTTAATTCTCAATCAAAAGTGTTACGTTACCACCACTGTGAAACAACAGCAACAATGACTAATTTAATTATAACACAAGCATTACCTAAAACAACAGAGCTACACTGTCTTGTAGAAACACAGAAATATCACAAATTAGAACATGCATCTCAACAATGGTAGGAATATATATATGTTTAATTATTATTCATGCAGCAGAGCATGCTGGGAGTTTTATACTATCCTGGTACCCAGCATGCATTGCAACATGAAACTTTTGATCATCACCATTGTTGAGATTCATATGATGATTGTTGATGTCTGTGTGTGTCAGAGTCAAGCACGAGTTAATACAATTTTAATGCACTATATAATTTCAAAAAATTTCAGTTGACCTGATTTCAGAAATATTGCTGTATTTCATGTTGTAGATTATCAGATATATGGTATTAAACCAGAAATTCACAGCTCACATGTATTAAAAAGTAATAAATCATGTATGATTTTGAAATCACAAAACCAAAAACTCCTGATCAACTTCCCCTTGACTTTTCTTGCTGTAACAAATGTGCTTTATAAACTCACTGTTACAGCAGCCGAAAAGAGATGAATGAACGAAGTCTTTGAGTTAAGGTACAAGAGACCAACTAAAGCAAATACGGATCTCCATCATGGTGACAACAAACTTTATTATTAACTAAATCCCTGTTCATTCTCAACAAGAACTTGAAATAAATAATGCTAAACTGGTTTCACACTCAGTGTGGCTGGAAGTCAGTTGTAGTTCTTGTGTTTCTCTTTTTTCTGTTCTTGTTTCTCTGTCCTTCAGTGATTCTGCTTATCAGGTGTTCATCAGTGTCTCAATTCACTCACTTCTTTTCATTCAAGTGGACTATATTAGTGAACTAATGTAGGGAATAGTGAATGAGGGTATAGGGTGTGATTGGGAACACAGCCTCTGAGTGTCGACTTTGATTGCTGTTAATTCACAGTATATTCCTGTAGGTATATTCCTGTATATTACTGTTTTAATGGAAAATGGTATGATATTGTAAGAATTTGGGCTTTTTCTACAGTAAGGTCTAACAGTGTAGTATCTCAACATTAACATTTCATCCCATAATTATGACATCATTTTGACTCATAACTTTTTTTATCTAATTATTACTAATCTCATAATTATGATTTTGTCATATAATTATGACTTAGTATCTCAAAATGATTTTTTTTTCGACATAATTATGGCTTATCTCATCACTGTTTACTGTCATAATTTTTATCTCTTTATCTCATAATTATGACTTTGTCTTATAATTATGGATTACACTGTAAAAAATAAAACATAGATTTCATTTATATTTAATTAATTAAAATGAGGCAACAGATTACAAGCAATATTATTAATTAAATTTTACAAATTAGAATTGAGTAATAATTAATCAAATTAATTCCTTAAATGTTACACTGTAAAAAATAAAACATAGATGTTATTTATATTTAATTAATAAAAATGAGGCAACAGATTACAAGCAATATTATTAATTAAATTTAACAAATTAGAATTGAGTAATAATTAATCAAATTAATTCCTTAAATGTTACACTGTAAAAAATAAAACATAGATTTAATTTAAATTTAATTAATTAAAATGAGGCAACAGATTACAAGCAATATTATTAATTAAATTTTACAAATTAGAATTGAGTAATAATTAATCAAATTAATTCCTTAAATGTTAACCATTTAAAATGAGTAAATTTTACAAAATATATGTTATTGCCAACATTGAAGACACCTGATGTTAACAAGCAGAATCACTGAAGGAGAAAACCATAATTAAAGTCACCATTATGGAGATGAGTGTGTGTTTTAGTTGGGCTCTTCACCCTTAATTTATTAACTTTAAGTTTTTGTTTGGCTGCTGTACATGAGTTATAACAGCCAGATGAACAAACGGTGATCTGATGATGTTGGTTGTGTTTTAACATAATCATTATTTCACAATCATTTGACCTGAATCACTGAACTCAAATGGAGTACAATTTGTGACTTAAGTTAACTTTGTTAACTATAGAAGTACTGGCCTTGTACACCATAATATTTTTATCTTTTACAATGTAATTCAAATAATTTCTAAAAAGTTTCTCTTGTACAAAAAACAAACAAACAGACATCATGAATCAGCCTGTGCATCTCAACAATGGTGACATTTATAAAGCATGTTGCAGTGCATTCTGGTTTGTACCAATCACAACTCATTCATGGCTCCCATCATGTATTGCTGCATGAATAAATAATGAGCTCAGAGGTTGTCACCATTGCTGAGATTCATACGCTAAATCTTGATGTCTGTGCGCCTAAAAAAAAAAATCACATATATTTTTTATTATTATTAATTGGATCATTTGGATTTCATTGAAAAGGATAATAATATTATGCAGCTAGAATTAATAAAATAAATTTAACTCATAAATTGGACTCTACATGAGATCAGTGATTCAAGTCAAATGATTGTGAAATTATGAAACACAACCAACACCATCAGATCAACATTTCTTTTTGTTCATCTGGCTGTTATAACTCACGTTCAACAGCCAAACAAAACTTAAAGTTATTATTTTAAGGGTGAAGAGCCCAACTAAAACACACACTGATCTCCATAATGGTGACTTTAATTATGGTTTTCTCCTTCAGTGATTCTGCTTGTTAACATCAGGTGTCTTCAATGTTGGCAATAACATATATTTTGTAAATTTTACTCATTTTAAATGGTTAACATTTAAGGAATTAATTTGATTAATTATTACTCAATTCTAATTTGTTAAATTTAATTAATAATATTGCTTGTAATCTGTTGCCTCATTTTTATTAATTAAATTTAAATAAAATCTATGTTTTATTTTTTACAGTGTAGTATCTCAAAATTACAATTTTGTTCTGATAATTATAACTTATCTAATCATTTTGACTGTCATGATTTTGACTTTTTATCTCAGAATTATTATGATCTATAATTTCGACTGTCATAATTTCGACTTTTTATCTCATGACTGTCTTATAATTATAGCTTAGTATCAATTTCATTTTTTTCATGACTTATCTCATTATTTTGACTCACAATTTCAACTTTTTATCTTATAATTATGGCTTTGTCTTATTATTATGGTTTAGTATATCAAAAAAAAAATGTCCTCATAATTATTAATATCGAAATTGAGGTCAAAAGACATAATTATGGCATAAAAAGTCTAAATGAATACAAAAGACAAAATGTAGATGTCATAATTATGAACTTTTTGTCTCAATCATTATGGGTTAGTATCTCATAAATATGACTTACCAAAGAAATATATATTTTTTTTCTTATGTATCAAAAATGGGTTTCCAGAAGACTATAAGCGGCTCAAGAGACGTAACCAAAACTCTCCATTAAGTGTCATTACTAAGATTAAGATATGACTATGAAACTATTAAACTATATAAGACTATGAAAAATTATTGATTCAGCACATAGTCAAAAACGTGATATAAAATATGCATTTCATGAATATATTGTGTTAATTTCAGTAATTTTGTGCTTGCATTCATTAGACATCGGCCGTTGATTGATTGACCATTGCTTGAAACTACAGTGTACTGAGCTGAAGAACTGACCGTGTGTGTGTGTGTGTGTGTGTGTGTGTGTTTGCTGAAGCGAGGTAAATACACACTCTCATCCACAGAAAGAGCCCACATGTGAAGGCATCAATGTTTCATGCACTAAACTGCCTCCTCCAGAGTCGAGCTTCATTAAACTCTTTCAATAACGAACTCTTTCCTCGTCTTGCGTCTCGTCTCAGTGAATAACATCGATCAGGAAGGGTCCTGATGAAGATGAAGATGATGATGGTCTCTGCTGGTCCAGTCCTGCATGCAGCTGATGGACGCTTGTTGTGTATGAATGATTTACAGGACGTTCTCAGCACTTACAGCTATAAAATGGAGCAGGGCATCCCGTCCTGAAGCTCTTGAAAGCACTTTTGAAAAAAAAAGAAAAAAAAAAAGTTCTTCTTGTGTCCAGCTCAGAAATCCTCACTGTGATGCGAATGGAGTCGCCACACAAAACCCATTTCATCTCTGTGAGTTCTCTGTGTTTTCAGCGCGCTGCGCGCTTGTCGTCTTGTATCCGATCTGACAATGCTCTTAAATATTTCAGGGTGACCATTTACTTTGTGAAAGTGCGCCTGAGAAGATCCTCACAGGCTGAACCGAGTTCCTTCCACAGCTCGCAGTCCCAGTCGGTTGAGCGAATTTTCCCATAGTTATTTACTTGACGCCGTCGCATCGTTCTCACGTGGCATTTCCGTTGTCCCGTTCACTTCTGGCTGTCTGGAGATATGGGAAGAAAACAATAAGCATGTAATAAGCTCTGTTTCCAGATCCCTATAAATGGCATTTTAGTGCATCAGGACAGTCTGCTCTAAAACATGATGCTACTTTATAAGATTTTCTTCTTCTAAAGCACAATCACATGCGTTTTTCACAGTGAAAGCAATTCAGAATGCACTACATTGAGCTTCCGGTGACAAAAAAAACAAACATCCAAAATGGTGGACGATTGTGTTTGGTTAATTGTTATGCTCTTTTGAGGAGCACATTGATAGTTTATTGATAGAACATTATAATTCTGTTGGAATCATACGTTTTGCTTCTTCACGTGAGAGGAGCATGATTTATTTTGACATGCTGCCTATGTAGTGTGTTTCAAATCAGTCACTTATTAGGGTCCATGTGGGCTAGAATGCTTCCTTTAGAAGCTATCTGTCTATATAGTTATTAATATATATTTTAAGTTTTTTAAAATATATAAGTATTACATTTTTTTGAAGTATTTTACAATTCAAATATTAATATTAATAGACTTAATATATTATAATATACTATATTTTATATGTAATGTTTAATATAGGCTATATATATAATTCATATATTATATGCATATATTTGTCTAATTAATATCAAATATGTATTAATACATTCGATTTTTTTTTTTTAATGTTTACCTCCTGCACTAAAAGCATTGTTGTTTTTACGCATTTTATGTCCCCTTACAAGATTTGAACATTTGGATATTAATATAATTCATATATTATAATATATGCATATATTTGTATAATCAATATCAAATATGTATTAATACATACATAATAATTATAAAAAAAATTGTATGTGTACCTCCTGCACTAAAAGCATTGTTGTTTTTAAGCCTTTAATAGCCCCCATTTTGCAAGAATTTGATCATATTTGCACTGTTAGCCCTTACTGTAGAAAAAGCCCAAGTTCTTACAATATTATACCATTTTCCATTAAAACAGTAATATACAGGAATATACCTACAGGAATATACTGTGAATTAACAGCGCTCAAAGTCGACACTCAGAGGCTGTGTTCCCAATCACACCCTATACCCTCATTCACTATTCCCTACATTAGTTTACTAATATAGTCCACTTGACAGAGTGAATGAAAAGAAGTGAGTGAATTGAGACACTGATGAACTCCTGATAAGCAGAATCACTGAAGGACAGAGAAACAAGAACAGAAAAAAGAGAAACACAAGAAATACAACTGACTTCCAGCCACACTGAGTGTGAAACCAGTTTAACATTATTTATTTCAAGTTATTGTTGAGAATGAACAGGGATTTAGTTAATAATAAAGTTGTTGTCACCATGATGGAGATCAGTATTTGCTTTAGTTGGTATCTTGTACCTTGACTTAAAAACTTTTTCCAGTCTTCTCTGTCTGGTTGTTGTAACAATGAGTTTATAAAGCTCATTTGTTACAGCAAGAAAAAGTCTAGGGAAGTTGATCAGGTGTTTACATTTTTAGGTTTTTTGGTGATGTCATAATCATTCATGAGTTTTTGCTCTTTTTTGTATGGAAGCTATGAATTTATGGGTTTAATACCATATATCTGATAATCTACAACATGAATACCACCAGCAAGATTTCTTTAATCAGGTCAACTGAATAATTTATAAATCATATAGTGCATTAAAATTTTATTATCTCCTGTTTGTCTCAGGCACACACAGACATCAACAATCAGCGTATGAATCTCAAAAATGGTGATGATCAAAAGTTTCATGTCGCAATGCATGCTGGGTACCAGGATAGTACAAAACTCCCAGCATGCTCTGCTGCATGAATAAAAAAATTAAAAAAAACATTCCCACCATTGTTGAGATGCATGTTCTAATTTGTGATATCTCTGTGTTTCTTCAATACAGTTTAGCTCTGTTGTTTTAGGTTATGCTTGTGTTATAATTAAATTAGTCATTGTTGCTGTTTTTTCACAGTGATGGTAACATAACACTTTTGATTGACAATAAACTCTGTATGAGTGAGAATTAACTACTTAGTGAATGGACAGGCTATTTAGTGATTTTGCCATGATAGTGAATATAACCGCAATCATTCACAAACTGTGTGTGTTCACAAGTGTGACTTGCAAACACACAGTTCAAGCAGCAAGAGAAAACATAATGTTGTGGCATCAGCGACCCAACTAAAGCAAACACTGATCTCTATAATGGTAACTTCAAATCAAACATTTTAAATTAAACATCTCAATAACAACTTCTGTAGATGTATGACAGAAATAAAGTCAAACTGGTTAATAATACATGTAATAATGTGTTATGGCTGGAAGTCAGTTGTAGTTCTTGTGTTTCTCTATTTTCTGTTCTTGTGTTCCTCTTTCCTTCAGTGATTCTGCTTGTTAACAGCAGGTGTTCATCACTAATGCTCAACAATCACTTACATATTCACTTAATTATCTCACTGCGTCAATGTTACTTTTTACTCTTTGTAGTGTGGATTTTCCTGTGGGGTTGAAAGGGTTAACAGTGTAAGATAAAAAGACACACCCACGAAAAGTATTTAAACAGTAATAAACTGTAAGTTATAAAACAGGTTTATACTGGCAACACTGTTGCCAGTAGTTTACTGTAAAATGTAGTTTTTTGGGTCACCATTGTGCTGAAGAGTAGAGCCTGTGCTTCAGTCCAGCAGAAGATCTAAAAAAACGGTTGATATGCTGCATGTTGCTTTATTTAACAGGCGGTGACTGTGTAGTTGCTGGTCAAGTGGAAATCTTTTTATGTACTTAAGTTTTTTAGTGGTTTCTAATGAAAGTTCTTAACTCTTTTCTCACATTATTAATGCATTACACATTTTAGTTAATACATTTAAATGACAGTTGGTCAATTATGGCAGTCAGTTTCTGCAAGTGAAATTAGTTTTAACTCGAGTTTTAATTTAGTGCATTTTACAGTAACAAACGGTATATTACAGTAAAATACTGTAGATTACAGTAAAGAACTGTACAATTAACAGTAAATTACTGGCAACAGTGTTGCCAGTATTTTACTGTAAAAAACCCCGGTAAGGTCTAACAGTGTGTCTCTTATTTTACAATTTTAAGTGATGTTATTAAGAAGAAAAGATAATTGCATGAAATTAACTGTTTGACTAAAGAAGACAAATGTGCAATTTTCCCTTAACCTGAATCACCGGACTACATTAGGTTACACAAATCTCAGTAGTTCTTAAGGGCCAGATTAGGCAGACATGGCCCCCTTTACATAACAACAGCAGATTTGAACACCATCACCTGTGCCATATTTTGTTCTGATCTTACAGAGAACGCTGTGGACTCACGGTTTGACGCGGTTGGTGAACATCCGTCGCAGCATGAGAGCGATGGTGCTCAGGACCATGATGGTGGTGCACATGACTGCTGTACTGCAGTGAAACTCAGCGGACACAAAAACAACCCTCGGGATTCTCACCGGGCAGAGGAAGTACACAGGGGTCACACACACACTTTCACCATGCCCTGCGCGTGAGCGAGATTATGTGTCTGGATTAGCGCTAATCTCAGCCAGTATGAGTCGTGTCGGGGGGGGGATGTCGGAGCCTGCTGTTGATCGAGCGCTGATACAGCAGATTACATGATCACAACAAGACCAAAACACTCTACACATGCAACAAAACCACAGCAACATGCAGAAATATAGTCTTTACATTTCTCTGTGTTGATAGAGTGTTGCTAGGAGGTTGCTAGGGTGTATTGGGTGGCTGCAAAGTGTTTCTAGAAGGTTGTTAGGGTATTTTGGGTTGCTAGGTTGGTTTTGATGGCTGCCAGAATGTTGCTAGGAGATTCTTGGTGTGGTTTGGGTTGTTAGGTGTGTTACTAGGAGGTTGCTAGGGTATTTTGGATGAATTCCAGAGTGTTGCTAGGAGGTTGCTAGGGTGTATTGGGTGGCTGCAAAGTGTTTCTAGAAGGTTGTTAGGGTATTTTGGGTTGCTAGGTTGGTTTTGATGGCTGCCAGAATGTTGCTAGGAGATTCTTGGTGTGGTTTGGGTTGTTAGGTGTGTTACTAGGAGGTTGCTAGGGTATTTTGGATGAATTCCAGAGTGTTGCTAGGAGGTTGCTAGGGTGTATTGGGTGGCTGCAAAGTGTTTCTAGAAGGTTGTTAGGGTGTTTTGGGTTGCTAGGTTGGTTTTGATGGCTGCCAGAATGTTGCCAGGAGGTTCTTGGTGTGGTTTGGGTTGTTAGGTGTGTTAATAGGAGGTTGCTAGGGTATTTTGGATGAATGCCAGAGTGTTGCTAGGAGGTTGTTAGGGTGATTTGGGTTGCTAGGAAGTCGCTAGGGTGTTTGGGGTGTTTGGGGTGGTTGCCACAATGTTGCTAGGAGGTTCCTATGATGTTTTGGATGTAGATACGGTGTTTTGGTGGCTGTCAAAGTGTTTCTATGAAGTTAGGAGTGTTAGGAGATTATTGGTCAAGTCCAGTCCCCTTTATTTATATAGTGTTTTAATACAGATTGTTTCAAAGGCAACTTTGGGTTGCTAGGAGGTTGTTAGGGTGTTTTGGGTGGTTGCTAAGTTGTTTTGGGTGCCTGTCAAAGTGTTTCTAGTAAGTTGCTGGAAGGTTCTAAGTTTGGTTTGGATTGCTATGGTGTTTGAGGTGGTTGCCAGAGTGTTGCTAGGAGGTTCCTGTGTTGTTTTGGATTGCTAGGGTGTATTGGGTGGCTGCCAGAGTGTTGCTAGGAGGTTGTTAGGGTATTTTAGGTTGCTATGAGGTTGTTATGGTTGTTAGGGTGTTTGAAGTTGTTGCCACAGTTTTGCTAGTAGGTTCCTATGATGTTTGAAATGGCTAGTAGGTTGCTAAGGTGTTTAGGTTGGCTGCTAGAGTGTTGCTCAGAGGTTGTTAGGGTGTTTTGGGTTGCTAGGAGGTCGCTAGGGTGTTTGGGGTGGCTGCCACAAGTGCTGCTAGGAGGTTATACAATGTTTTGGGTTGCCAGGTTGTCTTGGTGGCTGTCAAATTGTTTCTAGGTGGTTTGGGTTGCTAGAAGGTTGCTAGGGTGGTTTGTGTGGCTGTCAAAGTGTTTCTAAGAGGTTATTGGTGTGGTTTGGGTTGCTTGGGGGGGGGGGGGTGCTATGGTGTTTGGGGTGGTTGTCAGAGTGTTGCTAGGAGGTTCCTATGATATTTCGGATTGCTAATGGGTTGCTAGGGGGGTTTAGGTGGCTGTCAAAGTGTAGAAAGTTGCTTGGAGGTTCCAAGTGTGCTTTGGGTTGCTAGGGTGTTTTGGTTGCTAGTATGTAGCTGGGGTATTTTTGGGAGCCTTTCAAAGTGTTTCTAGGAAGTTGCTTAGAGCTTCCTATTGTGTTTTGGGTTGCAAGGGTCTTCTGGATGACTGCTAGAGTGTTTCTAGGAAGTTGCTATGGTGATTAAGGTGTGTGTCAGAGTGTTGCTAGGAAGTTGCTAGGGGTGTTGGTTTCTAGGGTGTTGCTAGGGTGTTCTGGGTTGCAAGGGTCTTCTGAATGGCTGCCATAGTGTTGGTAGGAAGTTGCTATGGTGATTTAGGTGGCTGTCAGAGTGTTGATAAGTTGCTGGGGGTTTGGTTGCTAGGAGGTTACTAGGAAGTTGCTAGGGGGGGGGGTTGCTAGGAGGTTGCTAGGGTGTTTTGAGTGGCTGCCAAGTTGTTGACATGGAATTCATTGGGATTTTTATGCGAATAATAATCAGTGTTTCTAGGAAGTTTCTATGTTCCTATGATGTTTTGGATTGCAGGTTGCTAGGGTGTTTGGGGTTGCTAGGGCGTTTGGGGTTGCTAGGGTGTTTGGGGTTGCCAGGGTGTTTGGGGTTGCTAGGGTGTTTGGGGTTGCCAGGGTGTTTGGGGTTGCCAGGGTGTTTGGGGTTGCTAGGGTGTTTGGGGTTGCCAGGGTCTTTGGGGTTGCCAGGGTGTTTGGGGTTGCTAGGGTGTTTGGGGTTGCCAGGGTGTTTGGGGTTGCTAGGGTGTTTGGGGTTGCCAGGGTGTTTGGGGTTGCTAGGGTGTTTGGGGTTGCCAGGGTGTTTGGGGTTGCTAGGGTGTTTGGGGTTGCTAGGGTGTTTGGGGTTGCCAGGGTGTTTGGGGTTGCCAGGGTGTTTGGGGTTGCCAGGGTGTTTCGGGCGGCTGCCAGAGTCTTTATATGTGGAAAGGTATTTGTTTATGCAGATAATACTTTTGATCACTTTATGGTGTCACCAAAAAATATGATCCAGATGCAGCTCACATGTAGGGAGCTTCACCAAAATAGAATTGTTTCCTTCCTGAGTCAAATAAGAAAGATATGCAGAATTATATATATATTTTTGTCTTTTATCAGCAGTTTCTCAGCCGGAGAATGTCCTAATGTAATTTATATTTTATACAAATTGTTTTAAAGAAGTGTTCTATCACACAATACCTACCCTCTGACTCTCCTTACTGTAGTTTTGGAGTTATGAGGCTTTAATTGTGTGTGTGACAACAACTCTAGAAACACCTTCAGGGCTTAAAGGGTTAAGCAACCGCAATCACTCACAAACTCTGAAGACAGCGTTGAGATCATGTTCAGTGTGCTACGTGACCGATTTCACGGGATCGGGGATAAAGTGAACTGCACATTCATCAAACATGATGTAAATTGTGCTGAGTCACAGTACGTCTCAGCGATGTGATCGTGACTGTGACTCATGAAGCAGCGCAGATCGATCACATGATCAGATGTGTCTGTGTGTCGTTCCTTTATCTGCTTCATCTGAACGACAATAACCTTCAAACCAGAGCGCCTGTAGACCCTGCAGGAAGGAGAGATCACACACACCGGAGATTCCTGCGTTCCTCCTGACTCACCTGAGCTTCAATAACGTCTCAAACTGACCTCGGATTCGCCAACACACCCAAATCTGCCCTCAGAGATCTCAACACATTTCTCTTCTAATGATCTGAGCTGCTCTCCATGTTCATTTTAAAGCTCTGATGAGGATGATTGTTGACCCAACTGTTGTTATTTCTCAGGATTATCTGAGGCAGTTTTGCTGAGTCAGCGTGTGTCACATGTTTGCTCAACGACTGGTGTAGTGAACAGAGTTTTTAAAATCATTATTCTTCTAATATGCTGAATAAGGAATCAAACACACCTGAAGATAATTCTCCACATGGTCCTGAATGTGCTTGTGTGGTTCGGGTGTGTTTAAGGGGGTTGCAGCTCAAATCTGCAGTACAGTCTCTGTTGTTTTAGCTTATTATTCATTCATTTTTTATATTTTATAATAGCCTATAGTAGTTTTGTTATGTGCTTTTGTCATTTTTTTAACACTTTGTTGTTGTTTTATAGGCTAGTATATCGTATGTAAAAAGATATTTCTATCTCTAAAGCAACACTCTTTAAATTTTATGTTTTAGCAATAATTGTATTTTATTTAAAATAAAATAACAAGAAAACATTTCAAATTGTTGCTTTGCAAATTGTTTTTTTTTGTTTGTATGTGTGATGTTCTCTCTCTCTCTCACACACACACACACACACACACACACACACACACACACACACACACACACACACACACACACACACACTAAATATGGAAGTTCCACAGCTGGGAGTTTTAGGAATTGTATGTTCATGAAGCGGGGAAGAATGTGGCGTGTGTGAAGAGGTTTCCACTGGAGTGTGTGAGCAGCGGGTGGTCGGACTCAGATCTGTCCATCTCAAAGTGTTTGTGTGTTTTGAGTTACTTACAGATTTCAGATGCTGCAGGCCATTTCTACATCTGTGTAAACACACACACACACACACACACACACACACACACACACACACAGAGAGAGAGACACACACACACACACACACACACACACACTCTCTGTCTGTACACACACTCTCACTCTATGTCTGTACACACACACACACACACACACACAATCTCTATCTGTAGTACTCTCTCTCTCTCTCTCTCTCTCTCTCTCTCTCTCTCTCTCTCACACACACACACACACTGTCTGTAGTACACACACTCTCTCTCTCTCTCTCTCACACACACACACACACACACACACACTCAAACTAACACACACACACACACACACAATCTCTCTCTCTCTCTCTCTCTCTCTCTCACACACACACACACACACACACGTTTATAATGACATTTGTCCCACTGAGATCCGCTGATTTATCCGGCTCGTGGTTTATCTCTCTCTCTAACGCTCCTCTTATCACTCCGCTCTTGATAATGAAGTTTTCTGTCTTCCTTTGTAAAGTTTGTTGAGGTCAGAGGCTGAATGTGTGTGTGATTGGAGCCGTTCCTGTGGTTCGCAGTGGATTATCACACACACGGACACACGCTGCAGGTGAACACACTGATAAAATGACTGAATTTAATAGAGATGTAATCACGTTCAGCTCACAGTAAACAGTGTTTGCTTTCAAAACTTCAACATGGTAACCATGGCATCCGCCACAACACCACGTGTGCTGCAGTTCACGAACTTCCTGTGAAAACAATACATGTTTGGGGGCTTTCCGTGCATATCTGTCGCAAATCAAATCAATAAAATTAAAATATTAAAATAAAAAATAAAATGATACAAAATACAATTATACATTTAAATATTTATTTATATAATAATAATAATACAAGTAAAAATTTTAATGTTAAAATTGTAATAAAAATAATATATGTTATTAAAATATGATGTGTATAATACAGTTCATTTTTTTATATTAAATATATTTGTATATAATATTACAAATTAAAATGGTTACAGTTTAATAATAATCTAATAATAATAATAAAACTAAGATTTGAAGAGTAACATTTTAATAAAATATTAATAATATATTCAAATATTAAATACAAATTAAAATGTTAACATTTTAATAATAATAATAATAAAAGTAAAAATTTAAATGTTAGCATTTTAATTACATATCTAATTAAAATATGATGTATATGTAATACATAAAAAAACACGAATGAATAAATATATAGATTTATATATAATATATAATAATATTACAAATTAAAATTGTAACATTTTAATAAAATTATTCCAATATATATATATATATATATATATATAAATATATATATATATTACAACTTAAATAAAATTACAAATCTATTAATTAAAAATCAGACTTTAAACTATTGTTGGTTTCCAAAAAAAGTGTATGACCAAAAAAATAAAGTGCGAGACTCTTTAATGTTTCAGAGTTTATTTCTGAATCAGTGATTATATCACAGATACAAAACATTTGGAGAAGTACAAAAACAAAAGAGTTGATCTGCTTGAACAGTCCTTGTTATTCAGTTTTTTACACAGAGGAAAAGCACTCGTCTCTTTCAAAAACATCCGCTGCAGATGAACTGGATATTTATCTGAAACCTCCAGCAGAGTTTATTTAGACGACTGCGAGATGTTTCATCAGAAATGCACATTTTTGTATCTGACGGAGGTGGTGTTTGTGTACGAGGCCACGGTTTATCTGGAGTATGTGTAAATATTTACCGGGAGCCGGACGGCCGAGAGCTTGAGATCTCTGCACTGATTTATGCGAGTGTTTGTTATCGGAGCTGAATAACAGTTGCTAGGGATCTGACATCGATAAAGTCCAGATAAAATAGCATGTAGGGTCCATAAACATTTATAAAGTTCACTCTCTCTCTCTCTGTGTTCTTTAGTTTCATGGTGTTTTGGTTCCTGATCATTATTAGTCCTCCAGGTTGTTCATTAATTCCTGCACCTGTTGTGTTTCACCTTCATTACTCCACCTGTGTATTCAAGCCCTCAGTTTCCATTGGTCGTGTGTTAGTTTGCTCCTGCATGTTACTTTGTGGATTAATCAAGAAGAGATGCACCGATATGAAAATTTTGACCGATACCGATAACCGATATTTCTTTATATTTGAAATCCGATAACCGATATATTGGCCGATAAATCCAAATCCAAGTTTTTACATCATTTTTGAGAGCCTGATTACAAAACAAAAGTCTCACCATTAAAAGCCACGTCCCAAGCACACAATTATAATGTTCATATTATTATTTTATGTAGCCGATATGACTGCACATGTTGCGCTTTACGGTATTTTCGGTTTGTGAAGTGATTCCAATCATATTTCAAGCAATTCAAAAACCATCATGTTGAACATCTGAAGTGTCTCAGATGAAGGAAATAATACATTATTTATCGGCTTTAATATAGCGGACACATTTTCTTATCGGGCCGATACCGATAACATTATAAATGATACCGATATGGTGACCGATATATATCGTGCATCCCTAATAAAGAAGTGTTTGTTTGGATTCTCCTGCGTCGTGCGATTACAACAGCCACTATACGTGACACTCTGATTAAAATGGTTTACAGCTGTTTATATTCTACACTTGTCCTCTTTTTCTTCCAATATTTCGAATATAGAAACGAATCACATATACATGTCAAATCTGCAGTAATCTTTGGTGTGATTTGTATGATTCTGCATGAATTCTCTCCGTCACTTTGCAGAGTTTTTGATGGATTCCCAGTCGACTTCAGCGTAGACTTTGTTTATCTGCCAGTACAGGACGCCCATGAGTTTAGACCACGCCCCCTGCACCGAGGCCGGACTGAAGGATTGTGGGAAAGCTTCCACCAGCACCTCCAGGATCACTCCGGCCAGAATCTGCAGAAATGAGTTTGGGGTCAGTAAAGCGATTCATACTTTTATCCAGCAAGAACACATGATTAAATATGAATCAGCACAACTGTTTTCAACACTGATAATAATCAGAAATGTTTCTTGAGCATCAAATCATCATATTAGAAATGATTTCTGAAGGATCATGTGACACTGAAGACTGGAGTAATGATGCTGAAAATTCAGCTTTGATCACAGGAATAAATTATATTTTAACATATATTCACATAGAAAACAAATATTTTAAATTGTAATAATATTTCACAATATTACTGTATTTTTTACTAAATCAATGCGTTTAAATAAATACAGCGTAAATATATTTTAGTATAAAAAATCCCCTAAAAATACAAATTATTGAATAAAAAAACATGATCAAACTAAAATATAGTACATTCATTTCATTGACAAAAAAAAAAAAAAAAAAAAACACACGCAAAGAGCACCAGAGAACATTATGTGAGTAGATAACTAGATTAGCAACAACTCCCCTGATTGGAAGTGTCTGGTAATCCTGAAGACCTTACTATAAAAATAAAAAAAATTGTTGTTTCAACGTACAATAAGTTTTTGTGGTCATTTCATTTTAAGTTTAGTCAACTTGAAATGTGAATTTGTACTAAGTGACAACTTGGATATTTGAGTTGACTAAACTTACTTACGAATACTTACTTTTTTAAGTTGAAACCACTTTTTTACAGTGTGGATCAGATGTTTTAATTAGGGTTTGGAGCTAAACTATTGGAGTTTGAGACCACTGTTATAATGAGAGTTAGTTGACATGTAAATGCAAAGTTACTCATAGTTAGCATGCCTAAAGTGGATATCGAAATAAAGTGTTACCCTTCTTTCAAAAACATTTACAAATCTTCCCGAACCCAGAGTTGAAGCATCCTGCCGTTTGTTTCCTCATACTCACTTTGAAGTAAACGGGATCCACCTTGTGTCTGAGCGCGTGTGATTTGCCCATCTGGCTGAAGACGGTGCTGAGTTTGTCTGCGTCGCGCAGGTTTTCCACCAGCGAGTTGAGGGTGGTCATGACCCGCACGGCGTGTTTCTTCAGCTGGACGCTCTGCCGCATCTCCTCGGGATCCTGCATGTCGCGGAACTGGCTGAAGTACTGCTTCGCCGACGGGAAGTTCCCGAAGAACCTGGAGGAAACACATTTAGTTATGTTTACAACAAACATTTCCTTTCATCTGGACCTGCCATACGATTAAAAGAGGGCATACTATGCCCCTTTTTAAAGTCTTGATGTTGTTTTTGGGCTCTACTAGAACAGGTTTTCAGGCTTGAATGTTCAAAAAACACATTATTTTCCTCATATTCTCCATTGTTGCAGCGTCTCTCTTCCCAGTCTGTCAGTAACGCTCTGTTTAGTTCCTGTCTCTATGAATCCCCTCCTTCTGAAAAGCACACTGTGCTCTGATTGGTCGGCTGGATCAGTGTGTTGTGATTGGTCAACTGTTTTGAGTGTGTTTGGAAAAAGTCCCGCCCCTAATTACCAAACTGCCAGTTTCAACACACTACAAACTAACTCAACCAGGCCCCGCCCCTTTATTCTGCGTATTAATTATTTAAATGAGGAATATTGTGACGTGTTCGTTCCCGGGAGAAACTCAAGACTACATTGGAGGCGTTTCAGGGAGTTCAGAAATACTGACTCTGATGTATAGAGAAGAACTCCCGCTGGAGGGACTTTATAACTTTACAGAGTTTATTCATGCTCAAACCGCAACATTACACACTGAAGAAAGATGAACATGTACAAAAAGCTTAATAGGTCCTCTTAAAGTGATAGATCACCCAAAGATGATCATTCTGTCATCGTTTACTCGTTTACCTGTAGGATTATCTTTCTTTCTTCTAAATGTTTTTCTTGTTCATACAATATAGTCAATGGGCAATTTTATTTAGTTCCCAATGTTCGTCAAAATATCACCTTTTATGTTCCACAGATGAAAGAAATTCATACAGGCGTGATTTTTGGCTGAACTGCCCCTTTAAGAGACCCCAATAAAATGATCATGTTTCATTGAATTAAAAATATCCTTTTGTATTATTGCCCTTTCTAGCACTTCTAATCAGACTGGAAGAAAAGATCCTCGTCATCATGTGATCAAAATTAGGTTTGCAAATCTTCATTAATTTATGATCGTTTATGCATTTGATTGACTATAATAATCTCTATGGCTAGCTCTGTGGACCATAAAACGGTTAAAAGCCAAAACCAAGTTGTGTTGGTTTAAAATGTTAGATACATTTAAAGATTAAAGATTTTATTTAATTGTGATCAAATGTTTGTTGAGAAGAATGTTAAATATATTTGACTTGAATAAAACCTAGTTAATTTTTCAGTGTAGGCCTACATTTAGATATTTTAAATAAATGAAAATAACAAATGTAGCATGTAGTGGATGATATTTTTTTTTTTCCTGTTTTAACAGGAAATGCATCATGGGTCAACATACATCAACCGTTTCAGGTTACAGATAAACTTATAAAAAGTAAACTGAGGAGAGCTGTGTGTGTATGTGTGTGTGTGCGTGCGTGCATGCGTGTGTGTGTGTGTGTGTGTGTGTGTGTGTGTGTGTGTGTGGGAGAAAGTGTGTTCGGACCCAGCTGGACAGATAACCGTTCCTGAGATAATATTTAACCAACATTGCTGAAATTCCCCTCCACTTGACAAATATTGCAATAAAACTCAGGGAATGGCTTTTTTTTTTTTAACACAGCTTTGTAATGAATGAGTTCAGAAGCAGTTAAAGGGAGGTTTAGCACGCTTGACCCTATAGTGTGTGTGACTACCGTTGTGTTTGTGTTCCTCTCGTCCAGCAGAAGCAGCTCAAACACTCTTTAATGTTTAATGTTTCTGGCTGTATAAATATGATTCTGTGTTTCACCGAAACACGTCGATCTCTCTCTTCATCACATTCAGGTGTGTGTTTCTGCCTTGACTTGATAGTTTAGTATTATGTATTTAGTATTATATGTATTAATATTTCAAATAGACAGTAATAAGTCACTTTATGGTTAAATTATTAATATTACTTAAGTTTTGCATATCAATACATGCTGACATCCTAAATAATGTATTACATTTTTTTAAATAATAAAATGTTTTTGCAACAAAATTTATAGTAACCAGATGTTTGACACTGCTGATGCCGAGTGTTATGGATGGTTGCCAGGGTGTTGCCATGCAGTCACTACGGTGTTCCTATTGGTTGTTAGCATGTTGTTATGCGGTTGCTAGGCAGTTCTGAGTGTTTGCAAGGTGGTTGCTTACTAAAAAAGAATATGTAAGCATGAGCTAACAGTTCTGTGTCGATAAAGAGCGGCAGATAAAAGAGATAAATGTATAATTCAACTCCAAACATTTCTAAATATAAGGATCTGAAACATCACTAATATTCCCAGTGTTACTGTACTGACCTCTAGTCTGCAACGCTATTGTAAGTGTTTGTTCCGATGTAACACACTTCAGACGCTGGTCACTCGAAGGTCTCTGATCATGTATTTTCATCTACAGGCCTCAAACATGATGGCTTATTTCCCCATAAGAGGCTGATCGTAAATCCTGCAATCCTGAAGTTTAAGATGTCCTCAGGGAGCGAGTTTCAACACCACTGCTGAACTGTGCGACGGCCCGCAGGAGTGTTTGTTATGATTGTGTGCGTAACGGCACGTCCCGTCCTTTTAAAAACACAGACTGCTGTGTCGTCTTGCCTTCAATTTCATATAAAGTGAATTAATATGTCTTAACCTGCATTATCTGACGCTCGCAGCGTATCCCACATGTCTGAAATCCCTGTTACTAATGTAAGCGGTTAAACGTCTGACATCCGATCATCCTGAACACCAGAACAAGAGTGGACTGGTTTAAAAACTTTAAAACATTTCAGAAAACACCAAATGATTTCATAGGAGAGTCGTTTCAAGTTGCTCAACAAAAGGGAGCATTGAGATGTTATGATTTCATGTTGGCTTCCAGATTTCAGACTCCTGCATCAAATTTGCTTGATCTGATAAAGAAAAGTATTTTTGTGTGTGTTTTTACAGCCGTTCCTCTACCAGAGTGGCTCTAATGTTGATCTTACGAGTCCCACCGGCCTCTTCAACTGTATTTCACCTCAGATATGATCCTTAAATCAAACCGCAACAGGACAGGAAGATCCGTCCCCTTAATGAGACACGGAGACGAGTAAATGCCCACAGAAGAGACTCATCCTCGCATGTCGAAGTCAAACAGCAGATAAAGGGAGCCGGTGTCTGCTCTGTCCTCCTAATGTGTGTCGTAACTCATGTTTGAGTACACCAGCTCTTAACCTCTGCCATGTGTCAGCGGCTGGACGACCAACAAAGGCACTTCAAATCCCCTGGAAACGTTCAAACGATCATGGGGATCATAAACAGAGCTCGAGTTATGAAGACACTCAGTCCATATAAGACACCTTTAAAAAGCTAGATCACCCAGTCAGATCATTACAGATCACACTGGACTTGGGTTCGACGTGTGTGTGGACTGTACGATGATGACACCTATTGAATACGACGCAAGTAATAGAAGAATAAAACGTTGTCAGTATGAATCACACTTTTATTGGGAATTGTGTTTTTATGTGGGACGTAGGACCACCGTTTAGGAGCCATGAACACAGAAGTCACCATGATTGGTCATCTTTCATCTGGGACAGCCCACAATCGTACAGTGTACATGGCGTAAGGCATGTTTATAAAAGCTACTTAAATGTCCTAATTGAACTAAGGCCTAATCCTGGCTTAATTTAAACCTGTGAAACTAGGCCTTAATGTCATTATGCAAGTGTAGTTTAAATCATATGGTTTAACACCGTGTCCTAACCAGACGCGATGCGATAAGATTCAGCGACAAATAATTAGTCTGTCCACACTAGACGCGACGTGACTGAGAGATGCGTAAAAAGCAATCAAAACCCACAGCCAATCAGAACAGCGTGTGGGCGGCGGGCTCTCGCGGCGAGTGCACAGCACCAGAGTAATCTTGACGGCAATCGCAAGAAAATGGATAAGTAGCCTAGGCTACATAATCATTCACAAATATTACACCATTTAAACAGTATTCAAATACATAGGCTACTGAGTTACTAAAACCATCTTTGTCAAATATGTTTCTTCACAGTTTGAACATTCTTGTTTCCATTTGTTTAATTTCAAGATCTGAGGTGAGTTATCCATTGTTGCTTTTACAGCTGCAAAGCTGGAGCACTAAATGATATTCAAAGTCACATTACACGCTTTTAACATTAAATAAAGCACATAAACAGTGCCTGAGATTATCATTGCCTCACTTTGTGTTTGTTGTCCAAAGCCGCGACGTCGCAGAAAAGTAGAAACCGTTTCTAAAATCGTTGCGTGTCGCTGTCGCGGCTGGTTAGGACAAAAACTCTGATTAACATGGAAAATATGCTTTTATCACGTGTCGTGTGTAGTTAGGACACGGTGTAATTTGGTTTTATCTAGATTTGTCAATTTCTCTGTTTGTGTTATACAGAAAAAAATACTAACAAATGAGTTTGTTATTTGAGTAGGCCTAGTATTTATATGCTGTTTTAGTTAAAGTTTGATTTGTCTTTTTTTAACCTTTTCTGTAAGTTACTAATAGACATTTGCCTTTATTGTGATATAGGATAGAGTGGACATGAAGCGAGGCGGGACCGGATCGGGAAAGCTCCAAGAGCCGAGATTCGAACTCGTGTCGCCCAAAGCGCAACAGCGGCATAAGTCAGCGCGCTGCCCACTAGGCTATCAGTGCTGACTTTTATTTCAGTTTTAGTACTTCACCTTTTCTAATTCTAACTTTTCTAATGTTCGCTTACATTTTTTTTTTTACATAATATTCATATTTTATTAAAAAAAAATTATTTGATCATTCATCATTTTAGTCAACAATACCAACACTGTTTGTTGTTATCGCACAGTGAGTTAAGGCCTGTTAATTATAACGATAACTATAGCGTTGTAGTTATAATTATCATCTGTTGGTGTAGACATTAATATAGTCAGTTTCATTATTGTTAGTATGTCGTTATTTCTTGTTGGTGTGGACGCTAATATCATAGTTATCGTTGTTGGTGTGAATTAGTCTTAAATGATAACAGTTTTATTTGAATGCATTTTATTTTGGGGTGAATTATCCCTTTAAGACACACCGTTTCTAGTTTTTTGTCAGGTTTGTCAGGTCACACAACTAGTTTGGTAATAAAAAGACTGTAATATGATCCTGTATTTCATATTGTACAAGCAACATGAGATGTGATGTGACGAGTAACACTTAGACATTTTGATAGTTTGTCTGAACATTCCAATTGTCTTGCCTTCTCCTTTGTCTCACACTTTCTTAGCTGTTGCCGCTTAGTGTGCACACTTCATGACTGCTTATGTGAGGTGTTTTTGCCGTTTGCAACTACTTCTTGGCTGCAATCTGGTGCTTTTTGTCACCAACTACAGTCACGGACATGAAAGGGTGTCTTCTAGAGCTTCCGCGTGCGCTGGGCTTTATATAAAAGTTGATAACATCTGATTTATTCCACTGACCTGCTAAATTAAAGCATCACGGAGCTTCTCGTGTGAACGGTCTGAGACGTCCGTTTAAAGCACGTCCCCTCTGAGAAATAAGTCTAATTTCACGAGCTGAAAGAGTTTAATTATAAATCTTTATTGCAGCCCTTCAGGTGTGATCTCAGAGAAGATGTGAGCCGTTATCTTTAGAGCGAAATGACGGCAGACATCCACCACAGTCTTTAAACACGGTTATAGATGAGCACAGGTCAGGAATGAAGAAATATGAAATATGAGCTCACGTGATCGAGGCTTTCATGAGGAAAAACTTCACACTACGCCAATGAATGATCCGCTCAAATTCCTGAACATTAGAAGAACACCAGGATGTTCTTAACAAGAAGGAACGTGAGATGTAATAAAGTACAAATATGATGAGCAATAAAAGTCGTTAAATCATAAATATATTAATCTGCTATTTTTTGGGTGTGGTACTTGCACTGGTAGATCTACTGTCATGCAAACTGAGGTTAGTAGGTTTTATAATATATTGATTCGCTTTAATCGATTGCACTTTCTTTTGTTTAATGTTCATGATTTATTTATTCCAGCTGTATTATAAATGATCTTGAACTCTTTCGCGGTATTACAATCTTTTATAGTCGTGCCAGTAGATCTAGAAGAGATATTTCCGGTACATTGAATCAGTCTCTGATGAACTGATTTGAAATGAAATAACAAACTATCGTGACTCAATAGATTCAGTTTCAGATATCTGGCCTGAATTCTCTTTGATTTGCTATTTTTTTAGCTCGACATCTCTCTGTTGCTCACAAATGCATGTTAGTTTACTGAACTTTCTGCTTTTGATCGTGTCTGAACATCCAAACACACTTTTAATCACAGAGAAGTGCTGTTCAAGATTAATGTCCTGGGATTCCTGATTCAATTTGTGATTCGCTCTGATACACTGAGATTGGGTTGGGAATGAGAGTTGTGAGGACATCCTCAAACATAAACACAATGCATAAAATAAATATGGATAGTATGTAGATAGTATGGTAGAATCAACATTAGCTCTAATTTAATTAATGAAAACACGTGTGTGTGTGTGTGTGTGTGTGTGTGTGTGTGTGTGTGAGAAGAGTAGCTGGAGATCCCAACAAGGTCAGTATGTTCATCAAACCCCAGCAGTCACACCTCAGCGTTACCCACAATCCCCCTGCACCCAATTGAACTTATTTTCTTTCCATACAACATTAGTCTTTATTTATGGCAACATAAGCAGCGCCAGTGGGATTCGTTTTCACTTTTATGTTATGTCGCCATAGAGCGCTGGTCCTCCTGGAGTCACCTGACCACAGGGCCGGATTAAGAGTTCGGAGGCCCCTGCAGGGCACAATGTCTTGTAGTTTGTCCAAGGACATTTGAATTTGGCATTAAAGGGGGGGTACAATGGTGTTTCATGTATTCAGAGTTGTTTACAGTGTTAAAGAGATGGATTCTCATGCTAATAATGGCCAAAGTTTGAAAAGTTATTTTGAACGAATAACAGAGAATTTCTGTGCTGAAAATCATACTTCCGGGTTGCAACACGTTTCGGCTGGTTTTTTTCTATCGTAGATCTAATGACGTAGACCAGAGTGGAACTCCTTATATGAGCATTGCTCTCGGAAAAGCGCGTTCACGCACACGTCGACCAGAGGAGAGAAAGACCGCGCTCATCGACACGCTACTACCGGAAATCATCATCAGCAGCGCTAAATAGGAATGGTTGATGTCAAGAATGTCTCCAAAAAAGTGTGTTTTGGTATGTGAGGGAAAGTTTACCTTGTTCAGCTTCCCAACGAACCCAGTGTTACTGGAACAGTGGATGCAGTTTGTATTTCCGGGACAGCAAAGGAGTTCGGCAAGTGCGGTTTTGTGTTCTGGTCATTTCAGTGACGAATGTTTTATTAACAAGGCCCAGGCCGTCGCTGGATTTGCAAACCGGTTGCAATTAAAACCTGGCGCGGTCCCAGTGATAAAACACCCCATTCATGTAAGTACAACGGTATCACGCGCTCCCGCTTGACTCTATAGCTCCGCCCACGCCCAGAATCAAGGACCTCGGCTTTTTCCGGATAGAATCGGAAAGCTGTATTTTTATTTTATAAATATGATGAAACTAAAGACTTTTTGGAGATATGAAGGATGCACTATTACTCTATAGGTACTCAAGATTAACATGAGATTGACTGAAACTAAGTATTATACCCCCCCTTTAACAATTTTACTGACTTAAAAGTACTATGCTGGAGTAAAGTTCATAAATGATCGTTCTTTCCCATAGGAAAACTATGTTGGGTGGACCTCTGTCCCTCTAGGGTGGTTTTCGGTTTTAAGGCGGATTCGAACTCGTGTTGAACGCGTCAGAAACTGCTTTCAAGCACCTCACGCCGTACGACCTATTTAGCTATTTAGTGGCAGGCTTTTTGCTAAATATACGCTCCGTTATCGGAAATGTAAAAAATTATATATATTTTTTTTTTCTTCCCCTCGCTTGGACCCCAAGTGCGCATGGGCCCCTGGGCCCGTGCCCATAATGCCGATTGGGAAATCCGGGCTTGCCTGACCATCAGTGTTTTCATCACCAAGGATGGTTCACCACACGCTTTTGGGAGGGATTGAACCAGCAAACTTCAGATGACCAGCTCTGGACCTCTACAGCACACGTGGAAACGACTCGACTCTTCGAAAGCTGAAAGGTTTGTGTGAGAGTTTATCATCATCAGCTGAGTATGAAAACAATAGAGATCGATGGAATTGCTCTGTGTGCTTCTTTAACTCTTACTGTGGGAATACCGTACTTTGAAACACACCATGCTACTGTACTAAACGATTGCCATTCAAATAATACCTTGAAAAAAACATGGTGTTACCATGGTATATTCAACCATGAAAACACAGTAGGCTACACGTTCAAAAAACAAAAACAAGACACACATCATGTACTACAATGGTGCATATCAAAAACTATGGTATAACTATAGTAACTGTCCTAACATCCATAGTATTACCATGGTTTTTGATATGCACCATGTTAGTACATGATTTTCTTTTAAACATATACCATCGTAATACAGTGTTCCTGAACATTTACCATGATAATACCACTGTGTTTGGGCATTTATAATTGGTAATTCTGTGTAATTGGTAAAATGTACAAATTGTAACTTAAATCAAGCGTAGCGTCAGTTCTGGCAGGGCATGTTAGTCAAGCTTGCATCAGCTGACTCTCAGCTGATCCACGTCTACCTATAGGAATACAACGCAATGAAAGGCTCATTATGCGGGTCATTGTCTTCTCAGGTGTGTGAACCACTCATTATTCATGATGGTGTTGGATCATTCACGCCCCTGCGCATATTGCATTTCCAAACAAAAAGTGTCTAGCAAAATTTAAATCAATGTATTGTTTTACGTGATTGATTAGGCAGGATGATTTTCAGATCATTTTGAAGCAAGAACTCTAGGCGACCACATCCATTAATCAAAAGTCTTGTGGACACATATGTAGTATGTGTTTTGTGGCCTTATTTCAGAAATGTTAGTTTTTAGTTTTTTTTTCAATAACCATGCATAAACATTATTCTCTCAAAAATACAAACATGTACATCATGTTGCTCACATATTATGATAGCCCTGTTTGTGATAAATAGAGTTTAATTACACCTTTAATATGTTTATAAGCAACTGAAAAAAAGCACAAATGTCAGGGCATGTCAGAACATCTCAATCTCAACATCTCAACACCTTATATATATATATCATTCAAATTCAAATAAATCATTGCACCCCTATTGTGCATTTTTCAGACTATGGCATAACCGTGGTAAATGTTAAGCAACAGGGCTGAGCAAATATGGGCAGAACTCTTTACTGCCTAGTAGAAAAGTATACATGTGGATTAAACGTGGCACAATGGCCTTCATCCTCACAGTGTGCTAATGCCTATCTAGTGCAAGGGGTTAGATATGCAGATTGAGGACTGTTGGGACACTCCAGCCACGGGATGGTTCTGTCGTTTACACCTCAATGATGCACATGTGTTTTCCACTATATACTATTTATCAACTATTGTGTTCTAACATGTAACTATGCCATGTTTGGTCTCATCTGAAAGCTTATAAACTGAACTGAACGGTGGTGAACTTAACAAAGATATGAAAGTATCATAATGTGGTACTATTGCTTAAACATGCATTGAGGAGAATATGTTACTTCTTGGTTCTTGCCATCTTTGGTTTTCCGGTCAGCTGGTCAATCTTTCCTTTTATTACTGATAATGTTGAAAGCTAAAGTGATTGTAACTTTCGTTATCTAAACGTTCAGGTTAAATCCTACGTTGTCCTATCAGTTCCTATCAGAATAACAACAACTATAATGGAGTCAGATTAACTATAATGGAGTCAGATTAACTATAATGGAGTCAGATTAACTATAATGGAGTCAGATAAATAACTCAATTATGCACGTCATCCTTCAACTGATTTTTTTCCCTCTTCCGATTATTGGTTCAAAATAGCAGCGTAAGCTTCCAGCCTTACACAACCATAGTATTTACTATGATACAAGTTAAAAATAGTTTATTTGACCAATAATACAGAATTACCAATTATAAATGCCAAAACACAGTGGTATTATCATGGTAAATGTTCAAGAATACTGTAATATCATGGTATGTTAAAAAAACAATGGTACATGCTCAAGAAAGGCAAAACCATGGACCATGGTAATACTACGGATGTTTGGACATTTACCATAGTTATACATGTTCAAAATAAAACACTACAGCTATGTCATTTACCATTCATAACCATGGTAAATCCAAGCACCTTTAGTATTACCATAGTACAAGTTGGCATTACCATGGTACATTTCCAAACACTACAGAATTACAAGTTATAAATGCCAAAACACAGTGGTATTATCATGGCAAATGTTCAAAAACATGGTATCATCATGGTAAATGTTCAAATAAAATGATAATTCCATGGTCTATATCAAAAACAATGCCATACCTGTGGTAAACTGTCCAAAGAAACATAGTATTACCTTGGTACATGTTAAAAAAAAATCACTGTACCACCATTGAGCATTTTGCAAACTATGGCACAACCATGATACATGTTCTAACAACTAGTATTACAAGTTGGTACATTTCCAAAAACTACAGAATTACAAATTAAATGCCAAAACACAGTGGTATTATCATGGAAAATGTTAAAAAACATGCTGGTACCATAGTAAATGTTCAAATAAAATAATACTTCCATGGTCTAGCATAACTATGGTAAAATGTTCACACAAAAAAACATAGTATTACCTTGGTAAATGTTCAAGACATGGTGGGTAAACGTCCAAAAACTACATTATCACCATGGGACAAGTCCAAACCAATGCGGTATTACATTAATTTGGATACATGTCCAAAAGCCTTGGAATAAGCCAACTCTGGTGCATGTTCAAACAGTCACAGTGATAACACAGCACTTTCTGTGAATGACGGACGGATGAAGGCGTACCTGATGAGCACAGCGACTCCAGCGTTCTCTCGGTTCTCGTAGACGGGTCTCCACGTGTCCTGGATCACACACACGTCGTCCTCCGTGAGAGCCTCGGGACTCAGTGTGAGCTCCACTCCTCCGTCTCCCTCCATCCAGACGCTCGCTGAGAAACACTTGAGAGAGAGAGAGAGAGAGAGATGTGTTTTCTCCTCCCGCTGAGCTCTTTAGTCTGCCTGTCTCTTCAAGAGTCTGATGAAGAGTTTCTGCTGAATGAAGGAGATCCTCCCACCCTCGACCCTTTATCTCTCTCTCACTCTCTCTCTCACTCACTCACACACTAGTGTTTTTTTCCTCTTAACTCACAATCACACCTTCCCCCCCCCCCTCCTTCAGTTTGCTTGATTTTTCTCACACTCCTGCATCCGTCGCTTGCCCGCCCACAGGAAAGACATTTGTTTCTCCTGGGCAGAGAGGAGATTAGATGAAGAGCAAACAGAGGCTTTTGCTTCTCAGATGTTTCAATCCCCTGTAGAGTTTCGACTCAAATAACAAAGCCTGCAAACGCATTGTTCTGTGGTGTTTTGCCTGGTTGAATATACTGGTAAAACATCGAAACAGCCTTAAAACAAGATTCTGAGAATCAAAAGTTCTTCCAAAAAAACGTTTTTATTTCGTTCCAGATCTGTTGGATTTTCTTTCTTCTGTGGAACACAAAATTGTAGTCAATGTAGTCCAGTTTTTTTGGCGGGGATTTCAATGTTCTTCCAAACATAATTTGTGTTGCACAGAAGAAAAGTCTTAAATTTCCAGGTATGGATGGATGAAGTGTTTCTCTATGGCGTTTATCTCGTCTCTGAGGGCTTTGTAAGAGTCCACTGCTTTTGAACAAGATCTGCAAGTGAATTGAATTTAGTTGAAAAGGTGCAGAAAGAACATTTCTCATCACATGATCCACATTCATTCACTCTCTAGCACTCTAAAAAATGCTGAGTTGTTTTAACCCAATTTTGGGTCAAATATGGACAAAAACCCAAAAGAAAGTTAAAGAATTAAAGAAAGTAATTCCTTCGTTTTAATCTTGAGCAAACACGCGCACTTTGAGAGCAAACGGACCTTACATCAACACAACTGTGTGTGTGTGTCAGAGCTCAGATGAACAGCTGCTCATCCACGAGACTGTTTTATTACTCAGCTGTTGCTCTTTTATCAGCTTAACAGCGCTTTCTGTGACGATTTATTGGAGTACAAACATTGTCTCAGATGTTTCTCCTTAAAGTGCCATCAGGAGGAATACAAACGGGCTTAAATGAGTCAATGGTTGAGTATAGAGCTGTAAAACGAGATCAGAAATGTTTGAGTTCGTGTGTACTGAGTTAGCATGATGAAGCTGTTTCTTTAGTGTTTATGAGCTTTTAACTATAGACCGGTGGGTTAGAGGTGGGTGTGTGTACGTGCATATGTGTGTGTGTGTGTGTGTCACAGCAGGTCATACAGACTCTTCACACACTTTTACTCTGATGTAATCAAAGAGGGAGGGAGAGAACTCAGATCCTGAGTTCAACAGGACAAAAAGACGAACGGACGGAATAGACAGACAGATAGATAGATTGATTTGAAGGTTTAGTCAGATGTTGCTCATTTCTGGAGAACGCCACACACACACACACACACACACACACAGCAGGTGTTCACAGATCAGACGTTTTAGTCTTCTTGTGTGTTTTGTGGGGTCGTCGGGTCAGTTTGACACCTATCTATCTATCTATCTATCTATCTATCTATCTATCTATCTATCTATCTATCTATCTATCTATCTATCTATCTATCTATCTATCTATCTATCTATCTATCTATCTATCTATCTATCTATCTACGGTCAGATGATGTGTGTCACACACAGGCAATGTTAACAAAATGTCCAAAACACTGTCATTGTAAACCACGGTATTATTTGCTTTATATTGCAGTCATCCAAAACCATTGATATACTGCTGTTCAAAAGTGTTTGGTTGGTAAGATCTTCTTTAGTGTCTTTTCTGCTCAACAAGGCTGCGATTATTTGGTTCAAAAATACAGTAATACTGTGAAATATTATTACAATTTGAAAATATCTGTTTTCTATATGATAAAATGTAATTTATTCCTATGATTAAGGCTGAATATTCAGCATCATTCCTCCAGTCTTCAGTGTCACATGATCCTTCAGAAATCACTATTATGATGATTTGATGCTCAAGAAAACAGTTGTGCTTTTTTTTGTGGAAAACATGATACATATTTATTTTCAGGATTCTTTGATGGATAGGAAAATGTTGTAACATCATACGTTCTTTACTGTCACCTTTGACGAATTTAATGTCCTGGATGAATATAAAATGTTAATTTCATTTTTTTTTTTTATCTTACACCAAGATTTGAACAAATTAGATTTTTTAATAAAAGATAAATTATAATTTCATTAAATCCCCTTTGATATGAAAAAGCAATACAATTATAAGGTCTTCATCTCAATCTGAACTGCTTATGAATATCATCACTGAACATAAACACCTCAGAGAGAAATGTTGCATGAGATCATTGTAGAAAAACTCACTCAAATGTAACTCTGGCCAAAATATTTCACATACATCACATATCATTTGTGAGGGCCCTGCTTCACTGAAACATGAGTGTGTGTGGGTGTATAAGGTCAGGAATAATGAAAGGCAGATGTGTGTTTGTTGAAGACACATCCCAGCCCTGAAGCATGTGATCCATTATTACAGATTCTTTACAGTATTTATAATAATCCTTCCTTTCATACTCCGCGTCTGAAGAGCAATTATACAGTCAGTCATATTTATGCTGAATAGCTGGTTGTACAGCATGTCCTCCCGGTGTCTGTGTGGGATTCCTCCGGTGCACCCCACAAACCAAAGACACGCAGCATAAGCCAACTCTAATAAGGATAAAGTGGTGTGGATGATGGATGGATAGACGGATGTTGTTGTACTTTGCCATTACATTTAAGTGCACTTGGCGGAACAAACTGAAAGATGTTTAGTTATAATTGTATTTGCGTTTTGTAAAATATTAGGTCCGCTTACAGCTATGTTTGAGTGGATTCAATGCCTCGGCCTGTAAATGTCAATTGTTCATGTAAAACCGTCTTTGAGGCTTCAATTTGCTGCTTCTGCTGCCCTCTGGTGGAAGCTGAATGCAGTTACACATGAGAGACATGTGCTGCGTCTCAATTCGCCTACTTATACTACGCCCTAAGAGAATGTGTGACAGCTTTCCATTAAACCGCTATGGTATTGGTAGAGCAAGTAATTAACGCGTATAAACTCAGATGTAAGATGCAAACAATGTATTTTATTTATTGTGCTCTAATTAATAAACGTTGCTTCCAATATTGTGGTGTCTCATTCTTTGTAGTTCAAGCGTACTAATGTTAAGTCCATACCTTGCAAATACAGCGCAGAAACATTGTCCATATTCCATATGCCCTTGAACAAGCACCATTAAACTCAATCCAACACATCACAATCATAACCACGGTCAGCATGGTATTCAACAAAGTACATGGCTTAACACGGTCAAAATACTGTGCTTCCCCAATAGAGAGCCTAAGTCCCTCCCCTTCCGGTCGACCACCATGGGACCTTATTTCGGAAAAATATTGTATGGTAGTCAATGGCGAGAGACAACAAATATTTTGATCTCGTTTGAATTGTGCCCTGATTTACACATATGATGTTTGTCAATTTAAAAGATACATTTTAAAGTCAAGAAAGTCGCAGTTTGATGTAAAACTGTTGAGCTGTAAGACTGTGAAAATACGTAATTACTAAGACTACAAACCCAGAAGGCGCACATGCGACGTCATACCTTTTCTCTCAATGAATGAAGCTAACTTTACTGAAGCTAACGTCTGTCATTTTTTCTATAGTCTTACATTATAATCGTAACGTTACGCCGTCATGCCTGACTCGTGTTTTGAGCCAGAATACACACATACGAGCAACGGATCTTGTGACGTAGGCTACATAGTGTGAGACGAGAGATGTAGTTCATCGAGCGATTTTCACATACAACTAAACGTTACTCTTCTGTTTTATGACAAACTGCGACTTTCTTGACTTTCATATTTACCTTTTAAATTGACAAACATCATATGTGTAGTTCAGGGGACAGTTCAGACGGAATAAAAAGATAAGTTATCTCTCGCCATTGACTTCCATACATATTTTTTCCGAAATAAGGTCCCATGAGCCGGAAGCGGAGGGGCGGGACTTAGGCTCTCTATACACTTGTTGTCTAATTACCCATGTGCTCCTAATATATCAATGTCAGAGCGCCACCCAATGGACAAATATGTGATTGCATTAAAATGTCTCTTACACACCGGCCCCAATTGCTGATGGCAGGAAGACATAACAATTACAGAAAACATATACAGACATTATTAATCTTGTAATCACAAAACCATTGTCACCTCAATCATTTAACTCCAATAAAGGCAGATCTTTCCAACAGGTCGTTCCAAAACACTACCTTTAGTTTTAATCTCTACTGTGCGTACTAAATCTATACCATATGGAAAAGTTTAATTTATGTCTATGGTGGATATAGTAGCGTTGCAATTCCTTTCATTACCAGTAGTTCCTTCCTTTTTAAAACATGGCCTATTCAGCAGTTCTCTCAGCGTGATCATCCAAGCAACTGCAGTAAATAGTAATACAGTAATTGAATTTGGTGTACATTGTAGGATAACAATAGCTTCTGTATGATATCTTGGCTTTGATTCCGGATCTGAATTTTCCTTTAACAATGCAAAGGCCTCAATTGGCTGATCTAAAGGGTTTCTTAAAAGAGCATCCAATGATTCTTTAAAATCCACTTCATCAGAATCAAACGGCTCATCTTCCCTTTCTTCTTCCTTGACCATTTGAACGACCACACCTGACCTTATCAGAATGTCTTCATCAACTTCAACCAGTTCCTTTTGTGTCTCAACCTGGTCTTGGATTGATCCTTTTCACCTTGGGTTCTTGTTCAGAAGCTTCTGACTCTACAAGTGATTCATTCCTGTGCTGCTTCCTTGTCAAACAGGCGATCTTCCGGTGTATCCTGATACTTAGCTGACTTGTCCATTATTTTCACAAGCCTCACTTGCTCTCGTCTCTTTCTTATCCGCTATTGTTTTCATTGTTTAGACTGAATTTGAAGCAATTCCTCAAGTCTTCCAGTGGCCAGTAACGGAAGGTGTGCCAGTATCATTCCTGCTCCTCTCTAAAGTTATTAACAACCCAGCCCAATAGGGTTCTAATGGCATAGGGTCCATTACCAGCTATTTATTACCTCCCATGGCAAAGTCAATCTGGTTAGTAAGTAAAGCTAATAGCTCCAGTAAGCACATGTACGTCTCTAAAGTGGATTTACATAAACCATATGCATCTTAAAGACGCTTATTTTAAATGTCTATTTACATCTGTCAGGAAAATCTTCTATAAGTATTGCAGATGAGCACACATCACAACATGATGTTACAAATAAAATCTAAATCTAAAATAAAAATCTATTTAAATATTAAGTTAGAGTTTATTTTAATTATTGTAATTTCAGAGATATTACAACACTTTTCTGATTCTTGATTTCTGTGCATTTGCTGCAGAGCTTTTGTGGTGGAGCAGAGGATGCAAGGAAAGATGATGGCGGCATTTGTTGGGAAATAAGGATTTTACCAAAATATAAAGGAAGGTCATTTTGTTACTTTTAATACAGAAATCAAATGACATTGTGCTATTAAAATGACTGCTTTTGTATAGTTTTTGTGCATTTTTGTAGGATCTAAAATGTCTGCAGACTGGTGTGAGCACTGCAAAAAACACAACTTGAAAAAAGTTGAAATGACTGATTTTGTTGTGTTGGTTCAGCAAAAATCCATATTGTAAAAACCTTGTACAACAAAAAAAAACTTAGTACTAATTTCCCCCAGCTTTTTCTTGTTGATTCAACTTTTGTAAATAACAGTTATACGAACTGAAAATAAGTTGTCTGTGATACCAAAAAACAACGTTTAGTTGAGTCAACTTGACATTATTTGGTTTCTGGAGAGATGCAACTATTCTGTAACAAATAGTTGAGCCAATTCAAAAACATTGTCTATTGGAAACAGAAGTCCAGATGAGAGTCCAGTTAAGAATAAGGTTCAGAAGTAGATTTTTTTATTGAAAATGTTTGGTCACCATTTTGGTGATGCGCGTTTCCTTGAGTTGGGCAGTTTGACTCTTGACTTTTATGTGAGTTTATGGTCTTTGTAACAGCGTTAACAAAACACATATTTTTATGCAAAGAAAGCCATGAACAAAAATGGATAGCTGATCTAGAGAACAGCATCATAAAGGAGAATAGTTCACTATTCTTATTTGTGAAAAGTGATTATTTGTGAATAATATATTAGATCTGCTATCAAAATTTTAATGTAATAGGTCATATATTCTAAATTTTGATTTTTAACTACATTGTGATTTTTTTTTTTTTAGAAACACACACAGACATCAGGAATCAGCATATGAATCTCAACAATTGTGACATGCTTCATGCCGCAATGCATGCTGGGAGCCATGATTTTAATACTATGTTGGCTCCCAGCATGCATTGCGGCATGAAGCATGTCACCATTGTTGAGATTCATATGCTGATTCCTGATGTCTGTGTGTGTGTAAAAATAAATGTTCCCCTTATAATGTATTTAAAATCAGAATTCAGAATCTCTGATCTGCTGCAAAACATTTTTGCTGGTAAAATATTAATAAAAATCTATTTTGTTCTGAAATACGATTAGTGACTTATTCTAGTTTATTAGGCTGAAATCTTGATCATCTTGGTTTCTTTTTAGCAACAAATTATGTGTTTTGCTAAACAATGTTACAAAGACCACAAACTCACAAAAAAAGCCAAGAGTCAAACTGCCCAACCAAAGGAAACGCTCATCACCAAAAATGGTGATGACCAAATGATTTAGACAATTTTTTTTTAATTGGCTCAACTACAAAAGATTTGTTACAGAATGCATCTCTCCAGAAAACAAATAATGTCAAGTTGACTTAACTAAACGTTTTTGGTATCACAGACAACTTATTGTCAGTTCGTATAACTGTTATTTACAAATGTTGAGTCAACAAGAAAAAGCTAAGGGAAATTAGTACCAAGATTTTTTAGTTTTTGTTCAAGCTTAATTTTTTTTAAAGTATCTTTTTACATGAAACTGTATTCATGCTTGTTTTATTAAATTATATAATTTTGACTATAAAACAAGTAAAATAATTAAGTATTTGTCAGCATTTATAAATATTTTAAGTTTTCATTCTGAGGTAATATACATTTTTAAGGAATTATAATTTTTTGAGTGTAAAATCAACAGTTTTCTCCAAAGGCGAGATCTTCCATCAGCTGCCCGTCTCCTTTGTACAGACATTACAAACGCTGTAGACAACCTAGTCGAGTTACTGATGTTATGAAGAGTTAGTGCACCTGTCGCTCATATCATTTTTTATTGCAGAACTTATAGTTACATAAGATCAGGGAAAGACCATAGTTGTATCTTTAACAATGAACAATCATAATGGCAAAAAACAAACAAAAAAAAAACATAAAGATCATGGGTTTGTGAACATCATAACATGAGATTGTATACACAGGAAAAAAGAACAATGACAAGGTTAAATATCTTTAAATAGTTCTTCATAATACATAAAACATTTTTTGTTTGTTTTGTTATTTATAAGCCTAAAGGATGAAACGAGAGGTCAATTTAACAAGAAAAAGAGGAAAACATAAAGGAGATTTAAGCCACTTTTGCTTGTGGGTAATGTTTTTGGATAGAAAATAAAGAAATTAACAAAATATTCAAGAGATGATGATTTTCGGTTCTCTTAATAAAAAATTATATTGTTAAGGATAAAACTGTGGGTCACATTAGTAAGGTTTAAAATATAAGAGCCTAAATCAACCCTAAATGTATTCACAAAATAAATGGGCAGCAGTTTCTTCAACAAGACCACAAAATGAGCAAGTTTAATCAATATCAAGATATTTACAGTTAGATTAATTATACGTGTTGTTAATATCTTTTAAATGGTTGCGCTTGTGATAACACCAACATGGCAGATGTCCGGTTCACATTCATACTTATCAAGATCAGGCTATACCTACTCTTTTAGCGCTCGTTAAGTAAGTACTGAAATTAAGTATTGAGTATGCGGTTTCAAACGCAGCCTCCATGACAGTATTTCTGAAAAATACTATAGTACTCTTCTCTCTTGTTCTCAACATATATTACAGGATCATTGGCTTCCCTGAACATTTTGTGTTGGTCAGTGATCATCATGTTTGCTCTCTTACAGATGGAAAGAACCAAATCCCTGAAGAATTCATTCTTGAACACATATTTCACTGATCCTTCCTCATGTTCTATTACTCTTGCCTTGATGTAACATGTGAGTTCTTGAATGCAGCTCTTGTTGTAGCCCATCTTTGAAATGTTAAATGACTGAATTAATGTGTCTGTATGCTGAGAAACGTCTGTGACTAATGCTCTTATTTGAACTTCATCCTCTTTAGATAGAAAACTGTAAGCAAATTTCTCTGCTGATCTATAGACATTTGTTAAAAGTCCACGTGATTTTTTTACCTTTACATAATCTGAATAACTGGCCACAGAGAAAACATCTCTGCTCTCCTTCCAGTGGTCTACAGAAACACTTCCATAGGTGTCACTGAAGATCTCTCTCACATCTCTCATTATATCAATGTCTTTGATTTCAGGAGTATCTGACTTGATCTTATTCACACACTGTTCCCAAAACAAATCAAACTCTTTCTTCTGTGTTTTTTTATCTTTAGCTTTGAGTTTTAAGGCAAGTTCTTTGCTCTTTTCAAAGATTGAAAGATTGTTTTCTTGATGTTTCCATTTTTTTTCTTGGTCTCGCTGCTGAAGAATCTCGTTTAATTTCCTCTTTGTTTCTCTCATAATGTTTTCCTGAAGCTCATTGATTTTGATTTCAAATGATGTTTTCCACTGAATCAGTATATATTTATCTTTGTCTTTCTCAAAGAATTCTGACATTGATTTCTCCACTTCTTCTCTTGTCTTCTTCAGTTCTTCTTGAAGATCAGTTTCCTTAACTTCATGAATTGCTTCATTTTCTATTTGGTTGTGCAGTTTGATCTCAGTTTCCAGCATGGTTTTGCGAAGCCTCCAGGACCACTTGCTGTATTCGGTCTCCAGTTTCTTATAGGCTGAAATCTCCAGAGAATTTCTGAAGCTGAAGACAAACTGTTCATTCAGTAAAGCCTCCCAGAGATCTTTAATACGGTCTTTTAAGTCTGTCAGCATCATCCCATGTGACTTTGATGCATTGGTTTGAATAGTTTCCTTTAGCTCTTGAATGTTCTCGCAGTAGTTTGGGTTTGGTGGGGCCATCGGTGGGCTTCCTTCCCAGAGCTGAGCAAAATACTTCACATCTTTCTGAACATCAAATCTAATGACATCACTGAAACATTCTGCGTCATAGTCTTCCTCTTTAGCAGCGAGTTTTGTCATCTCATCCAGTGTCTCCTGTAGTCGTCTCTTTCCCTCCATGTTTTTCTCTCCAGCTGTGACGTCTGAGACGTTCTGATGCACAAACACACACCTGGGAGACAGATTTACCTCCTTCATCCTCAGGAAGGCCTGAACAACAGACTGAAGAACATCCTGCATCTCAGATAGGTTTTCTCCAAAAATGTTGATCAAAGTCAGATTACCAAGACCAAAAACAAATGTGGCCAGTTCATTGTCATGATGTCTTGTTGATCTTCCAGCCAGTTCTGAAGCATAAAGACCCTCAGTATCAACAACCAGAATATAGTCAAAGTTCATTTGTGTTTTCATCTCGTCTGAGACTCTGACCAGCTGCATGAAAGCTCCTCTGGTTGTTCTGCCAGCACTCACGGCAAACTGGAGTCCAAACATGGCGTTCAGCATTGTGGATTTCCCAGAGCTCTGAATCCCTAAAACTGACAGCACAAAGACTCTCTGGTCTCCCAGTTTCTGGATGAGTGCATCTAGAACAGCAGAGATCCAGACCATAGGAACATGAGCAGCATCTCCATCCATCAGCTCCAGTGGAAATCCAGAGATCATCATCTCTGCTGCAAGACTCGGGAGAGAAGAGAAGTGAAACTGCAGATCTTTCTTGTTCTTCTTCACAGATGAACATGATTCATAGATCTGACTGATCTCCCTCATGATGTGCTCCAATCCAAAGGCTGCAGCTTGAAGATCCTCAGATATCCTCTCAAGTTCTGTTTGTTCAGCTTTGAATTGTTCAGGTTTTACGTTGTTCTCTTTCAGTTTTAAAACTGTTGACCATTTTTTATCATATTTATGATGAAGAGCAGAAAGGTCAGCAGATGTATGTTCATCCATGAAGACTCTTAGCCATTTGAGAAAAAACATCTTTTCACGTTCAAAATGTGAGTTCATTGTTTTATGAAAGCGGGTCATAAACTCACTGATATCACATTCATGCTGCTGTTCACGGATTTTCTTCATTTCTGTTTTTATTCTACTTATTTCCATTTCTATATTATCTCCTTGAGGTCGATGTAGTTCTTTGTTCTTCTGACACCACTGATGCCACAGTTTCCCCTGATGAGGCAGAAATGATTTTTTGATTTCTGTCAGATCTTTCTTCTCCAGTAAAGTCATCATCTGCTGTGCTGCTTCTCTTCCTCTCCTGCAGTCTTCATCATCTTCCTCATCTACTCTGATGTCTGAGTGTTTGGACACATCTTCAAGTCTGAAAGTGGAAGATGATTCTGAGAGACAATCATTTATTGCTCTTTTGAGTTCTTCAGAGACATCTGACTGATTTCTGTCCTTCAGACCGATTTTGAATTTCCCTTTCTTCATCATCATTACAGTAGAATCATCCTCCGTAAAAAGACAAATAAGTGGCTTTCTCTTTCTGAACAGGTTTTGGATTATTGCTGCATGTCTGTCATTCCTGTCCAGTCCTGGTAGAAGAACAACATTGACTGAGGCCATTTCAGTGAGGATCTGCAGCTGTTTCTCATGATCTCCTGCATCACCGTGTAGATTACAGAACGCAACACAGTCAGCGAATTTATCCGTGTTTTTCCCAGAGGGGCAGAACCAGGCGATCTCCACCACTCCGTCCATCAGGACTCTGGTTCTGCTGCTGCCTGGGCAGTTCCTGTGGAAGAACGTGTTGTGTTTCTCATTGATCAGACTGTTCATCAGCTGAGACTTGGATGAAGACACAGAGCCAAACCTGAAGAAAGACACCATTGGAGTTTCTGCCTTGTAGACTGGCTGGGTTTGACTAATGGTTTCATTGTTGGTGTTTCTCATCTTCCAGCTCTTGTTGATTTGTCTGAATGTCCAGAGAGGAAACTCAATCTGTTGTGTGAATGGATCAGGAACAAGCATAGGCAGAGCGTACTGACACTGGGACAGTTTAGTGACCAGCATCTGCTTCAGGAAACCATCAGCACAATGAAACACGGCCATCTGAACATCCATTGAGTGGATTTGATCTGATTGGCTAGATCCTGTGTTTGACAAAGAGATGTTTTGAAGAACATAATCAAAAATATCACCCTCATCTTCAGATGAGTCATTGGTCTCTTTAACATTAATGTATCTTGCTCTGTAATCCATCATCAGTAGTTTTTGTATGAAAGTCTGAATCAGTTCCTCTTCAGCACAAGACTCATGTGACTGTAATGCATGTGCAGTTATCTGAAGAACATCTGTGGCCCTCAGTTTATTGTTTCTGTGAAGATGAAGTCTGCGATATAGATGCTCTATTTTTTCTCTTTCTGTCTTTTCCTGTTGTAATTGTTGATCTGGACTGACTCCTGCTCCAATATCCTTGTTTTCTCTCTGTTTAATAGACAAAACATCACAACATTTATTTTATCCATGCACAGCAAAATCCCCAGTGTTAAATTAACACTGCTCAGTGTTTATATGAGTCCCCAGCTAACAGACTTTTGTTATAAGAACGTTCTCCAAACGTTCAGTGTTGGTTCCGGGAATGTGAAAATGTCCAGTTTTCTTGACGTTAGAGGAGCGTGTTTTAAAAGGTACACAGCAAAAAACTGTGATTAATTGAGTGATAATTGAGCCTAATCTCTGATTTAAATTAATATTATTGATTATAGCATCACAGTGAATCTACATCATAAGATCCAGTGACGATTATAAAGAAAACGCTGAAAACCATATGCAATCAGAGAGCTGCTGTAATCAACAATATAAACATAAGTTTAGTGACTCAGGTCAAATTATGATTATTTTCAATCCAACATACCTGATAACATGAACAGGGTCCTTACATGACAACAAGATGTGTTTAGCAACTTAGCCATTGTTTAAATTCACCTAAATAGTGTTTTAGACGGCTAGCTGTCTCGCGCTGAAGTCCCGTGGGAACTCCCGTTGTAGCCGGAAAAGGTAAATAGAAGTGTGCAGGTGGGAGGAGCGTCGTGTGTGTGAAGAGTGATGATCGGAGTTGCTCACAAATGAAGAAGAAATGGTTCGTAATGTAACTATGGAGAATATAGAATATTTTGAACACATGGAAGAGGCTTTTGAGTTTGATGGTCGTCCTTATTTATTCGAACCCAAGTATACAGACGAAGAACTAGCCTCACACTCTTCAGTCAACAATACCTTTTTCCGGCTACAACGGGAGTTCCCACGGGACTTCAGCGCGAGACTACAGCTAGCCGTCTAAAACACTATTTAGGTGAATTTAAACAATGGCTAAGTTGCTAAACACATCTTGTTGTCATGTAAGGACCCTGTTCATGTTGGACAGACATTTTAATTGCATTTTGTGTCTGTTAAGAGGCACAAAAACACTCTTTATGAATATGCCCCCATAACTGCCATTTTAGCTGAGTGGGAGCTCTGGGGCCTCATTTATAACCGTTGCGTACGCACAAAACGGGGCTGAAAACATGCGTACGCCAGTTCCTGCGCAAAACGTGGGATTTATAAAGAAAAACTTGACGTGAAAATATGCGCACCTCCAAGCAAACTCTGACCCATGCGTACGCACATTTTGAAGACAAAGCAGTTTGGCGACACTGATGGTGAGTTGAGGAATTGACTGCGGATAAAGGGAATTGACCGTTCGCAAAAGCCACGCCCCTTAGTTATTGTTACTACGCCCGTCAAACAATTGAGAACCATAGCCATGGCTGGGTTGAGATCCATACATTAAGTGATTGGTTTTGGAGTAATGCAGCAGACATATCCTCCAGTGCACGACAGAAATATAGACAGAATAGCGCACGGGAGCACATGCACAAAACAGTTTTGTAAAATTATATATCAATCATTTTTATTTGATCATATATCATTTTACAAAACTGTTTTGCGCATGTGCTCCCTCGCGCGCTATTTCAGTCACAACACTGCAATCAGAGGACGCGCTGAAACCATCAACTCTCGACGCTGTTCTCTTCATTCATAACTCAGCCGACTGAGAAGGATATATTTGTGTAAATAGTTGTGCAACTGCGCGAACTTTGTTTTGAAGTTTAATGTTTGAGTTCCAGAGGAATTTGTGACTGCAGTGTTCCTGTTCAACCACATCAAAGTTTCGTAATTAGTAAGTCCGTGCTTTTTCTCTTTTTTTTCCTCTTGTTTGCTGACTGATGAGGGGCAGCAGTGCCGCAGTGAAACGGTGTTTGTACATGTAGCCTATTTTTTAATTATAGTTGCAAACAATCATAAAATACAGCAAGTTTTAAGCCCGTGCAGACCTCACTGCCATAGGCGCATCGTTTCACTATCTTGCTGAAATCGCAATGTTTGACGGAGGTCCTTCTCCTTAGTTACAGTTGCTGAGCTAGGATTGGACGAGAACCGTTCGAGGGCGGGGTTTTGCGAACGGTCAATTAACCCTTTGCAAAATGGCAAAATTAAGTTTGACATATTTCAATATTTACAAGTTGCTCATAGGTCCCAGTTACAACAAAAAATACAAACTAGAAAAAAAAGTTTGTTGAGACAAACTTTAAGCTGGCTTGAGAAAGCCGGACCAGAGAGTTTGAAGAAGTTTAAAGTAGTTTGATGTGTAAAGTAGGTTAAAGTTTGATAGATAGATAGATTAGTAAGAAAGAAAGAAAGAAAGAAAGAAAGATAGATAGATAGATTAGTAAGAAAGAAAGATAAGTTAGTTTGAAAGATAGATAGATAGATAGATAGATAGATAGATAGATAGATAGATAGATAGATAGATAGATAGATAGATAGATAGATAGATAGATTTAGAATGGTAGTGTAATTGAGTCTAGGGCTTCAGGGAGTTTAGATTTGAGTTTTTGGCTTGTACACTAATGGCCCAACCTTGTCTTGGCTCAATTTGAGCACTCTGTAATGTAAGTCTATGGGATTTTTATGATTTTTTATATACATTTTTAAGAAAACTGAAAGTCAAATCAGTTTGAAAAGATACAACACACCAAGTCAGAACAGTCTGAAGGTCTGACCCGAGTTTGGAGTTTGTAGAGTTAAAGCTCTTGGAGGAGTTACAGTTGAAAATTTTTGTGTCAGAAGAATAACATTAAATCACCATTATGGGTGCTAAAGATACATACATGCATGTTTAGTTTAAAGACATAAAAGGAACTATATGCTGAAAGTACGTAAATTTAATTTCTTTCACTTCCATTCTTAAATGGATGTAGGCCTATCACTCATTATGGTTTAAAAAACACAAATTTCCTTGCTCCTTTAATATATGCATGGCTAATGAGGTAATTTGCATTGTCTATATATGGTTGAATGTGGGCGGAGAAAGGGCGGTAAATGTTTTTTTTTTGCGTACGCAAATTATCAGGTAGGCTGTGATTTATAAAGTGAAAATTGCGTGCAGATGTGCGTACGCACGGTTTTATAAATCAGATTTTTTTTTTGCGTACGCCATTTTTGGCTTTTGTGCGTGCGTACACTTTTAGTAAGGTTCCTACGCACAGTTTTATAAATGAGGCCCCTGGGCATTAGCGGTAGCAGCTCCGTGTTGCAAGCACCAATCCGGTTCGGGTTTTCTTCTATAGACAGTACTCACAAAGGTATAACGATCAAGATTAACTTAAAAATTGCCCGGAGTTCTCCTTTAAGTGATTAATTGAGTTATGATTGAGCATTATTGAAGACACCTGATGTTAACAAACAGAATCACTGAAGGAGAAAATCGTAATTGGTATGTTACCATTATGGAGATCAGTGTGTGTTTTATTTGGGCTCTTGACCCTTATATCATCAACTAGAGTTCTTTGTTTGGCTATTATATGTGAGATATTACAGCCAGATGCTCAAATAGAAAAGGTGATATTGATGGTGTTGGTTGTGTTTTAAAATAATTTCACAATCATTTAACCTGAATCACTGAACTCATATAGAGCCCAATTTTATGAGTTACATTTACCTCCTTAATTAAAGCAGTCCTTTAAAAGCATAATGTTTTTAACTTTTACAATGTAATCCTAATATTGCTTCAAAGATATACACATGCACAACTGTTTTGTTTATTTGACATCAAGAATCAGCCTGTGAGTCTCAACAATGGTGACAATTATAAAGCATGTTGCAGTGCATTCTGGATGCCACCAATCAAATCTCATTCATGGCTCCCATCATGCATTTCTGCATGAATAAATAATGAGCTTATGATCAGAGGTGATTTGACTCTCCGCTTTTTCTTGATCTCTGTGTGTGCCTACCTGAAATACTTTTACGAAGGTTTTTTTTTTTTTGTAATTGATTTGATAATTTGGATTTAATTAAAAAGACTACAAAAGGCATACTCTACAAGGACAGTGCTATGAGGTGCCCCTAGGGACATTATTCAGAATTACCATGCATGTACTTTTCCTCTCACATACACATATGAAACCAAATTCATTCACATACTATAATGAAATGATCACACACATACAAGTGAAATGCTTTTACACACACAACTGAAACGCTCTCATACATACAACTGAAAATAGTACGCTCACACACACACAACTGAAATGCTCTCATACATACAACTGAAAATATTATGCTAACACACACACACAACTGAAACGCTCACACACACGCAACTGAAACGCTCACACACACACACAACTGAAATGCTCTCATACATACAACTGAAAATATTATGCTCACACACACACAACTGAAACGCTCACACACACACAACTGAAATGCTCACACATGCAACTGAAATGCTCACACACATACACTGAAAACCCTACACTGTAAACCCAGATTTTGTTCCTAATTAAACTTACGAGTGATCATTACTTATTCTTTTATGTTTAGTAAAACCCTGCTATCATTACTAAACAACATTAGTTGATTGTACTATTTAGCTGAAAGATTCATTGCACTAATCAGGTTTAGCAGAGATAACTTAGTATGTTTAGTTTCATAAGGAAGGGGAAGGGGCTAAAACCTGCCTGGTCACGTGAAAAGACCCGCGTCTAACGTGCGTCCAAGGCGGTACGAGCACAGGCCTTGGCAGCAGGCGGTATTGAGAATTAACAGAGGTTTAGATGTTGATGAATTATTGTTTAATTTGTAGTCACCATAATGGTGACAAGTGTTGGCTTTAGTTGGGCCCTTGACATTTAAACATTAGTTATTCTCTGGCTGCTTTACCTGTGTGTTTAAAAGGCACAATTTGTATAGCAAAAAATCCCAGAGTAAAGTGATCCAGTGACTATGACTGCATATTGATGTTGTCATCAATTAAGATTGTAAGTCAGTAGCACCTCCTGTCATCTAGAGTTTAATCTATTATTGTCTGGATCTTTCCATATGATTGATATGAAAGACCTGTGATTTTTTTCACCAAGAAATCCAACAGAATTGTTATAATTTGAACAGTTGAAAAAAAAACATTATGTAGATTTTTTTTTTAAATGCCATGTTATTTTGTCACACATAGACATCAACAATCAGCATATGAATCTCAACAATGGTGACACTCAAATGAAAAGTTTAGTTTCAGCTTGTGTAAAAAGTTAGGGTTCCATGTTAATACAACTCAACATGTTTAGTTTCAGCTTGTGTAAAAAACTAAAGTGGTATAGGGCAACGGGTTTCCACGCGATTTGCGAGTAAAGTCAACTAATTCGGGTTAAGAGTGGAAATTAACACTAAGTTAAGTGAACTTTATTGTCTAAGTACATTAAAAAATCATCAAGTTTGGTGAACTAAACAATTTAAGTCAAGTCTACATAAGCACCAAGTTAAGTAAACTTAAATATGCACGTTTTGGGAGACCCCATTACTCAATTAAATTGAGGGAACGAGTTTACTCAAATCAATTGAGTTCAATCAACTTATTAGGGTTTTCAGTGTTGATTGAACTCAACTTAGTGTTAATGTATGGGGTTATTATTGTTGCAATATTCCAAGGGACCGTTCGGTATTTATGGAATGGGCCACCGGAGGAAAATAGGGGAGGGTCATGCCTTTTTATTCTTTGTTGAGGGGAGGGTCATCCAACTTTTTTTAGTCTAGGGGGAGGGTCACCCAACTTTTGTATTCATGAAAACAACAAACTTTCAAAGTGGCTAGTTTTGTGCATATTTTTCCATGTAGCTCTCTCAGTCTCGGTCCCCCCATAGCTAGCAGATGGGTCTGACCCAACAAAAATCAGACGCGAAAGATCAAGTCCAGTTTGGCGCTGTTTGTTTGACAGTGCGCGCGCGCTCAGAAATAGTGAATCATGTCAGAACAGAACGCCAATGAAATGCTTACCCGGCAAAGCTTTAAAGCTTGAGCAAATAATCAACTTTTGTGATTGCGAATCACAAGCAGTGTCCTGTGAGTGTAACTCTACCGCTGCATGTGATATGTAGCCTACGTCGAGTTTACAGGGACTGAGGCTGATGGAATGTGCGCTGTAGCACTACCATATTTCTTCAAAAGCAGATCGTGGAGACATTAAATCATCCACGATCAAAAATTGTGATATCGCACAAGTATAAAACAACTGTTATGTCTGAAAACAAACACAAATAACGCGTGCTACATTGGGGCTGTTTACACCTGGCCACTTGCATGCGTTTTCTCAGATCGGATAGCTATCTGATTTATCAAAACGATTCCATTTACACCTGGTGTGGTCGCATAAATGCGTTTTTGCAAAACGGATTTAAATCCTATCTTCAATTCTTCAAATAGTTTGCACGTTGGCTCATCTGCAGTGATGCGTGTTGCAGTGTTTTATATATAATAACCTATATACGATTTTTTTGTTAATATATCTTCATTAGATATATTATTATACAAAATTAAAAAAGTAGTCAAGAACACAGACCATCTAACAGAACATTTGAACAACATTATGTGCTTATTTTTTTAATTAACGAAATGTCAATCTTTATAACAGAAGATAACACAATACAACAATCTTCAAGATACAGTAAATCTTCAAATGTGTAACAGATTGTCACCTTAAAAACAGTCATTTGCGTGGTGGAACAAGTAATGTTAAATAGAATTATAGTTAGCATCTTAATTTAATCTTTGTTCTATTATTTTATTAGTTCATTAACTAATTGTTAATTCAACAAATTTAATGTAAAGAGCTGGATAATTATTACTAATTAAATAATGTCAAATATAGTAAATGTATAGTTGCCATATAGCCATAGAAATATTTGACTACGTCGCACGTTAATTTCTGCTTAAATACTGCATGGAGGGATATAGCCCATTCTGTAATCTTGCCGCAAAAGCAGGCTGGCTAATGATAATAATGTCTTTAAAAATAACGATGCATTTTAATTGTTTATTAATAAACTATTTTTTTAAATCAGTGTCCGCTGCAATCTCCATACATATCCGCTGTAAAGTGCGCCTAAGAGAAATGCATCTTTCATACGGATTACATAATCAGATGATATTTGCTTTCGATTAGATTTTTTTTCGTTTAAAAGTGGACATATCAAGCTTTATATAGATATTTTTCTCATATATTTGAGGCTAGTGTGACCGAGCGTTTAGACAGGGTTCGCCTAACACTTCAGAAATAAGAAAACAATAAACGATAACCGTTTGGAACTCTTCTCCACTTTATTATAACACAGATCACCAACTCCAAAAGAAACCCGCGACACTCCAGTACAAGTGCGCGCATGACCCATGCCAATCTACGGCAAGCCCCGAGGGGAAAAATACATACACACATATACTGTACAACGAGCGCCAGTACATCAAGAATTAGTGCATCATAACAGAGTCCAACAAAGTCTGTTACATACGTCCCCCCCTCACAAAATAAACGTCCCCGTTTATGTTTCAGAATAACAACATCAACCGTCAAAAACAATAAACAGCCGTGTACAATGAAACACAAAACAGAGTACATAGCACATTATTTTTACTGCAACAAGCCTATTAATAGAACAGGTTTTTTTTTTTTTTTTTTTGACAGTTATAACAGGCTCTACAATAGAACAAATTCAAACTTGCACTCTTCCATACCCATAGGTATACAGGCACTTCAATATAAAACAAAATCCTTCAAATGGCCCGGAGGTCTATGAACTCTCCCAGTCCTACTCATGTTTCGCTCAGACCCCTTAACTGAATATGGTGAATCAGAAGAACCACTCATATCTTTCCGGGGAGAAACACATTCCTCTCCATCAGAATCTCCTGACTCCAGGGAAAGAGACTCAGGCTGTGAGTCCGGAGCATTGGACAATGTCTGGTTCTGTGACACAAGAGAAACATGCAATGTGTAAGGCCGCACCCTATTGTAATGTACGACCTGCGCCCTCTCACCAAAGTCAAAAGGGTCTACAATACGATAAGTCAGTCCCTGTTCCCCACATGAATCCATGACTTGAACTATTTTATACGGTCCCTTCCAATGGGGTGCCAGTTTCATGCGGCTCTCTACTGGGTTGTGGAGCCACATCATGGCACCTACATCATAGAGCTGGTGACGCAATCCAACATCATGGTACAGTTTTTGACGGTCGTGAGCTGCCTCACTGTGCATCCGTGCACTGCTAAAGGCAGAGTTCAGTTTTGTCAGCAATTTCGAAACAAACTCAGCATGTGATGGTGACATCTGAGAGACAAGAGCACGGGTGGGTAACAGTAAATCAGCAGGGACCCGTGCTTCCCGACCGTGGGTCAAGAAGTAAGGTGTAAAACGAGTGCTGGAGTGAGTCGTTGTGTTGTAAGCAAAAGCCACATGCTTCACATAATCGTCCCATTCCCCTCCATATGTCAAAAGAGTCTTAGCCAGTTGATCAATCAGGGTCCGATTAAATCTTTCAACCATACCGTCCGACTGCGGATGGTAGGGAGTGGTGCGTGTCTTTTTAATGCCCAGCAGATGACAGAGATTCTGAACCACCTCCGACTCAAACTGACGACCCTGGTCCGAATGCAAAGTCTCTGGAACACCATGAATCAGAACAAAGTCCTCAAACAGACAACGTGCTACTGTCTGTGCTGACTGATTAAGCAAAGCATACAGGTTGACAAATTTGGTGAAGTAGTCCTCGACAACCAACACATACCGGTTTCCTTTTGAAGTCACAGGCAGCTCCAAGATGTCCATAGCCACTCTTTCAAATGGCCGTACTGAATGGGACCCACCCATAGGTGCACAGTGGGCTGGAACCGGACCGCGCCGTGTCTGACATGCCTTGCACTGCTCACACCATGCTTTGATGTCCCTGTACATAGAAGGCCAGTAACAAAATTGTCTCGCCCGTTCCCATACACGCTCCGAAGAAAAATGGGCAGAAGCTGGGGCCCCATGCAGCTGCAAAAGAATGTCCGATATTAGAATAGAGGGTACAACCATTTGGACAACAGGGCCACTTGTGAGGGGACAGAAAACTGAGCGGCATAACAGTCCATCAATAATAGAAAGACGGTTGAATTCAGTCCAAAGCTTCCGTAAGCACTGAGAAGCTTCTTGTATTTTCCGCCTGGATGGTCTTTGGGATTGCATCACCCAGCTCAACACAGTATTAATATCAGGGTCAGCATGCTGCATTGCCCTAATGTCTGATAAGCTGTGTGACAAAACATTCATGGAAGACATGCTGTCTGAATTGTCATGCGAGTTGACAGCAGTCGCATCTCCTGCCGAATCAGTGACTTCAGAGGAACATGGAATGGTATCCATTTGACTAGAACTCACCACATTCACTTCCAGTACCTCTTTAATACTGGCCTCTGCCTCGTTAGGGCCAGGTGTCTCAGGGCGGCGAGAAAGCGCGTCCGCATTCTTATGGTTTTTTCCATCTTTGTGTACAATGACCCAATTCAATGGATCAAGCTCCAGAATCCACCTCCCTCTTCTTCCTGTTGGATCATCATCAATGGACATACGCCGAAGTGCCAAGAGTGGTCGATGGTCTGTGATAATGGTAAATGAGGCAAGTCCAATGTAATGCTTGAATTCCCTTACTGCCCACACGATAGCCCACAACTCACGATCAAATGTGGACCAACGCCTCTGTGTGGAATTCAATGCCCGGCTGGCGTATGCGACTACATGTTCGAGTCCATCTCTATCCTGGGCAAGAACTGCACCGACGGCCAGGTTGGATGCATCAGTGTAGATTTTAAAAGGCACACTGAAGTCAGGCATTACCACTACAGGATCAGATGACAACACACTTTTCAAAAGGTTAAATGATTTGTCGCACTCAGCATTCCACACAAAGGGCACATTTTTCCCTACTAGATGGTTTAGTGGAGCCGCGAGTTTAGGAAAATCCTTGACGAATCGTCTGTAATAGGAACACAGTCCCACAAATGCTCTCACCTCAGAAGGAGAATGGGGAATTGGCCAGTTCAAGACTTTCTCAGTGTTCTTTGGATCAGGATGAAGACCTTCTCGAGAAACGACATGGCCAAGAAAGACCACGTGATCTCTGGCAAGGTGACATTTGCCTGGATTTAGTCTCAAGCCAGCAGATTGTATTCTTGAGAACACCTCTTTCAGGCTAGCCAGGTGTTCTTCAAAAGTTTTGTTATAAATTAAAATGTCATCGAGATATACCATGCAGATGTGCCACGGGAGCCCTCTGAGGACAAGCTCCATCAATCGTTGAAATGTGGCGGGGGCGTTGGATAGGCCCATCGGCATGGACCGCCACTGATAGAGGCTCTGTCCCGTTGTAAAGGCCGTCTTTTCTCGGTCCTCTTCAGCAACTTCCACCTGCCAGTAACCGTTTAATCTAGCGTGCTGAACCACTTTGCACCCGATAACGCATCCAGTGTGTCATCCACACGGGGTAGAGGATGAGAGTCTTTAATAGTTGCACTGTTTAATCGCCTGTAGTCTACACAAAAACGCCATGTGCCACACTTCTTTTTCACCAAAACAACTGGTGACGCCCAGGGACTACAGCTCTCCTCAATGACGCCATCTTCTAACAGGCCAGCCACTTGTTTCTCTATCTCAGCACGTTTTTCAGGGGATGCACGATATGCACGCTGTTTGATAGGAGTCTGCTCACCAGTTCTGATGTGATGTTTTACTAGTGTACATCTACTGGAATTCCGTTTGGAGGAGCTGAAGATGTCATTGTATTCCAACAGCAATGCTGAAAGCGCAGCTCTCTCAGATTCAGAAATAGGTGACTCATCCAATGACACAGGAGGCGCGACCCTGGAAAAGGTCGCTCCAGCTATGTTAACAGGAGCATGAAACAGCTGAACATCTGAGTCATCAACTGTGTAAAACTCACCCAGGTGCATACCTTGTTTCAATGAAATGTCCTGTCCAGTAGGATTCAAAACCCGAGCTTTTGTCAGTCCGTTGTGAACCATGGCAACTGTGTGAGCAACCACTAGACCGGAAGAATCCGCCACATTAGGTTCCAGATAGCCAACAAAGTCACTCGCCAAATGGGCTGCGTTGGGTGTACACACTTTAACTGCCACAACTGACTCACTGAGGGGTGGCAAGTTCATAGCGGTGGCCAGCGACACATTGCAGCACAGTGGAACAAAATCTTTGCTGGTAAGGAGAGGAACTGAGATGTCCCACAGTTGTAGCTTAGCATGGCCTAGGTCCAGTAAAGCATGGTTCCTCAACAAAAAGTCACAGCCCAGCAACACAGTCTGTGTGGTTTCTCTTACCACATGAAATACATGCTGCCACGACTCAGTTCCCAGCTGAAATGTTATTGTGATGGTGCCGAGTGTATCTAGCATTTGTCCATTCACAGCACGGGCTGACACATAGTCCTTTTTCAGTGGCCGATTACGAAGTGTTGGAATTGACATACGGAAATCGGCACTCATGAGAGATACACTGGAACCAGAGTCCACTAACATCTGAACCTCCACACCTTCAATTACTCCTCTCACATACGACACCAGCTCCTGGCTAGCATCCACAATCACATTGATGTCTTTTGAAATTGAGTCACCATCATCAACATTGTCCATTACAGGGCCCACAGGCAGCATAGCTGGTGTTTGGGCCGCAACATCAGCTAAAGTCCGTTTCCCGGCCCATTGCGGCGCTCCACTCCGCCAGGAGACATGAAACGCACTCCCCGCTTTCTTGAGTCATCCTCATAGCTGTTCCATCTGCGAGGACCGGGGCTAGGGCTGCGTCTGGCAGGGGACTGAGCAGAGTATGAGTCTTTATAACCACGAACATCCATACCTGATGTACGCTCATCGAAGTGTTGGAACGATTTCCTCTCAGGTGAACGGCCCCTCCGCGCGCTGTCAAAGACACGTGACTGGCATCCACGGCCCCCACAGACACACTGGCACATTCCACTCGACTGAGAGCGGCCTCCATTCCACTCATCCATTGCTCTAGGACTCACACTGGATTTCAGTCTTTGGTTTTCATCACCCAAGCGCCTCAGTTCCATTCTCATATCTCTCATTTCTTCTGTCAATCTATCCACTGCTCTGTATAGTCCTCCATTATCAGTCACAGAGTGAACAGCAGCCACTGCACCACCATCATTATTACCATATGCACCATTAACAGGCATGTAATCAGTCTTTATTGAGTCTCTGGCATTTTCGCACCGACCTGCAATTATCACGGCCTCCTCCAAATCTGTTGCTCCCTGTTCATGGCATTTAGCTCTGAGCACAGGATCCAAACCGGCCAAGAAACGACGAAACTTTTCCTCTCTTTGGGCCTTGTCGCCATATTCAGGAAAAGCCTCGTCCACTAACCTGCTCATCTCAGCCGCATACACCTCCAAACTCTCCCGCGGAGCACGAGGGCGGGCTGATAAACTGGCTCTGAAGCGATCCATAAACTGCCTCTGGCCGAAAGCTTCCTTTAGTCTTTCCTTTACAGCTGTATAGTCAGCCTGAACAGTTTGAGGAAGGCTGTCCCACAGAAGAAATGCTGCGTTGCTTAAACGTGTCGGCAGAATCCTCACTAGCTCATAATTAACCGACGCAGGACCATCTCCCTCTGTGAGCGCTCTGACGGCGACCTCGAACTGCTGTGCCCAGCACAGAAAGCTCTGCTTCTCGTCACCAGAGAACGGCGGCGGTAGCTCGATTTTCACGTGCCTGTTGATCTTGTCGCGGTCCCGTCTCGAATAGAAATCATCATCGCCTTTACACCACATGATGGCCGCGTCGACGTTGAACCCGCGCGTGCTAAACTCAGTTAATAACTTTCCACTGTAAACTAACTAGTTAAACACCCGTCGTAACACTGGACCACGTAAACGCAAATAAATCAAAACAACACCGCTGCCACCAATGTGACCGAGCGTTTAGACAGGGTTCGCCTAACACTTCAGAAATAAGAAAACAATAAACGATAACCATTTGGAACTCTTCTCCACTTTATTATAACACAGATCACCAACTCCAAAAGAAACCCGCGACACTCCAGTACAAGTGCGCGCATGACCCATGCCAATCTACGGCAAGCCCCGAGGGGAAAAATACATACACACATATACTGTACAACGAGCGCCAGTACATCAAGAATTAGTGCATCATAACAGATTCCAACAAAGTCTGTTACACTAGTATGCTATATCCTACGATATGTTTCTGCTTCTTTCTTTTTTTGACGCGCTACAGTTCACGGAGACCATGAAAGCGCGCCCTGATTGTTTTATTTTATTTTACAAAAGCAAAACGTTTTCTTGTTATTGTGAGTTTACACAAATAAAATTATTGCGACTGATGCATTATTATTTTCTGTATGGCCAGAAAAATAGTATTTTAAGTTGTTTCCACTGTTGATAGGAAAATGCAAATCGCATCGGCGCCTCCATGTCATGCAGTGCGCGCTCCACACTGCGCACACACACTTGGTTATGCGCCTAAGAATAGCGAACAATTATCTAGGTTAACGTTAGAGTGAGCGGCGATGCCATACGGATAATCCTCATGTTTAACAAATCAAATCATGCAGTTTCTACCGCGAGTCAGCGCTGCGCCAGTTTGAAAAAGGGGGGCGTGCAGGAGTCTTTTAATGAACGTTTGGTGTAAGTCTAGGCATAGAGATATCTGAACATCTTTGCCAAGCGCAAACCAGTACAGAAGTAATCAATAAATGATCGGGGAGGGTCATCCCTTTTTTCACAATCATTTTGGAGGGTCATAGAAATTTTTTTGCTGGCGAAGGGAGGGTCAAGTCTTTTTTGATTATAGATCTCAAAACTCCTCCGGTGGCCCCTTAAATAAATAACGAACAGTCCCCAAATAAATAGATTAATATTCACAAATAAATGTAAAGAGATTCACAAAAATTTATCGAATGCACAAATGAATAGATTAAGATCCACAAATAAATGTAAAGAGTTTCACAAAAAATTATAAAATTCACAAATAAATAAAATGAGATTTGCAAATAAATAAAACATTTACAAATGTTTTATTATTTTACAAACACAACTCTGCCTGGCATTTATTTGTGAATCGGTTCCTGTGCATTTGTAAATCGCTGCACACATTTGTGAATCGGTTCCTGTGCATTTGTGAATCCCCTCACGCATTTGTGGATTTTGAAACACTTCTAGCGCAGACGTGCAGAGAAATCCACAAATAGGTGGACTCCACCCACCGCCTACTCAAGCCAATCAGATAACGGCCACATCGAGCTGGCCAATCGTAGCACGTTATTGCTTCAACCAATCACGTTTGGCTTTACACTCGGGGCGGGAAGTGGGAACTGATTCTTGCATCAATGAAAGGAGCACTGGAGCGCAGTAGTAGCGCTGAACTGTGTGTGGTAAAAACACTCTGTTTTCAAAAGATTGTTGGAGTTTAAGGCCTCTTTATATTTCCATCAGGATACACTCAGGGAATTATGATAATCAGAGATCCCGAGCATCATGAACAGTCTCTACACCGGCAAGAGGCGCGACACAGCGCGTCAAAAGCAAATAGGCACTGCGTCTATTCACTGCTGCCGCTGCAGTTTCAAATAATGTAAAACTAGCATGTTTGAAATGTTAACACACATTCCCTATGTGACGTCTGCTTAGCTTTATATGCATAATCGTGCTCTTAACGGCTCTGATCGTTGCCTACTTATTGACAAGTGCTGGTTACTTAAATCATATTTCGTGATAGTGTAACTTACTGGACGCGGGGCAGTCATTAGCCGCGTTTCCATTACCCTTCAAATTGCGCAAATTGAAATTGCGAATTGAAAATACGCTCAATGGAAACACGTCAATTTCGCAAAAACTCTCGTTTATCGCAAAAAAGTTTTTACGCTCGTATGAGGTGGTTTTTCAGCCAATTCGAAAAAGGAATATTTCGCAAAACTGCAATGGAAACAGTTTTTGCGCATTTACAGTCACTTGACTTAGAAGACGTTTAGGCTACATATTTAGATGGCGCTTTTATCCAAAAAAGGAACAAAGCAATTCGTCAAATGTCATTCATAATACGGGTTAGACAATAATAATACAGAGCTGAGATTATCACAAATAAACACAATATTTTGACGCATATCTAAGGGTATGTGTGGAGTGTGGAGCGCGCACTACATGGCACGGAGGCGCGGGCGTGAACACTTGCATTTTCCTATTAACAGTGAAACAACTTAATATAGCCTACTCTATAATTTCTGGTCATACAGAAAATAATAATACATTATTTGTAACTACTTTTATTTGTGTAAACAATAACAAGAAAATGTTGTGCTTTTGTAAAATAAAATAAAACAATGAGGCGCGTTTTCATGATCTCCCTGAACTGGAGCGCGAGAACTGAAACAAAATATAGCCTATGTAGCTAAAGCTTGAAATGTCCACTTTAAAACGAACAAATTCGAATCGAAAGCTAATACATTTTGTTCTGATTAAGTAATCTGTATGAAAGGTGCATTTCTCTCTAAAAGAGCATCTGCTTAACAGCGGAGATGGAGATGTTTTTAGCCGAGTTAGAAAACAATAGTTTAATAATATTAATGGCTCTTTTTATTCAGCACTGCGGGAAAATGTCAATTCCAGGTTCTAATTTGGCCTTAGAAAACCAGTAAAATCAACAAGTTTTCCATATTAATTTGTGAATATTTTACATGTTTAATAAAGGGGAAAAAAGTCATTAAACAAACATCTGAAAATTCATCAATATTTACTTTTTTGCGCAGCAGTGTGTGTAGCCAGTTCAAATTAAAATTGTGGTGTTCAACTTTGCGTTTTAAAAAGACAACCGTTTATTTTTAGTTTTTCAGGAAAAAACGAATGGACACAAAAGTAGCCTACATGGATCGTTTGGAATAGGAGACAGAGTTCTTTATTAAATTCATAAAAGAAACAATAATTAGCCTATAGGAATACTGGATTCTAAACTTCAAAGAAATGCCACAATCAAAACCTCAGCGCAGAAATGAGGAGAAACACCCAGAAACTCCTCATATATCGTTTGGAATATAAGGGTCTTTCCCTGCCATTAATGCTTGGATAACACGTACGTCTCCCTCCATTAATAATAATAATGTCTAATGCGGCTGTGAGATTATATAAACCAACGTCCGCTGCCGTGATTTTTGGAATGACTTTATCGCGAGAGAAAAAAGGACGTTTTAGTCGCATAACATCGGTTAATGGAAACGCCGTCATTTCGCAATAGTTTTGTATCGATATTTAGATAAAAGCGCAAAACATTTGCGCAAATCTGTAATGGAAACGCGGCTACTGATAGTAAACGGATGCCCGCACTTCTGATGTAGCGGCTACTTCACGCAATTAGGACATATGTTTTTGCACATTCGCTTTGCCCAGTGTAGATTGCCTCGCACAGGGTAGACACGATGCATGACATTATACGATTTTGCCTTTTAAAGCACAATCGCAGTGACAAATAGCAATAGGATATAAATAAATGTAATGTAGAATACCAAATATAAGCCCAAATGTATAAATACAAAAACATTTGTCCTAATTGCGTGAAGTAGCCGCTACATCAGAAGTGCGGGCATCCGTTTACTATCAATGACTGCCCCGCGTCCAGTACACTATCACGAAATATGATTTAAGTAACCAGCACTAGTCAATAAGTAGGCAACGATCAGAGCCGTTAAGAGCACGATTATGCATATAAAGCTAAGCAGACGTCACATAGGGAATGTGTGTTAACATTTCAAACATGCTAGTTTTACATGATTTGAAACTGCAGCGGCAGCAGTGAACAGACAGTGCCTATTTGGCGACAGTGGCTCAGTGGTTCATGTAGATTGTCTACAAACCGGAAGGTTGGTGGTTCAATCCCCGGTTCCACCTGACCAAGTGTCGAGGTGTCCATGAGCAAGACACCTAACCCCAGCTGCTCCCGACGAGCTGGATCGCCTTGCATGGCTGACACCGCCGTCGGTGTATGAATGAGTGAGTGAATGGGTGAATGTGAGGCAATATTGTAAAGCGCTTTGGTGGCCATTGGGTCTGTGAAAGCGCTATATAAATGCAGTCCATTTACCATTTACCATTTATTTGCTTTTGACGCGCTGTGTCGCGCCTCTTGCCGGTGTAGAGACTGTTCATGATGCTCGGGATCTCTGATTATCATAATTCCCTGAGTGTATCCTGATGGAAATATAAAGAGGCCTTAAACTCCAACAATCTTTTGAAAACAGAGTGTTTTTACCACACACAGTTCAGCGCTACTACTGCGCTCCAGTGCTCCTTTCATTGATGCAAGAATCAGTTCTCACTTCCCGCCCCGAGTGTAAAGCCAAACGTGATTGGTTGAAGCAATAACGTGCTACGATTGGCCAGCTCGATGTGGCCGTTATCTGATTGGCTTGAGTAGGCGGTGGGTGGAGTCCACCTATTTGTGGATTTCTCTGCACGTCTGCGCTAGAAGTGTTTCAAAATCCACAAATGCGTGAGGGGATTCACAAATGCACAGGAACCGATTCACAAATGTGTGCAGCGATTTACAAATGCACAGGAACCGATTCACAAATAAATGCCAGGCAGAGTTGTGTTTGTAAAATAATAAAACATTTGTAAATGTTTTATTTATTTGCAAATCTCATTTTATTTATTTGTGAATTTTATAATTTTTTCTTAATCTATTCATTTGTGCATTCGATACATTTTTGTGAATCTCTTTACATTTATTTGTGAATATTAATCTATTTATTTGGAATATTGCAACAATAATAACCCCATATGTGTGTGAGCCTAATATTTTCAGTTGTATGTATGAGAGCGTTTCAGTTGTGTGTGTGTGAGCATTTCAGTTGTGTGTGTGAGCGTACTATTTTCAGTTATGAGAGCGTTTCAGTTGTGTGTGTGTGAGCATTTCAGTTGTGTGTGTGAGCCTAATATTTTCAGTTGTATGTATGAGAGCGTTTCAGTTGTGTGTGTAAAAGCATTTCACTTGTATGTGTGTGATCATTTCATTATAGTATGTGAATGAATTTGGTTTCATATGTGTATGTGAGAGGAAAAGTACATGCATGGTAATTCTGAATAATGTCCCTAGGGGCACCTCATACAGTGCTGCTATAATCCATAATGGTAACTTGAAATTATGCTCTCAATGAGTGCAGTGCTTCAGGCCAACTACTGATTATGTTAAAACACAACAAACACTGTCAGATTACCTTTTCTCTTTGTTAATCTGACTGTTATAATTGAATTACAGCAGCCAAACAATATCTAAAGTTAATCAAGTAAGGGTCAAGAGCCCAACTAAACTTAACACCGATCTCCATAATGGTGACCATTTTACATTAATTTTCTCCTTCAGTGATTCTGCTTGTCAACATCAGGTGTCTTCAATAATGCTCAATCATAACTCAATTAATCACTTAATAATCTCATTAACTTTAACACTGCTTCAGTGTTCATTTAACACTCTGAGTGTGGACTCATATAAACACTGAGTAGTGTTAATTTAATACTGGGGATTTTGCTGTGCAGTGTTTGCAGTACTAATTTAATCGGAACTGTCATTTAATTTGACTTTTACATCTTAGAATTATTTAATCATAGTGAATATGCACTAAGAAAGTCATCAGCAAAGTGATATATCATAAAAACATTATTATCAGAATCCCTAAATTCACACTCACCTGAACTGAATTACTTGTTTCATTGCAGATATTTTCCCCCTCGTCCTTCTCTCTTTCATATCTATCTCTCCGCTCTCGGTTTACATCTGGTAATGACAGTAATCATGGATGATCTGATCACAAGTTTTCAGCCAAGACATATAGCTTTTTATACCTGGTTTTAACACATCTCTGATTTTGACTAGCCATTGACCAATACAGAATTATGTTTTAATTATGTTTTTTACCATGACAAAACATAAAACTTTTTAAATTGTGCAATTTTCCTTATGTTTAATAGAATTGAATAAATTCAAGTAATAACAATGTGAACAATGCCAACGTTCTCTCAAACTTTTGAACAATTATTCTTAGTAACGTTAATAGAATGTTTGTACGTCATCGGGTCTTTAAAAATGTTCTACAAGATTAGCACAAAAAAGTTATTACTTAATCTAACATGGCTGTTTATTTGTAATTAAGCATAATTTAAATATTTTCTCACTTACATGTTTCTTCAGCACAAACCAGGTGCCGTCCATCATTCATTTTCACAATGTCCTCAAACGTCTGCAGAAGATCATCAGGAGAGCTGCTTCTCTGAAAACTGAAGTGTCTATTGAAGCATCTCAGAATGATTTTCTGTAGGATGTCATTGGTTTCAGTTGGCTCTTGTGTCGTGAGCACCATGGTGTGTTGATAAACCCGCTCAGAGAAAGAGTCCAGCACCTTCTCCACACACTCTTGATCTTCTGCTGAACACTGCTCATGTTTGAGGAGCAGAACGATCACATGCGGTCCTGGATCAGACAGATACACACACTCTCTCACTGTCTGTGTGATGTGACGGAGTGACAGATGTGTCTGGAGCAGCTGATGACTGTTGATGACGGTCACATGTCTGTCCTTCAGTCTTCCTCCGATTCTCTCTATAACATCTGGAGGAGCTTCACTGTCAAACGCTGCTCGTCCCAACAGGAAGTTTCCAACTCGACTGTTTTCTGACACACTCTTCCCCAGCAGGACAATCCTCACTGCAAAGAGTAAAATCGATTCTCAGATAGCTCACTGAAACACGTGATATATAACGTTATGATCACAGAATAAAAAAGCAAGAGGCATATTTGAGGTTAATTTTTTTTCTTAAGTTTTGAAAGGGATAAAATGCCCATCATTTTCACACACTCTTCATCACTTCATAAATGTGTTCCTCTATTTAAAGACTTACTGTCAGGAGGTGGCTCTTTGCTCCATCTTTTCTTGAGATGAGGATGGGCAACAACCTCTGTATAAAACAAAAGTATTTCATTATATTTGACTCTCGTCATAGTAATGCACAGCACAGTAATTTCACAGCTTCTCATACTTTTGCTATGACTGTACGTGTTGCTTGTAAGAATCGTTTAAAGATGTTGTACAATCTTTAAACGATTCTTACAAGCAGCAACATAGTCTTAGCAAAAGTGTGAGAAGCTGTGAAATCAGATTAGAGATTACAGTAAAAAAAAGTGTACAATTAAAGTGTGTATGTCAGGTTAAATTTTTAATTTTGATTAACACAAAATAGTGAGGGGAAATACACGTTTGACAAGTTGATGTATTGTTTTGTATGTTTTTCGATTCCTAAAGGCAGAATATAAGATGAAAAAGTTCGTTATTTTCAGTCCTCCCTTAAAACTGCTCCTCATTCCAAACGAATCGTTTGACGTCATAACAGGGAGACATCTCCTCAGGTCGCTGAGCTGTGTTGATAATTGCACGAGTGATAGAGCGAGAGAATTAGTGATTAGGACATTTATTTAGTTATTTAGTTAGTTATTTAAGTTAGGTCGTTAGTATACGCAGGCGTATTTTCACGATGGTGAATTACTGCGTTTGTGCTGGGTGCAAAAACACCGTTAAAACCGGTCACAGAGTCCACTGTGTTCCATGCATAGACAGTATATAAGATGGACACAGCGACCCCATAGACTTCAACGGAGAAAAGTGAAGCCCATTTGAAGCACTCACTTCCTGATCGCCAGGCGAAATGCGCAGGCTCAAACTGAGCTTGAACACGTGAGCAACGTGTCTGACAGCTGTCAGTCTTCTAGTAGCTGTGCGGAGAGAAATCTGAATCATTCCCTTCCGAATCTCGCAGAGACGGAGAGCGTGAGCATTAGCTGTCCATGAGCTAGCAGTAGGAGCAACTTTATCACTCTCTGTGGGCTACTCCCTTCACTTTATCGGACTTAATGCCTCCACGTCCCCCCGATTGCCTGCGAGCTTCTCCGCCGGTCTATACGGTAATTTCTCTACAGTGCGACAGAGAGTCGCGTGAGTTATGACGCAATCGTTAGCCTATTTTTACAAAAACGGCTTCTACGGGGCCATAACGTAAGGTACAAGGTAATGGAGCCTTTTATACATTGTCGAGTTTCTTTAGAAATAAATAATGGACAAATGGAGTCTTTGGACGCCTCAGATGTAAAGTTATTCGCTGTCAAAGTGACGCAAAAATGAATGGGAGTCAATGGAATGCTAACAGCAGGTGAAGTTCTGCTACAATGGCGGCGCCCGCGGAGGCTTCAGTTTCCGGCGGATGGATTACCCCCTTGGTTCCATGCCTGGGTCAACTTTATTCGGAGCAAACGCGCCGACTTCAGTGCTGCTTCGGTATCCAAGACTTCGGTCATTTGCAGCGCCCATTTCACTGAGAAGGACTACGCGGTTGGAGATCTCATGAGTTATAAAATGGGATTTAAAACCCGAGTGAGACTGGCAGCTGATGCGGTGCCTACGGTGTATGCTACTGTAGTAGAAGCACGTCGATCGCGCCCCTCTCTCTCCCTCTCCCTCTCTCTCTCTCTCACACACACACACACACACACACACACACACACACACACACACACACACACACACACACACACACACACACACACACACACACACACACACACACACACACACACACACCAACCAACCAACATATTCCAGCATTGCAATATTGACATCGATCGCAGCCTGTTCATTATAGCCACGGAGCTTCAGAGCTAAGGCGGAGCTACAGATTAGGTGTCCCTAAATAACCCGCGTATCTAACAGTAGTTCCGCATTAATTAATTTGCACGCGAGTTAAAAAATTTTTTTTTAATATATACTGTGTATTCTCCGTGTATATTCATGCACTGAACCGTGACACCCGTACCGTTTCGGTTCAATACGAATACATACCGTTACGCCTATACTTACCAGACACCTGACCAACTATCCACTGGTTCTTCTTCACACCAGATATTTATGTTTCTTCGATATGAATTATTTACATTTCTGTTTGCTCCTCATCAGTCTCCCGCCTGGGAGGCTCAAAATTGTATGGCTGTGGGCCATCGTATAGGTTTGAGGGGGATTTTGGATCTCCTCAGACTCAAAACTCTCCATACTTGAATAGAACTTTGTTGGCACGTCTCCCTTGTATGACGTCACAGCTCAGCTGCGTTTTAAAAATATGATCTTGACAGAAATGGCTATAAATCTTATTGCAGGGCAGTTACAGTAATAATTTTAATGCTAATTACATTTTCACTCAGACATCTAACCCTTATTTAATATATCTAAAAAAAAAATTTAACCTGACATACACACTTTAACAGTAAATTTGACCATTAATTTACAGTGTGTGTCTTTTTATCTTATAGCTTTAATCTTCAGAGTTAAATGAACACTGCTCAGTGTGCACACTACAGAGTGAACCGGTGCTGGTGCTTCACATTAAAAATAAGTGGTCATCATTATGGCGATCAGTGTTTGCTTTGGTTGGGCAGTTTGAATTGATTTTTCAAATATATTTTTTCTCTGGCTACTGTTACTGTGTTTGTTATGACAAAAACAGCAAGAAAGAATATGATCACATGATGTTGGTGGTTATGACATCATCATGTAGTATTCTGATTTACTGATCTTATTATTGTATTCGTTTTATTAATGTCATATTCTTGTTTATTGAGGCTCTGTGATTTTACAGCATGAGATCCAACAGTGTTTTCTGTTAAACATCTACTACTCCTAAATCATTTGAGACACAGACAGACAAAAATCTGCATATGAATCTCAACAATGGTGGCATGATTTAGACAGCATTGCATGCTGGGAGCCATAGATTTGTTTTCTATAGTGCACCCAGAATGCATTGCAGCATGAAAATCACATCACCGTTGTTGAGATGATTTCCGAAGAATAAAAAAAAAAAGCGGGGAAAGGTAAGAAAAGCATTTCTTAAATGGGGGGGTTCCCTTACAAAAAACTGCATAAAATTAAGAAAAATTTATGCTGGTTTTTGTAAGGGAACCCCCTCATTTAAAAAAAATCTAGAAGGGAAATTTTGATGAATAGAAGAGAATTTGGTTTATTAAGTATTAGCAGGAGGAGTTGTTAAGCCTGTTCCTTTAAATTGATTTTGTTTAAGATTCTAACCGAACTGAATCAGCCCGAAGCAGTGTGGTGGCAGAGTTGTATTAGAATTGTTGGTTCTAAAGTAACTGAAACAAAGTGCTTAAGTGTAAAGGTTCTAAAGTAACTGAAACTTGGTGTTGATCTCTTATAATTCTGTTAAGATTCTAAAGTAATTGAATCAACCCTAAAGTAGTGTGGTTACAGAAACAAATAATTTTCAGAGTAACTGAAACAAATTTGTATGTTTCTAATATACTTGAAACTGATTGTGAAGTAGTTCGTAAAAATGAAAACATAGATTTTATTTATATCTAATTAATAAAAATGAGGCAACAGATTACAAGCAATTTTATTAATTAAATTTAACAAATTAGAATTGAGTAATAATTAATCAAATTAATTCCTTAAATGTTACACTGTAAAAAATAAAACATAGATTTTATTTATATTTAATTAATAAAAATGAGGCAACAGATTACAAGCAATATTATTAATTAAATTTAACAAATTAGAATTGAGTAATAATTAATCAAATTAATTCCTTAAATGTTACACTGTAAAAAATAAAACATAGATTTTATTTATATTTAATTAATAAAAATGAGGCAACAGATTACAAGCAATATTATTAATTAAATTTAACAAATTAGAATTGAGTAATAATTAATCAAATTAATTCCTTAAATCTTAACCATTTAAAATGAGTAAAATTTACAAAATATATGTTATTGCCAACATTGAAGACACCTGATGTTAACAAGCAGAATCACTGAAGGAGAAAACGTACTCGGTTACTAACGTAACCTCGGTTCTCTCTAGGAGAGGGAACGAGTACTGCGTCGAATCGACGCTGCGGGAAAGATATTTCTTTGTCGAGATTGAAGCCCAAAAATTAATCCTTAATTTTGTAATATGTAAAACGCTTTTCTGTAGCATACAACCCTAGGCGGAGCAATACAGCTCGCCCATTGGCTGCTCCGCCAGAAAAGCACAGCCTATGCGAGGCCAGTGACGCTGACCAATGAGGGCGCTTCGCGCCCTTCTGCGTCATCTCCCGCCGAAACAGGCGTGGCCTAGGTCTATAAATACCAAGCATAGCTGCTTCCACTCCGATTTTTGTCACAGAAGCGACACATCGTGGGCATGCACGGCATGAGACGCAGTACTCGTTCCCTCTCCTAGAGAGAACCGAGGTTACGTTAGTAACCGAGTACGTTCTCTTACGTAGAGTTCTCTCCTACTGCGTCGAATCGACGCTGCGGGAACCCCTGTAAGACGCCGTGCGTGCTCTTGGACCGACCCAGACACCCGAGGGCGCGCGCACGCGCCCCGGCATGCCAGAGCCTACACCAAGAGTATACAGGGAGAGCGGCTAGGATAGCATCATCCCTTTATAATAGGGCCCCTAAGGGCATAATAACATATATATGTAAATAATAGATATATATGGGGGGGTAAATAGCATGCTCATGGGACACATTGTCGGTGAGTGATGCTTAAACATTAGTGACCTGGGCCGCAGTGCGGGGCAGGAACACTATACCTGGTCTTAGACCGAGAGCAGTTTAGCCTGCAACGCAGGAACCTCTAGGTTATAGAACCTTATAAATGTAGACGGGGAGGCCCAGCCTGCCGCCATACAAATATCATGCAAAGAGATTCCGCTATACCAAGCCCACGACGAGGCCATGCCTCTCGTAGAATGTGCTCTGATGCCCAGGGGGCATTCCAAACCTCTAGATGCGTAGGCTAGCGCAATGGCATCCACTACCCATCGAGATAGGCTCTGTTTCGTCGCAGCACGCCCTTTAGAGCGCCCACTGAACGAAACGAAGAGCTGCTCCGTCTGTCGAAAAACAGCGGAGCGGGACACGTAAGCTCTTAATGCCCTGACCGGGCAAAGGAAGCTATTTCCGTCCTCAGAGGCCGGCAGAGCCGACAGGGAGATGACCTGAGCCCTGAACGGTGTGTTGAGGGACTTAGGTACATACCCGTGCTTCGGTTTCAACACGACTATAGGTCGTTGGGCCCGAACTCCATACAAGAGGCTCTTACTGAGAGCGCTTGCAGATCCCCCACACGCTTCACTGAAGCGAGAGCCAAAAGAAACATGGTCTTGAGAGACAGATGTTTCATGTCAACTGAGTGAATAGGCTCGAAAGGGGCCCCTTTCATAGCGTTTAACACTGTAGAAAGGTCCCAAACGGGGACTGAGGGAGGCCTTGGAGGATTTAACCTTCTGGCTCCTCTAAGGAAACGTACCACCAGGTCGTTTCTGCCCAGTGCATGGCCAAGCGTCGGATTGACGAACGCTGATATGGCTGCCACATAGACTTTGAGCGTGGATGGGGTCCTACCCTTATCCAACAGCTCCTGCAGGAAGGAGAGAACCTCCGTTTCACCGCACTGAAGAGGTGATAGACCTTGGTCTGAACACCAGTCAGAGAACACCGACCATTTGGAAGCGTAGAGCCGTCTAGTAGACGGGGACCTAGCCTGCTCGATCGTGTCTAACACTCCTCTTGGGAGTTTAGCGGGTACCCGTTTATGGCCCACACATGAAGGGACCATAGCTCTGGGTGAGGATGCAAAATCGAGCCCCTGGCCTGCGAGAGGAGGTCCCTCCTCACCGGGATCGGCCACGGAGCAGTACTCTTGAGCTGCATCAAGACTGGGAACCAGGGTTGATTCGTCCAGTATGGTGCGACAAGAAGCACTGAGCATCCGCTTTTCCTGATTCGCTCGAGCACTTGGGGCAGGAGCGAGACAGGGGGAAAAGCATAGAGCGGACGGCGGGGCCAGACTCTGGCGAGCGCGTTCGTGCTCTTTGAAAAGAATTCCGGGCAGTGAGCGTTTTCCTGGTTTGCAAACAGGTCTATCTCCGCTCTGCCGAACGTTTTCCACAGCAGACGCACTGTCTGTGTGTGTAGGGACCATTCTCCTGTCGGAACATTGTTCCGTGAGAGTCTGTCTGGTCCTACATTCAGGCGACCAGGCACATGGATCGCTCTCAGCGAGCGCAGGTTGTGCTGGGCCCATACCAGTATGCGTTCCGTCAGCCTGTAAAGGTTTCGGGATCTCACGCCACCCTGGCGGTTTATATAGGCTACTACCGACGTGTTGTCCGAACGGACTAGGACGTGGTGTCCTTTTATCCGAGGACAGAAGCGCCTCAGCGCTAAGTCCACTGCCATCATTTCTAGGCAGTTTATGTGCGGTAGTTCGACTCGTTTTGCCCATTGGCCAAAAAACGGTCTGCCTTCGAGCAGTGCTCCCCAGCCTGAGGTGGACGCGTCCGTGGACACCACCTTCAGGCTCGAAGAAGTCCCCAGGCTTACACCTGACCGGTACCAGTCTGACGCTCTCCATGGTGTCAGGGCTGAAACGCATTCCTGATTGACCTTGAGGCGATAACGACCGTGGACCCATGCTCGGCGCGGTACACGCGCTTTTAGCCAGAACTACAGTGGGCGCATGCGCAGCAGGCCCAACTGTAGAGCTGTCGATGCTGCGGCCATGAGGCCTAGCATTTTCTGAAATCTCTTGAGCGGCACTATGTGGCCGCTGCGGAAGGATTTCGCCATCCGCAGGGAATTTCGCCTGCGTTGTGATGACAGTCGAGCTGTCATAGACAGCGAGTTCAGCTCCAGTCCTAAAAAGGAGATCCTTTGACTGGGAAACAGTGAACTTTTCTCCCAATTGACTCTCAGACCCAAGCACTCGAGGTGATCGAGAATTAGGGTCTTGTGGCGGATGAGTTCTGAAGGTGATTGAGCTAGAATCAGCCAATCGTCCAAATAATTCAGAATTCGAATGCCGCGGAGTCTCAGGGGTGCCAGCGCCGCGTCCATGCACACTGTAAATGTACGAGGTGCTAGAGACAGGCCGAATGGCAGGACTGTGTACTGATATGCCTGGCCCTCGAAGGCGAATCTCAAAAATCGCCTGTGACGTGACGCAATTTGTATGTGAAAATACGCGTCTTTCAGATCTATTGCCATAAACCAGTCTCCTCTGCGAACCTGCGCGAGGATGGCTCTGGTCGTGAGCATTCTGAACTTTCGCTTTGTCAGCGCTTTGTTCAGATGCCTGAGATCTAAAATGGGTCTGAGACCCCCGTCTTTTTTCGGTACCAGAAAATATCTGCTGTACAGACCCCCTTCGCTCTGAGCTTGAGATAAAGGCTCTATGGCCCCTTTGCTCAATAGCTTCGCTATTTCGGCTCGAAGTAGATGTGCTACTTCTGTTTTTACCGTAGTTTCGACTTTCTCCGTGAAACGGGGAGGGCGTCGATGAAACTGTAGCGAATAGCCTCTTTTTATAGTCTCTAGCACCCATTCTGAGACCCCGGGAAGTCTTTCCCATGCATCTGCACGTGTGACTAGGGGTTGAATGTAATCTGGGCCCTGGTCGCGAAATGGCGGCGACACGAGAGCAACCGTGTGCTGTGACATGGACGCCGTGGCGTGTGAGGCGGGGGGCATGTTTAACACAGTATGCATCCCGCGCGCGCTCGGCTCTCTGTGTCGAGAGAGAGCGCGCGGGACGAGTCCCGTAGGGCTCGATATGTTTGTGAATAAACGTGGGCGCTTGGTGGCGGGCACATTTATAACACCGGGGACACTGTGTTTGTGTACTGACTTGACCGTTCGTTAGTTTCGTTTTTACAGAAACCGCGGAACGTGCAGTGTGTAGTGGTTGTGGGCACTGGATAGTGGGCACGCTCACTACATGCAAAGCACAATCGGCATGAGCCGATTTTATGTGTGCAAACCCTGTGTTGAACGGGGCTGTGCTTGTGTGAATGAATGGGCACTGGGTGGGCATTGCAGTTACACACATTACACCATCGGCCTTGGCCGGAACACCAGAAATTAAACTCTTTTTTAGATTTATCTGGGTCGCCGTGAAAACGGCGTTTGTGTGCAGGCAAACGGGCTTTACGGCCGGTTTGTTGGCTGCTAAATACACTGGTACAAACACGGAACTTAGGGCTGTACAAGCGAAAATCTTTGGTGGAAGTCCGGCCGCAGCGGGACCCGAACACCGTCTTTTTCCTAGCAGGGCTAGGATGGCGCCGAGGCCTCGGGCTTGAGTGAAATCTTGGGCCGAGGACCACGCGGTGGCGGGCGGCGTCCGGCGGAGCGAGACCGTGGTCTCTCTCGGGCCTGTTGCTGCTGGGCCGGTGCGGCGGGCGCGGGGCGCTGCTGAGTTCGGGCAGGCGGCTGTTTAGGGCGGCCTGTTACGGAACTGGAGCGCTTTGGCAGAAAATGTCTCATGGCCTGCGAAGTTTTCTGTACCTCGGCGAATCGGTCCGCGAAGTCCTTCACGGAGGATCCGAAGAGGCCCGTCGGTGAAATGGGAGCGTCGAGGAACGCAGAGCGCTCTGACTCCGCCATTTCAGAGAGAGTCAGCCACAAATGTCTCTCGGAAACAGTAGCTGAGGCCATAATCCTGCCGATGGCGTGTGCGGCGGACTTTGTAGCGCGAAGAGCTAGGTCTGTGGCGCTACGTAAGTCCGGAACACTGATCGCGCCCGGGCCTTCCTCGTCTAGCTTGCAGAGGAAGTTAGCCTGGTGGATTTGGAGCACCGCCATGGTGTGCAGCGCCGATGCAGCTTGTCCGGCGGCGGAATACACGCGGCCGTTCAGAGCTGACGATGTGCGGCAAGCTTTCGATGGTAGGACTCCCTTAGCCCGCCGTCCAGCAGAGGGTGGGCAAAGGTGAGTCGCTACAGCCTCCTCGACCGGAGGGAGAGCGTGGTAGCCTCTGTCTCGAGCACCGTCCACTACGGAGAATGCTGGCGAGGCAGAAGTACGCACTCTGGCTGAAAAAGGCGCCTTCCACGATTTCGCTACCTCTTCGTGAAGCTCAGGAAGAAATGGTGCGTGTCTGGAGGGGGGCGCAGCGCGGTCTCCAGAGAGGAAGCGGCCATCCAGCCGGTTGAGTGCAGGTTGTTCGGGCGTCGACCACTCGAGGCCGAGGCTCCACTCGAGGCCGAGGCTCGACACGGCCTGTGTGAGCAGACGCATCAGCTCTGTCTCGATGCTGATCTTCCCTCCTCGACGTTCCGGAACGGCGGGGGAGGGGAGGTCCACAGAGCTCGCCCATCCCTCGCTCTCCGAAGCGAGAAGCGAACAGCAGTCGTCATCCCCCTCAGATACAGCTTGCTGGTCGTCCTCCATAACGGACAAAGCGGCGTGCTGCGGCTGTTGTCCGTCGGTGAGCGACTCGAGCGAAACGTTGAGAGGAGCTAGCGGCGGCGGCGGCGGCGAGCTCCTCGTGGAGGGAGGTTCCGGGACCCGCTGAGCGCGGCGCTTCTTACGGCGCGGCGCTACAGGGGGCGGTTGAGCAGCTTCAGCGAAAGATGCCAGGCGAGTCCGCAGAGTCGCGATTGGCATCATGTCGCAGTGATGGCAGCCGCCATCACCGAGAGCGATAGCTGCATGTTCCTCGCCCAAGCAGGAAACACATAGTTCGTGGTGGTCCCCGTCGATGAGCGCGGCTCGGCAGGAGCCGCAGGAAACGCGAGACATCTTTAAAAAGACACTCGTTGCTCTTTTGTGAGGAAAAAATGTGTGACGCAGTAGGCGAACACACACACAAAACACACACAAAGACTGAAAGGATATTCCACGCCGGAGAAGCGCAGCAGGGAACGGCGGCTGAAGGCGGCGATGACCAGCGGCTTCAGGTAAGGGCTCGTCCTGCTGAGGTGCTGTGTCAGACGGCTGTGGTGGCTCGAATCCGGTCCAACGATGCGTGTAGCTTCGTGAAGTAAAGAAAATCGGAGTGGAAGCAGCTATGCTTGGTATTTATAGACCTAGGCCACGCCTGTTTCGCCGGGAGATGACGCAGAAGGGCGCGAAGCGCCCTCATTGGTCAGCGTCACTGGCCTCGCATAGGCTGTGCTTTTCTGGCGGAGCAGCCAATGGGCGAGCTGTATTGCTCCGCCTAGGGTTGTATGCTACAGAAAAGCGTTTTACATATTACAAAATTAAGGATTAATTTTTGGGCTTCAATCTCGACAAAGAAATATCTTTCCCGCAGCGTCGATTCGACGCAGTAGGAGAGAACTCTACGTAAGAGAACCATAATTAAAGTCACCATTATGGAGATGAGTGTGTGTTTTAGTTGGGCTCTTCACCCTTAAATTATTAACTTTAAGTTTTTGTTTGGCTGCTGTACATGAGTTATAACAGCCAGATGAACAAACGGTGATCTGATGGTGTTGGTTGTGTTTTAACATAATCATTATTTCACAAACATTTGACCTGAATCACTGAACTCAAATGGAGTACAATTTGTGACTTAAGTTAACTTTATTAACTATAGAAGTACTGACCTTGTACACCATAATATTTTTAACTTTTACAATGTAATTCAAATAATTTCTAAAAAGTTTCTCCTGTACAATAAACAAACAAACAGACATCATGAATCTGCCTGTGCATCTCAACAATGGTGACATTTATAAAGCATGTTGCAGTGCATTCTGGTTTGCACCAATCACAACTCATTCATGGCTCCCATCATGCATTGCTGCATGAATAAATAATGAGCTTATGATCAGAGGTTGTCACCATTGCTGAGATTCATACGCTAAATCTTGATGTCTGTGTGCGCCTAAAAAAAACCACATATATATTTTTTATTATTATTAATTTGATCATTTGAATTTCATTAAAAAGGATAATAATATTATGCAGCTAGAATTAATAAAAAAAATTTAACTCATAAATTGGACTCTACATGAGATCAGTGATTCAAGTCAAATGATTGTGAAATTATGAAACACAACCGACACCATCAGATCAACGTTTATTTTTGTTCATCTGGCTGTTATAACTCATGTACAGCAGCCAAACAAAACTTAAAGTTATTTATTTAAGGGTGAAGAGCCCAACTAAAACACACACTGATCTCCATAATGGTGACTTTAATTATGGTTTTCTCCTTCAGTGATTCTGCTTGTTAACATCAGGTGTCTTCAATGTTGGCAATAACATATATTTTGTAAATTTTACTAATTTTAAATGGTTAACATTTAAGGAATTAATTTGATTAATTATTACTCAATTCTAATTTGTTAAATTTAATTAATAATATTGCTTGTAATCTGTTGCCTCATTTTTATTAATTAAATTTAAATAAAATCTATGTTTTATTTTTTACAGTGTACCCTTGTGAAAAAGAAGTGTGCTTAATTGTATTAAAAGCTTATTTTTTGTGTGCTTAAAATCATAAAAGTATACTTTTTGAAAAGTGCACTTGCAGATAATATAATTAAAATTAAAATTAAAGACCACTTAAGTGTACTTAAAGGGAACGCACTTTAATGACAATATTTCTTAACACACTTAAGTGCACTTTTTACAAATGCACTTTGTAATAATATCTAATTAAGTTTTAGTTAAACAATGTACACTTTCATCACAACAATATTTATAAATCCACTTAAGTGCACTTTTTACAAATGCACTTTTTAATAATGTCTAATTAAGCTTAACTTTAAAGTAAGGCTACACTTTCATGACAATGGGTGCTTCTCAATTCTTATAGCGAGACGACCACAATGCAACCTGAGAAAAGTAATATAACCATTCCAATGACTCCGAAGCTGTTCGGTTAAGATAAAAAAAGCTGCATAGTTCACCTTTAAGTGCACTTTTTCAAAATGCACTTTGTTTAACTTAAAGTAAGTACACTTTCATGACAATATTAACACACTTAAACACAGCAAAGTTAAACAAATCTAAGCAAAATTAATTTGCATTTAAATTCAGTTAAAATACATTTAATTTAAATTAGACTACACTACACTACATTAGTGAATGAGTCAAGTTATGTGACAGCAACATTATGACATCTTGACGTCAAATAAATATTGAATTGACATCAAATGCCAACAAAGCATGATATCAAAATAACATCAAAATGACATCAGCAGAGGTCAAAATCTTGACATCGACACTTTGACGTCAATATGACTTTAATTTTTTACCTATTTCGTGACGTCATATTGATGTTAAATTGACATCAAATGCCCACTGGGTTACAGAGTCTAACAACACAATGAGTTAGAACAACTTTAACCTGTTAGCCTTCAGCGCCACTTTTGAAAAATCCCCAGAAATTGCATTCTCAACCGAAAACAGATTCAGTTCATTGACGCTTTGTCCTAAAAGCACAAGCATGATCTCATTTGAAAGCTGACACCTGGCACTTTATTGGAAATGTAGAATGAATTATTGTCATAATGAAAAAAAAAATTATGAATAGCTTCAAAGTTGTGTAAGTTATTAGAAATTTATTTTTATGAAACATCTTCATGAAAATTAAATTGAAGTTGGCCCGTCAGCACTCTAGAAATGCACTCCAGCTAAAGACACATGTCTGACCATGTTATATTTAAAATTTGAAGGTGATAAGTCTAAAACTCTGTATTTTGTTAAATGTTTTTCAAGATCATCTCAAATGACTTTATTTTGAATTGACTCTAAAATGCAAACTTGTGTTTATTGTCATCTATTAGCATCTATTCAGTCTATTGTCTCTATTGTTTTGTGGTGCAAACGAGACCCATTCAGTGACAGTCTCTCCTGCTCACATTTACACCTCTCCAGCCTGCTTATGGCCATAAATATGCTTTTCCTTTGTCTCCATTATAATGCCTAACGACTGGCTATTCACGGTTTTTCACCCCCTAATTTCTTTCATAATCTTCACTTCACATTTGAAACTGTATCAAATGCCTTTCTTAAATAAAGAAATATTTCAGTAAGCATTCCGATTTAGAAAAAAATCATAAAAAATAACAGCTAGATGGCAGGTGCAACTAGAGAGCTAGCTAGCATGTTAGCTTAGCACACCATCAATACACGACAATTTATGAGATTAAAACCATGTGTGTGCTCCAAACTTACTTTATAGCGCAAGTCGAGTGTTTTAAATAATCTTCTATGATCTTATTTGGCTTCAGAAAAGAAAATCAGACAGAACATATATTATGTTATGGTATTCTGCACAATGCTAAAGTCTATATCGATTAGCATTACATTATAAATATAATCTATTATTATAAAAATACCTGACATGACTCGAAGAACACAGGTAAATCAAATATCATTGCAATCATGTTTATTGTCTTCAAAACATCTTTATCTGCATGTTACAGCGATCTCTGATAGCGTTGTTTATGTGAGTGACGTCCTGGAAGGTCACAGGTTATGGTTCTTCTTCGTGAGTGCACTGTGCACCATATTTGGAAAAATTCTGTGCAAATGGCGCCCTCAGTCTGCTGTATGGATTGAAAACACAGTACATCAGAGTATCCAGCGCTCTTTATGTTTAGATCGACGCATTTGGATATAAATTCAATAAATATTATTCCTGTCTATAGAAATATGATGTAAACCTATGAGAATCTATCAATATTTCTCCAAATCTGCACATTTTTGAGCCAAAAGCCCTGAGGGACGTTGTTTTGTCACGCGTTCTCATGACAACACGGGAGTTTTTTTTGAATGGACGCGGCTGATGCTCATAATTCATATTAAAGGTATCGACTCATTTTTTCAATACATAAATCCTGACACAAATTAAGACATAACTGTCACTATAAGTTTCTCAGAATACAATAGTGGTCAAATACTGAAACGTGAGACTTATATCTTTTTAATGATGTATAGTTTGTCAAGGTAATAACATTAAATCTGATAGTAACTTTGAACTATATAAAAAAAAAACGCTTCAGTGCGTCCTCGCTCTGGTGAAGGCTAACAGTTAACTTGAAATGAAAAAGCTGAAATAACATGTGATTCGTGAGGAAAGGAAACTGAAGCTGCGCAATCAGGAAGAGAACGCCACGTTTGAGAGATGAGACGTTTTACTGCAATAATGAGTCAAGTAAGTATATCTTACACAGCAAAATCCCCAGTGTTAAATTAACACTGCTCAGTGTTTATATGAGTCCACACCAATAAATCAATAAATCAATGAATCAATCACTTAATTATCTCATTAACTTTAACACTCTTGAGTCTGGAGCCAAATAAACTGGAGTTTTTGCTGTGTGAGTTCATGGGTGGAATAAACATATGGCAGGACTTTTACTTTCTGACCCCTGGACTTTCCACCTCTGACTACAACTGACTTCCAGCCACACAAGTGTGAAACCAGTTTCACATTATTTATTTGACACATGTACAAAAGTTATTGTTGAGAATGAACAGGGATTTAGTTAATAATAAAGTTTGTTGTCACCATGATGGAGATCAGTATTTGCTTTAGTTGGTCTCTTGTACCTTTACTTTTTACCATTGATCCCTCTCTGACTGTTGTAACAGTAAGTTAATAAAACAAATTTGTTATGGCAAGAAAATATCAAGGGGAAGTATATTAGGTGTTTTTGTGTTGATGTCATAATCTTCCATGAGTGAGTTTCTGCTCTTATTTGTATGTAAGCTATGAATTTATGGGTATAATACCATATATCTGATAATCTACAACATGAAATCCAGCAATATTTCTGTAATCAGGTCTTCTGAAGAATATTTAAATCATACAGTGGATAAAATTTTTTATTAACTCCGGCTTGACTCAGGCACACACAGACATCAACAATCAGCGTATGAATCTCAACAATGGTGACAATCAAAAGTTTCATGTCGCAATAAATGCTGGGTTCCAGGATAGTATAACACTCCCAGCATGCACTGCTGGATGAATAATAATAATAATAAAAAATATTGCCACCATTGTTGAGATTCATGTGCTAATTTGTGATATCTCTGTGTTTCTACAAGACAGTGTAGCTGTGTTATTTTTGGTTATGCATGTTTAAAAAATTGTATTAATATTTCTTTATTTTATTTACTTGCTGTGATTTCAATAGGGCTACTAGTAAATGGTGAAATTAACAAAGATTAATAAATGCTGTAGAAGTGCAGTTTATTAATAGTTAATGTTAATTAATGTAGTTAACTAGAGTTTAATACATTTAACTTTATTGTAAAGTATTACCGATTTGTTATACACCGATTTAGACGTCTGGGGGCCTCATTTATAAAACTGTGCGTAGGATCCTTACTAAAAGTGTACGTGTGCCCGAAAGCCAAAAATGGCGTGCGCAAAAAAATATTCAGACTTATAAAACCGTGCGTACGCCAGAACCTGCGCAGAGTTCACTTTATAAATCCCAGTCAGCGGAAGACTGTGCGCACATGCGTCTCCTCCCCGAAATAACCATATATGGAGCTTACAACGCCTAGTTTTACTATGCATATCCTCATCTGCATATCATTTGCATATGATTATTCATCCACGTGATAACATGTTTAACGGTAAGACATTAGGAAAATATGAAATACGGATGTGCCGTCACATTACATTAATAAAAATCATTTAGTAGCCTATCCTTGCCTTGTTCTTGAATAAATAAATCAACTAGTGTAAAATACATTTCAGAGAAAGTTTTTCTCAATCTTTTCCACCGACCAAATAGTATTTTTAATTGATTTATTTGAATGGAAACAGATAGACCTTGTTGTGCATTATATTTGCACAATCTGCTATTATCATGATAAGCAATTATCTCTGTATAGCTAAAATATTAAAACACAGCATGCCAAAGGAAAAGTGTTCAAAAGCACTGCATCCACAACAAATATTTATAGGCTATGTATTGAATCTCTCTCTCCCGTCAGTGACCCGTCATTCTTCTCCTTTCACTCAGCAGCGTCTGTAAAGTGAAGCAGGACAACATCCCACCAGTGCTTGTTTCGTATTCTTATCCACAGACGACTGGTTTTGGGTATTTTTACAGTGTCATAAGCAGCGGCACAACGCTTCATATGCTCATTGTCTCCAAATTAGGACCACAAATTGATAAATTAAGTCTGCTGTTTAAAAAAAATAAAACAGGGGAACTCTGTATATTCGTGCAGTGTGCGCCATGTCAAAAAATATATTCTGATTTGAAGCTTGTGACATATAAACGTGCTGTATGACACAAATAATTTGATTAACAATTTAACATTCTAGGAACGTTGATTTGTAACATTCCAATAACATAAAAATGACTAGTTTCGTGAATGTTAATACATGAAGCCTGAAACATTCTTTCAATCATTCAAACACCAGCTGAACAAGCACTGAAAGAGAGAGAAATAAGAACACAAACTACAGCTTTACTCAGACAGATGAACTGAAGATAAAATACAGTAAATCTCTCAAGATATCAGCAGAGGAGGAATACACAACTCCACAAACAGCATTACCAGCTTCACTTATTACTAACCAGACTGACTTTATTCCTGTCAGACGTCTACAGAAGTTCTTTCTGATAACTAATCTGTGTGATGTTGGTTTGTTATTGATAACAATCATAGTCATAGATTCAGTATTCAGTCAGAGGTGTTATTAACTTCTTGCAGTATGAGTAACAGCAGTCCAATAATCATTTATGAAGGATTTTAAATGCATAATAAGACAAACATTTTAAATGCATAATAAGATTTATGCAAATGAATAATAACATTTTAACTACTTTGTCAAATGGACACAAAGAGATATCAAGAATCAGCTTATGAATCTCCAAAAACGGTAACGATCAAAATGCTGCAATGCATATTTGGTATAGTGTCTTTGTGTGCACTTTGACCTCATTCTGGCCATATATGAGCAAACAGTAAGTGCGCTGTGGGGTTACACTTTTAGCTCAGTGTGAGATAAAATAAAATAAACCCAATACATAAAAACCACAAGTCACATCCGGACAACAGTGGTTATTAACTTTTGATCGAAATTACGTCCCTACTAAATTCTACGTCCTTGCAATTATATACTCCAACATCGGTACAATTGACTTGACTTGACTTGACTTGACATCAGAAAATATTTCAGCTTCCCAACAATTAAGTATTTTATAAACGAGTTGAAAACGAGTTGAAAAAAATGAAAGTGAAACTAACTGACAGCTCATAACGTTAATAAACACATTTAGAATGATTCTAAACTCGTCTTTTAGTATTTAATCTCACAGTTACGTTTCATATAGCAAACATGTAACATATTTACCTGTACAGTCCATAATGTTAAGAAATAAATGTCCGTGCTGACCGCAACTACAGCAAGAAAAAAGGCAGTACGGTATAGAGAGCCCTCCCCTCTCTATACAGTCCCTCCCATCCGCTTCCGGCTCATCATGGAGTACAGAAACTAACCACTAGGTGTCAGTAGCATTACACTTACCGGCAGAGTATGCAGACAGAGAGTTAGAAGACTACATGTGTTGTTGCTGTTCCTGCTAGCGACCTGAAAGTGAATAAAAGATAAGTTTTATTACAAAACGTTTCTTTACTGAAATAAGAAACATTACACTCTCCTCACAAACCCATCAACCAGACTGGGCCAACAAGGACTCGTTAAGTAAGATCTGGGGTTCGAGCCTTATGACACCCAAAGCGAAACGCGCAAGTGATTAGACAATAGGCTTGTTTGAGATGCGCCTCGCCTCGCCTGAATTGTATGCGAGAGTAGGCGGCTGAAGCGAGGGGAGGAGTGAAAAAAGTGCAGGCAAGCCGGACAGTTTTCTCTTCTCACAGTGGATCTGACACCTGTGAGATCAAAGATGGATATCGCGGGATTCACGGGATTCACGCTCGTGCACAGTGTTGCTAATAAACTGGATGTAATTTAAGTTCTGTTGCTTAAATATGAAAATAAATATAATGAACAAGACACCCAAATCACTTGTTAGGCTATATAATCCCATTCCAAATACGTGTTTATCAATCTTTTTTTTTTCTTTAATACATGTGTTTATATATATATATATATTAATTACATAATCACATAATCCATATAGAGATCGCACTGTCAGAGAGTTTGGGAATATTCACAGATCATTTATACACATAAAACATGATATCAGAGTTTTAATATCAAACATTTTAAAAGAGAACATTACATCATGGTTGTTTAAACCAATGAGCATTAAGCTGTGTCGTCAGCAAGTCGTTTCCCATCATGCTTTTGATCCGCTGCGCTCGACTGCAGAATCCGACAGGTGTGCCTTGCGCTCGCGAGAGATTTTTGACATACGTCAGCATGACATCAGAGCCAGGCGGAACGCAGTCGGACACATTTCTAACCGGCATGCATCTCGCGGTGATCACCGGTGATCGGTTCTGCGCAGATTTTGCTCATCTCAAACAAGCCTAAAGTGAGGCTTCATCTGTCATCGCCAATACACACCCCGATACGGGGTTTCAATAGAAATTGCGTCGTATAGTAGGCTACGCGTTACGCACATCGAAGCTTCAGTGTCATACGTAACATCACTACTGTGACGTGTGACCTGATTATGAGTTGTGACTATTGTTTGGATATTATGCTCAGATCGTTTAATAAAGACCCGCTTGTGGAATCCACACATTTCACAACACCACATCACACCAAAGAAGCGTCATAATCACAGAGGTCAAACAACATCAATCAATCTTTAGTTGCCATGCTAAATATATAATACATCTCACTAATATATCATTCATATTTTTCACAGGATCTATTAACAACAGAACAAACGGTATATTTTCTGTCTGTTATTTGGTTCACAACAGGCTAAAGATTTATTTTAATATATTTATATGTCATCATGAAGATACAGTTTTGTTGAGTCTTGCTGAGCTCTTTCCACTCATGTTAATATGAAGGGGGGAGAAGAGATGTTGATGCAGTCATTGCCACTTCCTGGAGAAGTCTCATTGCCACTTCCTTTTTGCGTGTCATTTTCTTTTTTCACAAGATGACTTATTTTCTCCAGCCAACCTTCAGCTCTGTTGCCATGTCTGGGCAGAAATCCCCAACTCAAGAAAAAACTGCTGCCTTGGTAAAAACAGTGGCATTGTACAACAGAGATATACACATAACAATATGAAACACAACGGTAAGTCATGCACTCTAAAATGAAGACATTTCAGACACAATATGATCAGATATTTGGTTTATTTTTGCTTCATCAATGAAAATAGTTACAGTGTTGTGTGATTCAGCGAACCTTCCAGTGCTGTTTTAAATATATAAAACCTGCATAACTCATTTACTGATTGCATATAGTTCTTATCTATAGGCAAAATGTTAAAATTATACGTAGCCTACAGCTGTTTGTGAATTTTTCAGTTATACCCAAATAAGTAGTACGGTAAGCTGTAGCTTTAATGTGTGCTATTGAAACATCTGGCATCTTTCTGAGAAGATTTTTTTCTTTCACACCAACCCCTCCCTAAAGGAGAAGGAGGAAACAAAGAACATACTTCAGGATCATTGACATGGGGTAAATATAACAGATATTACTCTTTCAGCTTTCATTTATGTTTACTTTTATTTATTTAGTATTAATTGTATCCAAAGCGGAGAACAACAAAGTGACCACTGATCAAAGATTACAAAGTGAACTACACACATTTTACAGCAGAGGAAAGGGTAAGAAAATGGCTGATTTTAAAAACTTTCTGAAGTACTGTAAATGAACAATATTATCATATGTAATAAGCAATATTACATGTACCATAAATGTACCAATAATTAGCATATTTTAGTTTTTGAGGTTTAGCTAATTTTGCTTGTATTTGGTTTCACTGTTATTTTAATCAGACTAGAGTAAAACAATACCAGGAAGGCTTACACAAACTGGGGCGTATTCACAGAAACATCTTAAGGCTAAAAGTAGCTCCTGTAGCTTGCATATTTAGGAGAAACTCCTAAAAAAAGAATGGATATAAAATAAAAAATAATAAACACGAAACTCTTATTTAATTGCTACAACACGTATAGGCCTACAGACTCATTTGTACAAATTGCAGCACATTCATTTAATTCTCAATTTTGCACACGTAATTAGAAAGGCATTTGTTTGTGCATCGTAAAACATATCTGCAACAATTATCAAGTTCTCGGATAATTGTGCATATATTTGTTAATCATTATGATACTAAATAAAGTATGATCATAATAAAGTAGGCTATAGCCATGTACAAAAAATCAGATGAGCCCAGAATATGAACGCAGCGTTTTTAATTACACTGCATTTTCCTCCCATAGAAAACCATTATAAAAACGCTTAATGCAGATTAGAATGTCCCCTTATTATGTCGAAATAACGAGTTATGTCAAAATAACAGATATTATGTCGAAATAACGACTTATTATGTTGAAATAATGACTTAATATCTCGAAATAAGATACGTTTTTGTTTTTTGACCATGCGGTTCAGGGCTTCCATAGAATACAGCCTGAATATAATTGCTTCCAGAAATTATTTTTGGGGGTGCTATTGGGGTGCTTTGGTCTGTCTTGAAGGTGCTGAAGCACCAGCACATTTATAATGGATAACTAATTACTGTTATTTTCAAAGTAACCTTCCTAACACTGTATGTACCAACAATGTATGTGAGATTCAACACATTCTTTCTGTTGTGTGACTGTGTGGAATTTATTTGAATTGCCATGAATTTAATTCCACTTCCTGTCATTCCAATTCCAATTTAACTTCCTGTGGGGTGGAGTCAGTTCAATTCAAATTCAAATTCATGAATTGAATGGAATCCAATTCTGAAATTCTGAATTTTGCACAAGCCTGACTGGAGGATATCTGATTATCAAGAACGGGCTTCAGTTTACTGGAGATCATACTCTTCCGCTTTACCTCAAGCTATTCGTTTTAGAGGTTTCTTTTTCGATAACATTAATGCATCATAATCTAGCAGTGTTATTTTTTCTAGTCATATGTTCATGTTTTCTTAGACATGTTTTCATGTCATATTTTTATTTGTCGAAAAAAAAAGAAACGTGAAGTCCACACACTGAAAATTGATACTCCAAATTAATTTATTTAGCACAATGTTTCGACCATCAGGTCTTCATCAGGCACAATTCGACCTGATGGTCGAAACGTTGATCTAATAAATTCATTTGGAGTATCAATTTTCAGTGTGTGGACTTCACGCTTCTTTTTTTCGTTTATGTTACTTTGTTGTCCTGCACCTGAGCCCAATCTGGGTGTTTGGGATGTGCACACTAGTTTTGTGTTTTTGATATTTTTATTTGTCAACATTCATTTTCGTAACACTCTTTCATGTAACATTTCGTAAAATTGAATGACGGACACGCCCCTTCCCCTCGCACATGCCCCTCCCCCAGAGTGCTCGAGTACTCGTTTTTTGAGACCTGGCTGTCGATGATCAGAATGAGAAATTTACAAAAATGCCCATCCATACTCCGTATGCATGTCCTTCTCTGTGGTCTGATGCAGGCTTGGCAAAATTCAGAATTTCAGAATTGGCCTCCATTCAATTCATGAATTGGAATTTGAATCACATTTGTTGACTTTCATATTGTTCAATAGTGTTGTAATTCTATAAGTCATTAATTACAGAAAAATCAGTAATTTGTCAGTTATAAAACAGATATGTTCTCCTTAAAGACCTGCAATTGCTATTAAAGCACCGTCTTACAGAAAGTCAAGAGCTAAAGCAAACACTGATCTACATAATGGTGACCTCAAACGAAACAATTTCAATAAGACATCAACATCTAAACCTCTGTTAATTCTCAATAAGAACTTCTGTAGATGTCTGACAGAAATAAAGTCAGTCTGGTTAGTAATCCCAATTTCCCAATTACATTTTACCAGTGAACACTTTGATCTCTCCATATGATCACAATGTGAGTCACAGTGAGCTAAAAGTGTAACCTCACAGTGTTTGCTCATATCATGTCCACAATGTGAATCACCCCAGCTAGAAATGTTATTGGACGTGGACCCCACCAATGCTCAGACGTAAATGAAAATGAAAATTGGCTTGACGTCTACACATTTGTTTGATGTCAGATTCCAACGACATTAAACAACTCCACAAACAGCATTACCATCTTAATTTATTACTAACCAGATTTACTTATGTCATATGTGTACTAATGTCCTTATTGAGATTAATAGAGGTTAAGATGTTGATGATTTATTGAAAATAAAATAGTTTAGTCTGTGATTTGGTTGTGCAGTTTGACTCTTAATGTATTATATTTTTTTTTCTGGCTGCTGTAACGGTTTGTTATGGCAAGAACATTAAATTGAGTGTTAACTAATGACTGTTAGTAGAAAAAATGTTTTTTAGAAAGTGTTATCCTACCTTTTAGGAGAAGATTCTGGTAATAAAACTGCTAAATGACTACAGTAAATGTAAATGTAAAACTAAAATTAGCTGAAAATATTACATAACTTAATGCTCTAAAAACATTCATAGAACAATGACATTTCTAGCTAGGATGAGCACGGTGCGGTGTGAGGATACACTTTTAAATCACTGTGAACGCACATTGCTTAAGTTGTGACTACATGGTGTGACCAATGTGAGATCAAATTATTGATCTGTGGTCTTTTTCCTGAAAGTCATGTCATTTGCTGGAAAGCGACAGTAGTCCTCGTCCTTTCTGATTGGCTGACATGGATCTTGTGTAACATGAATAGGCTGGTATTTAAGCCCACACTGTAGTGGCATAAGAGTACAGCAAAATCATTCAAGAAAGCAAGACACGTCTCCTGTATAATATCCAGCAAAAAACTCAGTTTGCTGTTTGGAACACAGATTTCCACAGGTTTGACTTTTTTACATTTGCATGTATTGTTATTTCACTTTTATTTAAACCCAACTAATCATTTCTAATTCATGGGACAATGTGGTAATGTTAGTCCTATTGAAACATTAGAGTGTCTTGGTTAGTGAGAATGTATTTTTTATGTTATGTTTTATGTCTCACGCAGGTTATAGGTGAATTAGGGATGTGCTAAATTGTGAAAGCGCTTAACCTGGTTTAATGCACTAAGAATTTTTTAACTGTGATGTAGGCTATTACTTCAGACTGTCTAGATATCCTATCTTGCACCCAGCGCAATTGACTTTGTACACCGATGCATGTATCATTCCTATTTTGCACCCGACGCACAGCGGACTTTTCCCTCCACAGACGCATGTCGGTAAATTAGGGAATAAACTTGCGCTCGGGGGGGTTCAGCGAAAAAACGTTCCCTGGTGCTATTTTGCAGTTTAACAAAACAATTCCGCCACAGACCAGGAAAAATATTGTCTAAAGTCGCTGGCGCGTAATTCAAATGATATTTTAAGGGCGCATGCGGTGTGTGCACAACACGCATTCACTTTGCTTCTCTCATCTACACAGACGCAGCAGTTCCCATTTTTGAAAACCGCAACAGCAACAACCAACGGCACGGGGGTGCCCTCTAGTGGCCATCAGGTATTGTAAGATCAACTCAAATACATTACACTGATGTACTGTGTTTTCAATACACACTGGCAGCCTGAGGGCGCCCTATGCACATTTAGTCCATATATGGAACACATGAAGAAGAGCCATATCATGTGACATTCCAGGAACTCTGACATAAACGAGGCTCACAGAGATCTGTTGCTGTTTCTCAATGTCAAGGATACTTCCTTGGCAGGACTGGTCCTTCCAAGTCATTTCCTTCAGAGGCAAGGCGAGGCTCCTCTTTAGCATTCGGAGAACACGTAGATGGATCATTGTGTCATTACGTCAGTGAAAAGGTCCGCTTTCAGCGCAGAAATGGAAGTGCTACTGGTTGCTGGACAGTTATTTATAAAAGAAATGCCGGTGACGGCAACCAAGCTAACAATTGTTAAATGACAGTTTGACAACCGCTAGCTTGTAAAGTATCTAGCTAATTATCAATACCGTAGTAATTTGTACTGGAATTTAAACGTTAAACTTTACTTATATGTACGGTTATAACAAATGTATGGTAACGTAAATATACTTACATTTGAAAGCATATAGCACCGTTAAATATCGCTCCGATTTCGCTACCGTCCGACATGTTTTATTTTTTGAACAAGATAGCAAAGCTGCGCGCATAGGATTGTGGGTGATTTGGGAGTGCGAAGGATACACATATGCATCCTTTCTTGTTTATAAAAAAATTTTCGAACGAAGGACTCATGGTTCCTTCACATGCTATGGTAATTATAGTAAATACCAAAAGCCGACGTGGAAAATGCACATGAACACCCCCTCATGTTGTATTTTCCACTGGGCAGCTCGTAGAATATTTTGATGCACGAGTTGCTGAGATGAGATAACCTTTGACCTTTTCAAAATGGCGGAGAGCAACGCTAGAGTCGTGAATAAGCATTGTACAAAACTAAACGTTTTTTGCTACTGTTAGCGGAGAGTTTTTGTAGCCTATACAATGTTGTGTCATTAACAATTGTAATATAATGCGTTAACACTCAGTGTCAGTTTTAAAAATACCGTTATATACCGAAAAATATACAGCATATTATTTACTGTTTGAGTTTTGATAAATCATCTTCTTGCTGTAGCAGATGAGTTGCAGCCTAACAGGTTAATGCTATTTAGGTGAACTCTTAGTGGTAAGATACAATGTTTTGTGAAGATGGCCCCTGATTTGTAGACTTTTATATTAGTTGCCAAAATGGACCACACTAGATTGAATAGCTTTTAAACTGACCTTTATATATTAATATTTAATATATTTATTTTCTTTTTCCTCTTTAAATATATTTCCTCTATGCCTCAAGTAATTTGACTGCAACATATAATAACGTACTCTGTTACCTAACGTAACCTCGGTTCTCTCTAGAAGAGGGAACGAGTACTGCGTAATGAAATTACGCACCGGGTAAAGTCATCTTTGCTCGAGATATGAAGCCAAAAATGTATCCTTAAATTTGTATGGTCAACGCAGTGCAGCAGCAGGCAGACTCTCAGTCTCACTCTCAGCTTTGCCGGCATCGGGCAGCGAGGTCGACGCGAACCTCCTTTGCCCTGTCAGAGCGCTGATAATCTACATCACGCGCTCCACCGCCTTCAGGCGCTCGGAGCAGCTTTTCGTTTCGTTTGGTGGGCGCACCAAGGGTCTCGCCGCCTCGAAACACAGCCTATCCAGATGGATAGTGGACGTTATTGCTGCGGCTTACACGTCAAAAGACCTGCAATCCCCTCTGGGCGTCAGGGCTCACTCCACCAGAGGCATGGCCTCTTCGTGGGCTTGGTCCAGTGGGATTTCTATTCATGACATTTGTGCGGCGGCAGGCTGGGCCTCCCCCTCTACATTTATTAGATTGTATAACCTGGAAGTTCCCGCCCTGCAGGCTAGACTTCTTTCAGTCTAAAAGTCTCTAACGACTGCCCTGGTCGAGCTGCGCTATAAGGGTCGATGAGTTCAGTATAGACCGGCGGTGCCACTCTGTATGTATATCCCCTTTGGTGTGCTTATGTATATGTGCGAGCCCACTCTGTTGGCCGCCTGTTTCTCACTTATCTGTGTCCCCCGGGGCATTTCCCCCTGGGATTAATGTAGTGAATGCTTGACGCGCACGGCGTTGACAAGGGGTTCCCGGTGCGTAATTTCATTACGCAGTACGAGAGAACCTCTTGTAACAGAACGTACTCGGTTACCTAACGTAACCTCGGTTCTCTCTAGAAGAGGGAACGAGTACTGCGTTCCCTGCCGTGGTCGCGCCCCGAGCTCAATTCGCTTCAGGCGATGAAAAACCAGTGTTAGCAGCCTCTGAGCCGCCTTTTATACGCTTAGCCACCCCCATTCTGGCGGGTTATGACGTGACGTCACGCCCGGCTCAGTGGTAGGCTGCTGCAGTTGCCGCAAGGCAGCCAATGAGCGCGCAAGACAGCCTGCTCTAGGTCTGCCTGCTGCTGCACTGCGTTGACAATATATACAAATTTAAGGATACATTTTTGGCTTCATATCTCGAGCAAAGATGACTTTACCCGGTGCGTAATTTCATTACGCAGTACAAGAGAACCTCTCGTAAGAGAACTATACCTAGAATACATGGGAAAATAAGCTTAATTTATATATTTTTTGTAATGAGACAGAACTTTAAACAAAGGGTTAAAACAGTCTCTATTGCTGCAAATATTATAATAAATGAGTCGAACTGTTGGACACACATATCAATTCACCAATTATGTGCTAAATGTGTGTATATTACCTGCCTTCTTTCTCTCTTGTTTAGTTTAAATAATAATAAATAGTTTAAAAGTTATGGAACGGTTCTCTAATTACTTTTTATTTGTATGAAACTCCAGATGGCACATGTATACCCATAAACAACACATGAATTCTGTTCCTGTCTGAACTCTGCAGTAAGTCAATCATTAATGGTTTTAATTATTATTATTATTGTACAAGATTATTATTATACAAGAATCATAATTTATGTTACACAAAACCATGTTTTTATGCACTTTTTTTTATCAGAAGAGTTTCTGGTTCCATTATGGAAACACCAGGACATTCTGAGGTAAGTGGCACCAGAAAGGCCAATATTTGTATGTGCATCATCTTAGCACTCCATAAGATAATACATATTTAAAGAACCAAGCTAGGATCAATGCCACATTACTTTAGATGCTGATTTTCTTTCAGAAAAATAAAGGCAAGATGGCGGTTTCATCTAGACGTCCAGTGGACATCAGTGACTGGAGCAGTGATCATGTGAAACAATGGATGCTGGAGATAAACGTGGACGAAAAAGATGCAGACATTTTGTACGATCAGGGAATTAATGGAGATGCTCTTCTCAAAATACAGCAGGCTTATTTCTTAATTCAAAAGCTATCAAATAATGCAATAGAATCGATTTTTCAACACAAAGATCTTCAGAAACAAAAGATTCAGCAGCAGAATGACATGGTGACTCGTAACTTGAAGCCTTACCCTTTCAACAGTTTTAATGCTGCTCACTGGTACATAGAAAACAGCAATCTAGACGTAACTGAAACCGGTCCTATAGACCTCATACAACCATGCCATGAATTCAAAGCCTTCATCAACACAAAAGAAGAAAAGTACAGAATGAAAAAATACACATATGAGGTGGTTCGATTCGCAGCAGCTTGTTTGAACAGCCGTACAAATGGCACCATTCATTTCGGAGTGGCAGACAAACCACATGGACAAATTCTGGGTATTAGCGTCCCAAAAACAGATGATTTTGATGAACAACAGAAACATGCAATTAAAAGACATTTCAAATTGGAAAGGCAGGTTGAAATAGCAATGAGTTGCATTAGACCACCTCGATTTGTTGAAGTTCTCAAAGCTGACATGGCATTTGCAGGAAAATATGTTATCGAGGTAGATGTAGAGCCGTCTTTCAAATACTGCCAAGACTTTCCCTTTAACACATATGATATAGACAAAAGTGAAGATGAGAAGCAAGAGCCCACAGCTGAAGGGAAGAAGAAGACTAAGAAGGAGAGGAAAAGTGATGAGTCTTTTTTTATAAGAGACGGCAGCAGCAGCAGGAATCTTATTACAGCTAAATCCTCAAAGGAGTATGACGATTATATTGCAGACATACCACACAAGAGCCAGTTGAGGAAGGACGCTGAAGAAAAGCATCTCTCTGTAGTGAAAAACAGTGCGCACGGCTCTGAACTGTGTGAGATGATAACAGGAGGGACCCATTCTATGGACAGGTCATACTTTGCATGGTACATTGTGGTGGCTAACAAGTCTCATCCTGCTCAGCTGGAAAACCTGGATTTCCTTCTTCACATGAAGAATATAGTGGCTGTTCTGGATTTTGATCCACAATCCACTGAGAACGGCTTGAATAAGATGTTCAATGTTCATTTACCAGCATTCATAAGGTGCGTTTTCCGTAATGGACGTATTAATGAGAAAAACCCCTCTGATGCTGATAACTGGTTGACTGAGAATGGAGCTTCAGTGCGTGATGTTGTTTCTTTCATGTGCCAAAATGTGGTGCCTCGCAAGAAACTTCTTGTCACATTCTTGCTGTTTAGTCAGGTGAGCGACCCCAAAGACCCTTTGCTTGAAACCTTCAATATGTTTTTACAGGAGCTCAAGGGACAAAAACAAATCTTATGCATCAGTGACAATGAAACAACATACACCAACTGGAAGAAACTCATTAAGGGCCGGCATAATGTTGACATCGAAAGATGCATTTATGAGCTAAGTTTTGCTGAGGTCAATGGCACCATCCTCAGTCTGTGGTCAGAGAATCGCAAATCAATGCGGTTTCTGCCTTGTGGTGGTGGCAGTAATGTTGTACTATCAAAGAAAACTGAGGAATCCTTAGATCTGCTGAGTGTTCTTTGTGTGAACCAGTGTGAAGGAGGAGATGAGGACAAACATCTACATGAGGAGAACTTTTACAAGGGTGGAAAGGTGTCTTGGTGGAACTTCTACTTCTCAGAACAGCCCGGGACATTGTCAGTCATCAAACGTGACAAATTAGACTACATTGTCAACACTATGATTCCAAACATACAGAATCAGAAGAGAGCTTGTGTGTTTTTCAACATCTACCATCCTCCAGGCTGGGGTGGCACTACGTTAGCCATGCATGTCTTATGGACACTGAAGGATAAATACCGTTGTGCAGTGCTGAAGGAAACAACACATGATTATTCTACCGTAGCCGAACAGGTTGTGCAGCTACTAACATATGAGACAAAAGAGAAACCTACACGACTTCCCGTTTTGCTCATGATCAACGAATTCCAAGACATTGGCAATGTACTAACACTCCAACATCAAATTGAGGAGGAATATTGGAACCAGAATTTTGTTTCAAAATCTCCACAAGTCATTATAGTCAGCTGCATGAGAGTTGAATCCTGTGAACAGTTTGAAGGAACTGGCAATGCAGTTTTCATTCCAAGCTATTTATCTGAGAAGGAACTGGAACTATTTGGGGAGAAGATGGAGGAGTTTAAGAAGACCAACACAAACACTGAAACATTTTATGTGTCCATGATGCTGAACAACTTTTCATCTAAGTATATTCAGGGTATTGTGAAAAATACCCTGAAGGGCTTCAACTTCGAAGACAAACAAGCTCAACTTTTTGCTGTTCTTGTCCTCCTGCATGTCTACTGCAAGAATGCATTGCTTTCTGTCTCTTCGTGTGAAGAGTTTCTTGGTCTGCAAACAAATGCTGACTCCTGTAAGGTCGAAGATGCATTTGGGAAGTTTTCCTCTCTTTTGAAAAGATGCACAGTTGATTCCAAAGTGACCTTCGAAGGCATGATGGTGATTCACTCAAGTGTAGCTCAACACTGTTTGGAAGAGCTTTCAACTTCTCATGGAGTGTCAAAGGCACAAATCACTAACCTTCTGCTCACAACAGACTTATTTTATGAGTACGCTCTGGGGAAACAAAAATTAATGCAGGATGTTCACAGCATGTTGGTGAAGAGGCAATATTCAGCTAAGGCTGAAGACTCACTTTTTTCACCTCTTATCCAAGATATAATGACTCCAGAGATGCCAGGGATAGTAGAGACTGTTCTCCTCAATGCAGCAAAGTTTCTCAGAAAGGATGCAGTAATATTCCAGCTCCTCGCCAGGTACTATTACATCAAAAAACAGGATTTTACCAAGGCCATGGTTTGGGCAAAGAAGGCCAAAGATCACTCAAGGGAGGACTCCTACATATGTGATACAGTATCACAGGTACTTCTGTCTGAGCTCAAGCATGCTTTTGATGAAGACAGAGATGATCCCATCAAGTCAGAAAGTCTTGATCGGTATCTTACATTGGCTGAGTCTGCAGCAGAAGCTTGCAAAGAAACACAACAAACTGCAGACAAGGAGGCTGCATCTCGATTGCAAAGACAAAATGATTATAATACTTACAATACTGCTGGCCATCTCGGTGAACTTCAAACTGCAGTTACCGTCTTACAAATACTGCAAAGAACAACACTAAACTCAGATTTCACTCCCAACAATTGCCTTACTCAAGTCTTGTTGGGTAAAATTACCATTGAGGATTTGTCAAGAGAGAACCCTGAACTCAAGCAATATTGTGATGTATTTCAAAAGCATAAGTGCTTTCTTCTTCAACTAAAAGACACAATGAAGCAGCATTTTGATTTTTTCACAATTTTTTTTGTCAACTTAGTTCCTTTTTTTGCAGAGAAAGACAAACAAAAAGAACTGACAAAGCCCAAGGTTTCCAGGTACTTTCAACAGTACACTGACCTCTTTTGTCAAATAAATTGGAGTGAGCTGATGATCAACAATGAGCTCATAAACCAAACGGTTAAACCTGAGCAGACACGTGAATGTCTGGAGAGGAACAAGGGTGATTCCTATAGCGGCCTTCTAGAATATTTGAATAAGAAAGACTCTGCATCAACTCTTGAAGAGATCATCCAGCAGTATAAATTCATTCTGAATCTCAAGAAAGAGGACAGAAACTTGGACACTGTCAACTTTATATATGCCAATGTAATTCTTTCTAACATCAACCATGAATCTCGGTGCATCACACCCTACCAAGACCTTTGTGACCTTTGTAAAACAATCACTCACGCCGGTGAGATCCTGCCATTGCACTACATCACAGTTTTGTTGTTATGGCAAGAGGAGAACAGTGCACTACCAACATTTGTGTCACAAATTAAGGAGTCATACACAAAAGAGCTGAAACCTGTGTCTAATGGAAAGAGAGCAGCAGTTCATTTTTACCTTGGGAAGGACAAAGGTTATGGTGGCCTGATTTCCCACAGGAATATTAACAGCTGGTTAGGATCATGGCAGAACATCACTACTCAGTGGAATAGTAAAAGAATATGGAAGCAAGTGAGAGACATTAAGAAGCTTCGCAGAGTTTCTGGTGAAATCCGCAACAATTTGATCTGGGTTGCAGATGTGAATGTTTGGGTTGATCCAATGTTCAGAAGCCAGTTGAGCAAAGCATCTGGCACAAGAGTGACATTCTTCATTGGATTCTCAATGAATGGACCAGTTGCACTTGACATAGACTTTGAGTCAGAAGGTTCACAATCCTGATCTAATGGATCTGACTCACCAAAGTCCTGCAGTTGTTCCTAGACATTACAGTAGCTTGCTTGATTATCTTACACATAATTTTTCAATCATTTTTTAGTAATTAATCTAGCATGTTTTTGGACTTTATTTGTTTTGATATGAATTTCAGAAAAGCAATGTGAGAGGTTACTGGGAGTCTGGCCAATGCCAGTAATGCAACGACTTCCAGAGAAAACACCTGTGTTGTACTTCATTAATATTGGGATTTATTAATTTTTATATCTTGATATATACATAATTTACCCATATATATTCTTTATATTTCATTTACTTCATTTGTATGGCTTGTTTTATAACTTTGTTCAATAAATAACTATATTTAGCCTCATTCTGTCTTTGTGCAAGTATTGTTAGTATTCTCTGTAAATGCTGGAATAATTAGGGAATAATTACTATAATTAGAGTAGTTTGGTAAGTCACTGACTAATTACAGGTGAGATGAGAGCACAAATCACAAAATATTTATTAGTCATTAAAACGTATTCAGATTTAGCATATTAATGATGCAATCACCTCATAAATCATGACACACTGCTCTAGCACAGGAAAGTGCATAAGTTCAAGTGCATGCTTTTAAAATGAAAAAGTATTGGTATCAGTATCGGCGATACTGGCCATGTATTTACTTGGTATCGAATCGATACCGAAGTTTGCAGTGTCGCTCACCCCTAATAAACACAGAGTTGGAACAGCCAGAGAAAAATTAATATATAAAAGAAAGGGGTCAATAGTCCAACTAAAGCAAACACTGATGATCACCATAATGGTGACATTCCATAAAACATTACCATCTAAACTTCTGTAAATCTAAATGAGAACGTGTGTAGATGTTTGACAGAAATAAAGTCAAACTGGTAATAGTAAGTGCAATAATGTGTAATGACTCGAAGTCAGTTGTGGTTCTTGTGTTTCTTTTTTTTCTGTTCTTCTTGTTTCTCTTTCCTTCAGTGATTCTGCTTATTAACATCAGGTGTCATCACCACTAATGGCCAATCATCACTTAATCATCTCATTACCTTTAACACTGCTTCAGTGTTAATTGTAACACCCTGTAGTGTGGACACATATGTACACTGAGCAGTGTTAATTTAACACTGGGGATTTTGCTGTGAGTCTTCAGTGTCACATGATCCTTCAGAAATCATTAATATGATGTTTTGATGATCAAGAAAACAGTTGCTGATTCATTTTTTTTTTTTGTGGAAAACATGATACTTATTATTTTCAGGATTCTTTCATGGATAGGAAAATGTTTTAACATCATAAGGTCTTTACTGTCACCTTTGACAAATTAAATGTCCTGGATGAATATAAATGTTAATTACATTTTTTTTTTAAATCTTACCCCAAGATTTGAACAAATTAGATTTTTTGATAAAAGATAAATTATAATTTCATTAAATCCCCTTAGATATGAAAAAGCAACATCTGAGCAATACAATTATAAGGTCTTCATCTCAATCTGAACTAATATCATCACTGAACATAAACACCTCAGAGAGAGATGTTGTCATGAATCTGGTATCCTTTTCTTTCTCTCTCTTCTGGTTATACACACATACACAGACACACAGACACACTTTACCATACTCTCCTTCTCTCTACCTCAGCTGTTTCTTGTTGCAATCAGCCTTCGCGCTAATTCTTTCACCTGTTCTCTATTTCCTCTGATTGTGTGTCTGCTACTTCTAGCTTTCCCTTTTCCCTGCTTCTTTGCCAGATTATTTCGTGAAATTTCCTTGCAAGAGGTTTTGTTTTGTCTGTGCCCTGTCTGGATCTGGTCTGTACTTATTGCTACACAGTGTTTGCTGATGATTTGTTTACTCTGCCCAGTTTACCTGCTGCTGTCGTCGGCTTGCCAGAGCTTTCTATCCGCCAGCTGTAAGCCGTATCCTCTCTGAGAGACCTGAGACTTGACGCCGCCAGACCTGGTTCCTCTGCTGTGCTCATTCTCTTCAAGAAGTTATTTTGTTATTTGTCTGATCGTCCGTATTGACGGCTGTTTCTGTTATTATCTACAAGAAGAGGTTTTCTGTTCACCTGGGGCCTGTTTCAATAAGGAGGTTCAACCAACTCTGAGTTAAAACTTGAACTCTGAGTTGACTTACCCTGAGATGGGAAACTCTGAGTTTTCGGTTTCAGATCAGCTGAAATTAGTTAGTTCAATCAACTCTAAGTTGACTGACTCAGAGTTAAGCACGTCACGTGCACCACAACTATAAAAAGCCATTATCAATGGAGCGCAGATATCATGAGTCACCATGGCAACAGCGCCAGACAAAAAGAGGAATTACTGTTATACAGTGTTGGGTGCAGTGTTGGTCAAGTTACTTAAAAAAAGTAATTAGTTATAGTTACTAGTTACTTCTCACAAAAAGTAACTCCGTTAGTAACTGAGTTATATCATTACAAAAGTAACTAATTACCAGGCAAAGTAACTATTGAAAAAAAACTTAAAAAAAGAAAGAAAATTTTAAATATGTGAAATATCTTGGATACCCCCAATATTAATGTTAAATGAATGAAATGGACACTAGAACAAATTATTATTATAAAACATTGATGGTTTAGAACTTTTAATATTTATTGCACAGACCACAACTGGCCAACAAATCCAAAAATAAATTACCGGTATGCTTCTTAAGAAATGTACCAAAAATAAGTAATAAAAAATATACATACACATACACTCTTTGTAGTGCAAACTAAAATGATAAAGCTTACAACTGGTAGACATAGGCTACTAGCCTACTTGAAGTATTTTCTTCCTCACAAATGTAAACAGTTTAACTAAAAGTGTTCTCAATATAATATTAAACAATGTACCAACACAATTAATAATAATAATAATAAAATCTAATATTTTGGGGGTTTATTTGTATAACCTACAGAGAACGTCATCATCAGAGGTTTTTTAAGCCAAATTCTAGTCGTGTTTGCCGCACGTGTTCACAACCGGTCAAACAAAGATGTTTTCTTTGAACGTTCCCTGCTGGTTATTTTGGAGTTTTATTTTATAACCATGTAAACTAATTAAAACGTTGCAGATGATAAACTATATTATGCTCGGACATAGGCCTACTCGGTCTCTCTCGCGAACTGTCGAGCGCGCTCTCGGATGGACACACTCCGGTCTCTCTCGCGAACTGTCGAGCGCGCTCTCGGATGGACACACTCCGGTCTCTCTCGCGAACTGTTTTGTCCAGTCCGGCGCCTCGAAACACACACACACACACCAGAGAAAAGAGTTTGCAGTGGCGGAGAAAAGAGCCCGATCGGATGAAAACCGCTTCAGTGAACTCAATTATAGTAACGGCGCATTTTATTGTCAGTAACGGTAACTGCGTTATTACGGAGGAAACAGTAATTAGTTAGATTACTCGTTACTGAAAAAAATAACGCCGTTAGTAACGCCGTTTATTTATAACGCCGTTATTCCCATCACTGGTTGGGTGTAATTAATTACCAAGTAATCTAAATATTGTAATTTAATTAAAGGGATTACTCTTAATTCTACTTTCATTTAAAATAAAATCTGATATAATTACATTAAATAGGCTACTGCATAGACTATAGAACAATTCTGTGTAAAACAATAGTGGATTTAACATACATTTTTAAAAGGTATATTTTTAATGTAACCTTCTCCCTCTACACACTTTGGTCAATTCAAGAATAATTCATGCAATTGAATTGTGTTAATTTGAAAGCATTACAAATGCAATGTCTTGTCTCTCCTTGTGTTTTTCAAGTGGTTGAGGTTGATATGGGATTTAGTAATTAATAATAAGTAGATCAATACTTTCTAAAGATAGTAATTATTACATTAATCTAATTACACTGTTGAAGATGTCATTTGCAGCTAGTAATTAATAACTAGTTTAGAGTAACTTACCCAACGGTTATAATATCAGGTGAAACTGGAAGAACAGTTATTCAACCTAATTTTAATTTTCATGAAGGCTAGGTGCAATCCTGTAGGCATTAAAAGATTGTGGCAGCAGCTGAAAATAAAAAATATAAAAACATAATTCAATCAGGTAAGGCTTGAGCATATCATGGGTGTAGGCTACCTGACTTTACAAACTTTTGACATATTAAATAACTAAATAGCATCCAGTGTCTAGCAGTGCAGCAGCATTTTTGGCTGAGGGAATTCCTTCATCAGAGCCAGTCACTCCCGAAGATTCAAGGGCCTTCATAAAATGTAAGACGTCTACATATGTGTTATTTTTTATATAGGGCATTTTAAATATTTCCATTTATTTGACTTTTGGTTGGGTTTTTCGTTGGTCCCAACAGATTCTGATAATAATATCTAATATCTGTCTTTTGGAGCCTCCTTTCCCAACAGAACCCCAGGCAGTTGTACGTAGCCGACTCAATACACCAGAAATTATGACAAATAGTAGGCCTATTATAAAGTGTACTCGACCAAATGCTCATCTTCACCGGACGATGGGGATGAAACAGTTTCTGCTGCCATAGAGAGGCCTACAGAGGTAATGTTAATATTATGCGTCTACAGATCAGACAATCTACACATTCACATTTGTATGTGGAGTAGCCTATAGAATCTAAGTTTATATCTAAGTATAAACAGACATTCTTATATTTCCCCCTAGTGTGTGGAAGAACAGCAGGAGGACGGTCCATCAACTTCTGGTGCACAGATGAACACACTGCAGTGATTTTCAGTATGCCACTGTTTAATTCTCTAGAATTTGTTCAGAACTACATGATGTAATCTACTGTATTTTCAGTTGCCAGTTAAGGAGTTATATAGACTTCATCTTATTAATAAATAAATAAAACAGCGTAAAAAACAGCAATAAATAAATGTACAGAAAGAATGAATGAAGTGTTTAAACACCGCTTCCTCTTTAAAAAAGGGGAGGAGACCGCAAGAAACTCTGGGTTTACCGAAGAAAACCTGCTCCCGACCAGGTTAGGTTCACAGAGTAAGTTGCCATGGTAACTGACTCTGAGTATAAGTTACCCCTCTTTCAGAAACGGGCTTGACTTACTCTGCTTTCTCGTGTTTGATATACCTCCCATTCTGAAACAGAAAACCCAGAGTTTCCCTCATGTTTTCACTTAACCTCCTTTCTGAAACAGGCCCCAGGACTTTGCTCTTTCATTATTAAAATACATTATATTGCATTTCGCTTTTGGGTTCTTTCTCACCTGTCATAACAGATGTTGCATGAGATCATTGTAGAAAAACTCACTCAAATGTAACTCTGGCCAAAATATTTCACATACATATTTCCTGCGTGACCTGTAAAGTCACGTCCACAAACCTCTTGCGTATTGTTTGGTCACACCACAAGGTGTCACTGTGGCCTCAGAGCTTCAGCACTGCCACTCTGAGCTCAATTGCTATGTCTGAGGTAAAACACGCCCCCTTCATTAGCATACAGAGCAATACATGTATAAATAAATGTAAACATAAATACATATAAATAAATGCGAAAATAAATAAAAGTGGAAATAAATGTGGAAAAATATATAATTATACATAAATAAAAGTAGCCTATAAATAGTCATTTATTTTTGTTTTGTTTTACATTTCTTCGCATATTTTTTATATATATTTTATTTTATTATTATTTTCTTTTCATTTCTGCAAGTTTGGTCCTCCATAACAAACCAAAGACACGCAGCATAAGCCAACTCTAATAAGGATCAAGTTAAATGAACCCATTCGTTCAAAACGCGGATTATTCAGTAACGAATCACCACTATCAGTTTCAGAGATTGTTTCTGCTGTGGTTTCATTTTGGAATTTTCACCGGCGAAATAAACCAAAACGTAACTCTCAATGTTAACTTATTGGTAATTTATTGTTGCATAACATATATCACATTAGCAATTGTGCTGATATTTGTGGAAAACTGCGCTTTTACTTGTGTGATATGTTTATTTTATATTATGTAATATTACAATAAGACAAAAACTCATCGGGGGAAAAATGCCCATGTACCTTGGATATATAGAGCATCACAGTCCCGCCCACAGCCGGTGCCGGAAGTAAAAATTCAATACAATTTCTCCATAGACAGTTGGGGTATGAGCCATAAAAACGTAACCATACATGGTAGACTTAAAACCAGCTACGGCTGTACTAAGCGATTGTATATGCTCATATAAACGCCAAAAGTTCATGGGGCACTAACCTTGTTTTGAGATAAATGCCTTTTATTCGCGATGTCTTGGATAAGTACTTCATTACCCACAATCCTGAACAATCCCACAATCCCACAATCCCACAGTGATGCATCTGATTGGTGGAAGTTGTGTAAACCATATGTATAGAAAGGCTAGATAGCTTACCGGCGCTGAGAGCCAATGGGACGTCACACGGCGGCCATCTTAGGACAGGACCGCTCGTCCAGTTATAACATTAAAGTCTATTGTGCATGTAGTGCTGAAATAACTATATTTTGCTCAATTTTCAACTGATTTTCAAACGGCTTGGTGTGTCATAAACGTCAGGGATGTGGCTATTTAACTGCATCCTCAAAACGTGAAGCTACAATTTAAACATCGGCATCAGCACAAATCATAGCCACGTTAATAAGGTTTGTAATAAACCAAACCGTTTGTAAATCCGTCAAGAATTCAGCAAGTTACGAGCATTTTAGTTGGCGTATGTCACTCACCTTCCGTCCACAGCAGCAGGGAGCAGCAGCGCAGTCTCCTGACCTAAGATGGCCGCCAAGTGACGACACAGCTGACTCCGCCTTGAGCCATCTAGCCTTTCTATACATGTCTATGGTGTAAACCCCGCGAAGGTCCGTGAAAAAACAGAGCGTTGCCATGGAAGCAGGATTCTATCCGTAGAGACGGAACGAACAGTTTTCTTTAGCGGAAGCCATATAAATAGTTTTTAAATCAATAAATTCCTTTTTAAATTAATATTTTGTGTCAAATTATAGATTTATTTGGTAGGCAGCCATGTAATAAGCGGGATAATGTATAGCGAGGCGGTTGTTATAGCGAATACAACTCCCTTCAGGCTCCGCTTCGCGTCATTATCCCTTACTTATCGTTCACTTAGCTAGGCTACTGTAGCCTTCATATGGTATGAGTCATATCAAGCATTTTATGATGCCACTGTCAAAACAATATTTAGCCTAGGCATACCTCTTCATGCATTTACTGAACATTTGTGTAATAATTCATGGCAAGTTAATAAACTGAATATGATGGTCCAAGAGCAGACCATGCACCGGTCCATGCATCAGACCGGTGGCGCTGTGCACTTTCTGGTTTGTTGACCATCACTTTTTAATTTTCACTTGTTGTGGATATTAAGAAAATACTAAATAAGAAAATAAATAATGTTATTACAATTAAGGATGAACTATAACTTCATGAAAATGAGCATGGACCTCAACCTGTCCTGTCAGCAGAGTGTCATAAAGGGCTTTGAAATAAACACACAAACTACACACTGACTGAACACACGTGTGTTGACTGAGCGGTGATTTGCAGTCAGGTACAAAGTACTGCACCATGTTGCTAACGTTATCGTTAACCGCTTTCACACACGCACACAATATAAAATACACGATGATAAATATAAAATTCAATACACAATACCTATATAAAACACTATTATTTTTATTTACACGATTACTACTGAAATAACTGCTATTAACTACACATTCACTATAAAATTCACTTTAAAAGGCTCTTTCGCGGTTGTGGCTTCAGTCGACTTCAGTGAGGCGCGGTGGTTTATGGGACGAGTTCCTTCGCTCGTAAATGAAAATATGTACACAGTCTTGTACCTTTGCCTTTTTTTGGATTTTCTCTTCGTTTTTTCACTCGAAATGATATGTTGTATGCTTATGAGTTCAGCCGTAGCTGGTTATCCTCAGACATGCTCTAAAACTCATTAGATACGGATTTTTCCAAAAGTCAATGGGAGAAATGAATGGGAAATTTACTTCCGGTGTTGTGCCGAATTTCGACCCCCTGCCAAATTATTACCCCTCTCGTTGAAGTCAGTACCTGATAGCCTAATCCTAACCCCACCCCTAATCCTAACCCCTCCCCCACAACTAATCCTACACCTACCAATGCTAGGGGGGTAATAATTTGGCGGGGGTCGAAATTCGGCACAACACCGGCACCAAAGCTCTCTCGGGCTGTGGGCGGGACTGTGATGCTCTATTGGACCTTGATGTTCGTCAAAAAAACAGTTTCTGCCGGGGATTTTTACGCGGGTGGGAGAAAAACTCTCATTCTGGATTCAGACTGAAATAAAATCACCGACTATATTAGCCCCTATAAATAGTGAAAATACCTTACGACTCCACGAGAAACAATTACCATCAATTGCTTGCTTAGGCCTACCTTCTTCAACGTATAAAACACGCGGATCGGTGACGGCGCAGGAGGGTGAAGTTCCCTGTGGGCTGCTGCTGCACTCGGGGTGTTCCACGGGCACGGGTGAAACTGAACCAAAGTAGCTATTTAGTTTAGGAATTTTTGCATCCCTTTTCTGCCTTTCGAGTTTGTTTTTCTTTTTTTGTGCACCACTATTACTTTTTTTCATCCTTTTTGAACTCCAGCGAGCGATTTATGTTCTACGTGAAAGCCGACGAAAAATAGGCGTTTCCCAAAGTCATAGCGCAATTATTGTAGAATTAATTTGATTGGGCGGTGAATTATATCAATCAGGCACATTTTCCAATAACTTCTTGTTATTTTATTATACACAAATCAACCACCTATGATTTGACAATCTCATTTCCTCAAGCCATGCAATCACGGGCCCCCTAATCCCGCGGGGCCTGGGGCTTTAGCCCCACCTAGCCCTTATTTTAATCCGGCCCTCTGTCCCCATAATGATCCCTACTGCTAAATACCAGAGAATGTCTAATAAGGGGAGAAGGTTCACTCTCGCTACACTTCCGGCTTCTGACTGGTTGCAGTTCCACTCTGATTCCATATGAGGGCGCTCACAGGACGAGTGCAGAATGAATGGAGGTCTATGGAGCTATACCCCTCAAAATCCACTTTTCTCAAGATATAATTTTTTGTCTAGTAATTTGAATGTTGTATTCGAAAGGAGATGCAAAGAAATTGCACATTGCTGGGTGTTCGATTTTTTAGAGTCACTTATTTGCTTTAAAAAGTCTTTCAAAATGTCAATGACGTCATACACATCGTACGACCAGAGATACTGCTTTACGGCAATCCTTCAGTCACTTTGGTGCTTTCGCGCTCTGCACTTTCTTTTCTCTCGAGGCATCGCCAGCACAGCTGACACAGGTAAATACACGGGCTAGAAGAGTTTCTGCTAGAATACATTCTGTTCCCGCTTCAGATACCACGATGCCATCAAGCGGTATCTCTGGTCGTAACCAGTCCTTCACTGACCAATCAGCGTTCATTAGCAGAATGCTAGCGTGTTATGGGCAACAACAACTCAACCTGTAAGAAATCGAAAGCACATAAGTACTCGTTCATTCAATTTTCGACCTATAACCCATGTTGAACTTGCCAAACCTACAATCAAATCTGAGATTTCTCAACGGCAATCGGCTGAAAGGGACAAATTTAGCCGTCTAGCCCCATAGACTCCCATTCATTTTGCACTCGGGGGCGATCGCCCCCAGTGGAACTCTGGTGGAACTACAACCAAAATTCGGTACAATAGGACTTAATAGGGAGTGAACAGGCTCTCCGTAGACGGGCTCTGTAAATACTGAACAATGTTTTATTAAAAATGCAGAAATGTATCTGTGAAGAGTGAAGGCATCCCAACTCCGAGGTTTGTGACCCATGATTAGGGATCTCTGACTTCAGTGTTGGTACTGTTATTGCACCTGATTCTGTTCTATTCTATTCTATTCTATAAAACATCGCCCAAAGCAACCCATTCGCTATTAAAAAAGAAACAAACACTTTTTAAACTTTAGATGTACTTTTATTTTGTAATCCTACAAGGCTCGTACTGCTAGTGACTTTTATTTTGTAATCTTTAGAGGCGTCTAAATCAAGGACCTCCACACAGGCAGCTGATGATACTGCCGGCTGATGCACTATTCATTTAATAAATAAATAAAGCAGTATTTTGTCGCGGCCCACAGTTTCGGATGGAACAGAGGATGATTGTTTTTATCATTCTCAGTTTAATTTGACGAATGTCTGTGGTATCTAAGGGGGAGATGTGTGGATTTATGCAGTCAGAGCTTTAAATGAGGATCATGGCGTTTCCGGAGGGAGAATCACTCGAATCCTGGCTCAGTACGTGCACTATTATCATTTGCATCTCACAATAGATGTAAATAATATTATTGTTGTGTGTGTTCGCTGCAATGCATCAGTAGCGGCTCGTCTGACGCGCTTGTTTGGCTTTTTCCGCGGAATTTAGAAACATACTATGACGAAGGTCTGCTCATGAAAATTAATTTTATCATATTGACGTTGCCTGGTAACCTTCTCAGGGCGTCCAATCACAAAGCCTACATAATACATAAGAGCGGAGACTTCTTCACCATAGTAGGATTCGTTAATTCGCCAGCGCCCACTTACCAGCGGATGCCTTCCAGCCAATCAGATACGGACACTGTACGAACGTCACGCCTCTGAATTAATATTCATGAGCCAAGCCTTTCTTATAGTATGATTAATAAATTCATAGAGTGCGTGTTGACTGTCATATCTGGCGATCCTGCGGTCAGATTAAAGTGCAAAGTCTGTGTTTGGCTTCATGTAAAATGAGTTCAGACCCAGAGCATTATGATTTATTACAGCCGAATTAATTATTAATTATCCATTTAACTGATGATTTTATCCAGTTTGTCAAATAGTACACTAACCATGATAATACAATGCTTTTTGGATTTACAGCTGGGATTATTAATTATCCATTTAACTGATGATGTCATCCAATAGTACATTAACAATGATAATATAATGCTTTTTTGCACATGCATCATGAACATAAATACAATGGTACCGTACTGATATTATATAATATATAGCACTTTTCTTTACATTGCTGATGGTAATATTGATATGCATCGCTGTGATTGTCCCTCACACTGTTGTGCCAGTGTTTCACAGACACAGAGCTCAACGAGACCGATTGTTTGGACCTTACGAATGTGTGTGTTCTCCACAGACAAAGCCACACACCCCACCAACCGGCAGGAGGACTGGGAATATATTATCGGGTTTTGTGACCAGATCAATAAGGAGTTGGAAGGGTAAGCCCTTGTAATCCAACATGACTGAAAACTACAGATCTTCTGCTCTTTCTGATTGTCTGTGTGTGTGTGTGTGTGTGTGTGTGTGTGTGTGTGTGTGTGTGTGTTTATAGTCCTCAGATAGCTGTGAGACTCCTCGTTCACAAAATCTACTCTCAAGAATGGGAAGCGCTTCAAGCTCTGACTGTGAGTGATGTTTAATGCTAACCCACCATCACTGCTCTAGCATGAGTCTGTTCATGGATAATAAGATGTGTGTGTGTGTGTCTCTGCAGGTACTAGAGGCGTGTATGAAGAACTGTGGGCGAAGATTTCACAACGAAATAGCCAGATATAGGTTTTTAAATGAGCTGATTAAAGTGGTGTCACCCAGGGTTAGTGGTTTTTCTATGATGAGTTATGTTTGTTGACCCAGATGTTAGCAGCCTGGTTCCCTCGACAAAATCCCAATTGGATTTTTCCATTGGCTTTTGGGTTATTGCTGAAAAGAAGCTCTGAGACCAACACAAGTTTATGATTCTTACACGTTTGGTTCGTCATGCAAATCTTCACACACTTGTATGAATTTTGAAGCCTAAAAGCTAAGCGTACGCTATAAACGAACTACACCACGTCACCATCATTAAACTCTCAACAACATTTCCACTAAAGTTCTTAGTTATAATAGTTTGCAAGAGCGCGATTATAAACAACTAGTGAGTAGATGAGTTTACCTGTTCGGCTGATGTTTAAAATGTTACAGACAACTTCTATATTCACATTTTTTTTTTAATCACAAGGGGAATTACTGATGTATAGGTGTGTCACATTATATCGCAATACAAAAATGCATCAATATGTATTGTGGATAGTGACGATATGTATTGTGTATAAATCACCCAAAATGACCATTTCTGTGTGAGAAATTTTTTTTTAGTGAGTTTTTAGTGTCAGTTCTACATTAAACTACTATATAATGTTGAATATAATGTGTAACAATGCAATGAGGGAATATTTGTGGGTCCTGATAATGCCAAATGTGCAAAAATATTCGTCTAAAATAATTCTGTGTTTTCAGCTTCAGAATCATGAATATTGTTATTCTGGTGTCTCTATTGTCCTGTGCGTTGGGTTTCCAGCACCAAGTCCAAGACTATTCATTCACACACACAATGTTACACCAAATTTAGCATTTTAATCAACGGTTTATTTTTTGTTAACCTTTTATCATATGTCTTGGAGTATCGCAATAATATCATGAGTTCAATATCGTGATATGTATCGAATCATGACATGAGGGTATCGTTATTTATGTTGGGGAACAAAACGTGAGAAGATCTTAAGCTTATGTTCACCGCAGACCGTATTTCAGGCATTAAACCAAAAACCCATTCAGAAAACCATTTGACTTTAGGACGATGGAACCAGAAGTGTAAAAAATGTGATATTATTTTAGTTTTTTATGGCTCATTCCTGTGCACGTATAATACGAAACACGTGTTAAAAGCAGTGTGTGTGTGTGTTGCAGTACATGGGGAACAGTGTTTCTGAGAAGGTGAAGAATAAGATCATTGAGATGCTGTACAGTTGGACGGTGGCGTTTCCCAACGAGTCCAAGATCGCGGACGCGTACCAGGCGCTCAAGAAGCAAGGTGAGACTCTGCTCAACTCAACTTCACTTCTAGAGCACTTTCGAAAACCACAATGGACACCAAAGTGCTGTACATAAAACTGACAAAAATAAACAATTTTACACAATTCTATGGACAGACATTCTGGGGTCTGTCATGAGCGGTTGTCTGATTGATGGTGTGTGTGTGTGTGTGTGTGTGTGATGATTTCTTCAGGGCTCGTGATGACTGACCCAGAACTGACGGTGGACAAAACCCTGATCCCGTCGCCTCCCTCTCGGCCCAAAAACCCTGTGTTTGACAACGAGGACATGGGGAAGGTGAGACTGAGGCTGATGGAGTCATTTCCTCAAAACGCATCAAGCCGAGGCATGCGAGAGTTTAAGTAAATGTATATAAAAAGCCTTGATTTCATTATGGCTTAGGCAATCAAAAACAGTTTTGAAATAACCGCACACCGACGCGTTGTGGCTAATGTACTTTTGAGCCGCAATTAGTTAGTCGTGTGATCATCTGATTACGTAATATAGAATAGTCACAATAGAGAAGATATTATTAGACAAATAGCAAAGACATATCTCACCAAAACATAATTTAACCAAAAAACAACAAAAAAAAAAACAGGAAATAATATAACAATGCACTAAAGTGTAACAAAACAGAATTAACAATGTATTCCAATTACTTAGGATAACTTTTTTTATTAATTATTACAAGTACAACATCACACAAGATATCAATGAAATATACAAAATTTTAAATCATGTACCCAGAATCAACAATGTATTAACAGTTCAATGATGCAACTAGAAAACAACAACAATCAAGGAAACCGTAAAGTCAAATAAAAATCATTTCCGTTTCTGCAACATTTGATGTGATTTCCCTTTATGAAACTACAGAAATGACTTTGTGCTCTTCTGTGATTTGATGGCAGTTGTTGGCTGAACTTCTGAGGAGCAAAAACCCAGAAGATCTCCAGGAGGCGAACAGGCTCATCAAAAACATGGTGAAAGAGGTGAGAGAGAGAGAGAGAGAGAGAGAGAGAGAGAGAGAGAGAGAGAGAGAGAGAGAGAGAGAGAGACAGAGAGAGAGAGAGAGAGAGAGAGAGAGAGAGAGAGAGAGAGAGAGAGAGAGAGAGAGAGAGAGAGAGAGAGAGAGAGAGAGAGAGAGAGAGAGAGAGAGAGAGAGAGAGAGAGAGAGAGAGAGAGAGAGAGAGAGAGAGAGAGAGAAGTGATGCTGTTCTGATATATAAAGAGCTCCAGTTTATTTCCCTCTTTACACTGATCAGTCATTCATGGTTATTGTTAATGCTATTAAGGGTATAAATGAATTTAAGGCGAGACACTACGGGTGAATAGGGTACAATTTTAAAATAATAGATAACTCTGATATAGAGAAGAACTCCCGCTGGAGGGACTTTATAACTTTACAGTTTATTCATGCTCAAACCGCAACATTACACACTGAAGAAAGATGAACATGAACAAAAAGCATAATAGGTCCTCTTTAAAGCAGACCTCGTGATAATGTGCTCATGCCTGATGTGATGGACTGAATCTGTGTTGCAGGATGAAGCCCGAGTGCAGAAAATGAGCAAGCGCATCCACACGCTGGAGGAGGTGAACATCAACGTCAAGCTCCTGGGGGAGATGCTGAGTCAGTACGACAGGGACCGGTCGTCAGACGCCGACCGCGAGCTCATCAAGGTCAGACCACGAGCACGACACACAGCGTTTAGACATGAGCAGGCCAAGTGCGCTTTTAAAGAAATGACACGTAACTAATACTAAAGAAGATTTCCTGAGCATCAGGAGGTTGAGCTAGTGGATCTCCATCAGCTTAGCCTCCATATTTTTCTACTATTTGTGCTGCAAAGCTGCTTGTTTTGCCTTAAATATTGTTTACCATTTTTAATTTAGTGATTCTAGAAGTTTACATAACTGTATTGTCTTCAATAAAAATAATAGTTAGTGGGGGGGAAATACACATGATTTTAGTTTATATCTTTTTATTTATTTATATTATTTTAATGTTTTATCAATAAAATAATAATGGAAATACTCATCCTGCGGCCTCAACTCAGCAACTGGCTGCCTGGTTGAGAACCGCTGGTCTAGTAACTCTATCCAGCTAGTCTAAGCTGGTCTACTAGGTTGAACCCAGACCAACTGGCTGGTTTCCCAGCAGATCAACCACCTAAACTTTAACCAGTTAGAAACCTCACCATTTAGATTTGTTCTTGTGGCCACAGTTTACTCTGCTGGGACTGGGCTTAGTGCACTAGTAGAGTAGAGTAGAACAGTAGAGTAGAACAGTAGAGTAGAACGGTAGATAGAGTAGAACAGTAGAGTAGAACAGTAGAGTAGAACAGTAGAGTAGAACAGTAGAGTAGAACAGTAGAGTAGAACAGTAGAGTAGAGCGGTAGAGTAGAGTAGAACGGTAGAGTAGAACAGTAGAGTAGAACAGTAGAGTAGAACGGTAGATAGAGTAGAACAGTAGAGTAGAACAGTAGAGTAGAACAGTAGAGTAGAACAGTAGAGTAGAACAGTAGAGTAGAACAGTAGAGTAGAACAGTAGAGTAGAACAGTAGAGTAGAACACAGTAGAGTAGAACACAGTAGAGTAGAACACAGTAGAGTAGAACAGTTGAGTAGAACAGTAGAGTAGAACAGTAGAGTAGAACAGTAGAGTAGAACAGTAGAGTAGAACAGTAGAGTAGAACACAGTAGAGTAGAACACAGTAGAGTAGAACACAGTAGAGTAGAACACAGTAGAGTAGAACAGTTGAGTAGAACAGTAGAGTAGAACAGTAGAGTAGAACAGTAGAGTAGAACAGTAGAGTAGAACAGTAGAGTAGAACAGTAGAGTAGAACAGTAGAGTAGAACACTCTACCGTTCTACTCTACTGTTCTACTCTACCGTTCTACTCTACTCTACCGCTCTACTCTACCGTTCTACTCTACTGTTCTACTCTACCGTTCTACTCTACTCTACCGCTCTACTCTACCGTTCTACTCTACTGTTCTACTCTACCGTTCTACTCTACTCTACCGCTCTACTCTACCATTCTACTCTACTGTTCTACTCTATCGTTCTACTCTACTGTTCTACTCTACTGTTCTACTCTACCGTTCTACTCTACTCTACCGTTCTACTCTACTCTACCGCTCTACTCTACCGTTCTACTCTACTGTTCTACTCTACCGTTCTACTCTACCGTTCTACTCTACTGTTCTACTCTACCGTTCTACTCTACTCTACCGTTCTACTCTACCGTTCTACTCTACTGTTCTACTCTACTGTTCTACTCTACTGTTCTACTCTACTGTTCTACTCTACCGTTCTACTCTACTGTTCTACTCTACCGTTCTACTCTACTGTTCTACTCTACCGCTCTACTCTACCGTTCTACTCTACCGTTCTACTCTACTCTACCGTTCTACTCTACTCTACCGTTCTACTCTACTGTTCTACTCTACCGTTCTACTCTACTCTACCGCTCTACTCTACCATTCTACTCTACTGTTCTACTCTACCGCTCTACTCTACCATTCTACTCTACTGTTCTACTCTACCGTTCTACTCTACTGTTCTACTCTACTGTTCTACTCTACCGTTCTACTCTACTCTACCGTTCTACTCTACCGTTCTACTCTACCGTTCTACTCTACTGTTCTACTCTACTGTTCTACTCTACCGTTCTACTCTACCGTTCTACTCTACTGTTCTACTCTACTGTTCTACTCTACGGTAGAGTAGAGTAGAACGGGAGAGTAGAACAGTAGAGTAGAACGGTAGAGTAGAGCGGTAGAGTAGAGTAGAACGGTAGAGTAGAACAGTAGAGTAGAACGGTAGAGTAGAACGGTAGAGTAGAACAGTAGAGTAGAACAGTAGAGTAGAGCGGTAGAGTAGAGTAGAACGGTAGAGTAGAACAGTAGAGTAGAACAGTAGAGTAGAACGGTAGAGTAGAACAGTAGAGTAGAATGGTAGAGTAGAGCGGTAGAGTAGAGTAGAACGGTAGAGTAGAACAGTAGAGTAGAACGGTAGAGTAGAGCGGTAGAGTAGAGTAGAACGGTAGAGTAGAACAGTAGAGTAGAACGGTAGAGTAGAGCGGTAGAGTAGAGTAGAACGGTAGAGTAGAACAGTAGAGTAGAACGGTAGAGTAGAACGGTAGAGTAGAACAGTAGAGTAGAACAGTAGAGTAGAACAGTAGAGTAGAACAGTAGAGTAGAACAGTAGAGTAGAGCGGTAGAGTAGAGTAGAACGGTAGAGTAGAACAGTAGAGTAGAACGGTAGAGTAGAGCGGTAGAGTAGAGTAGAACGGCAATGGCGCCACCAGGGGGTGGCCAGGGGTGGCCGTGGCCACCCCTGGCTGACTCCTGGCCACCCCACTGGCCACCCCAATGGCCAGTAAAAAATTTAGTAGCATCAGTTATGCATTTCATCCCTAATGCACAGCCAGGCAGGCAAGCTGATCTAGACTTTCGATCGCACACAGTAGCCCTCCCCTCCCCCTCCCCTCCGTACATGCCGCTGTTGCGCGCTCAGACAGCAACAGCTCAGCGCGTGCCCGTCGGTCAACAATTTTAAAAGAAGTTAAGAAAGAAGACGAAGACTACCGGTAAGTAAATAAGTAAAAAATATTCTTTAGTAAAAGAAGACGGAGAATTATGTGTCGTGACGTGCTTTTTAAGTGCCAAATGGTTACAGTAGGCTATACTGTTACAACAGCTTTTTGATGCGTCTTTGACATGTTTTGACAAGAGTTACCTAGCTAACGTCGTTAGCTGGTGCATGTATATGTGTAACAGAGTTTAAATAATGCTGTTAAATTCATGCATTAATTGGGAAAACTCGACATTGGCTGTTGCATCACTGGCATTTGTGTGCGTGATATTGCGGGCGGAGCTACGTCACCACCAGCAGAGTCTCACATCTCTCGTGCTGGGAAGTCGCATCAATAAGAGCTGCGTCATAATAACAGAGTTTAGATTGTTTTCAAGTGCAAGGTTGGACTTTATAATCTACACACAAGTTTACTTCATGTGTGTGTTAGTTCCTAGTTTTGTCAGTCGAGTCATAGGCTATGTGTTATTTGCAATGATGAAATGGAGTGTGTGTATTATTATTAACCTGCTTGTGAACTCTGTTTATTTCATTTAAGAAATTCATGCAACGTGATGCACTGTCCGTTAAATATAACACAATAAACCAAAGTATATCAGTAGGAGTTTCCTTAAGTCTTTCTGATAGTTTTCTTCAGGCCGGTTTACCCATACGGAAATGTAATATATGTACATAGCCTAGGTATATGAAATATATCCACATATATAAAATATATATACCCATATATATGCCCATATATAAAACCTATTAGAAAATGGAACAATTGACATATAAAACCAGCCCATATATTTGATGTATGTATAATAGTGTTTTTTTACATACATGTCACATATATAATTATCAGTTTTCAAATAGAATTTGTGGAGTATTTGTTTTGTTTTTATGAGCTGGTCAAGAAGAGGTAAAATAATAATAAATAATACATTTTATTTATAAAAGATTCGAAAATGAGATAGAAATTGAAATTAAATGTGGATATGTAGACTTGATCTGTAGACTTGAAATAAATAGTAAATAGTTTGGCACATATAAATTAAACATATCGGTGACATATATGGTCAAAACATACAGTATTATATAAATAATAATCATATACATCATATTAATATATGTCAATATACTCATTTAATATGGCAAATTTATATATGTTAAAAACCTATATCAACATATATGTAGAGATATGTATATATGATAGCAATATATTGTCTTATATTTAACATATATGACGGCGTCACTAGCGATATAGGGATATGTCATATATTACATTTCCGTATGGGTTACTACAACAGTAGAATACAATTCTGAAATTATGGTTTATAGTTTTGGTGTGCCACCCCAAGATTTTAAGTGGCCCCATCTGGCCACCCCTATGAAACATTTCTGGAGGCGCCACTGTAGAACGGTAGAGTAGAACGGTAGAGTAGAACAGTAGAGTAGAACAGTAGAGTAGAACGGTAGAGTAGAGCGGTAGAGTAGAGTAGAACGGTAGAGTAGAACGGTAGAGTAGAACAGTAGAGTAGAACACAGTAGAGTAGAACACAGTAGAGTAGAACAAGTAGAGTAGAACACAGTAGAGTAGAACACAGTAGAGTAGAACACAGTAGAGTAGAACACAGTAGAGTAGAACACAGTAGAGTAGAACACAGTAGAGTAGAACAGTAGAGTAGAACAGTAGAGTAGAGGGGAATAGAATAGAACGGAGTAGAGGGGAATATGATCAGGTCTGCTGGAATTAGTTTCCGTTTCATGTCATTCTTAAACTCAAAACAGCAACTTTTGGTTGCCAGCCACAAATGTGCGCAGTCCGTCAGTCGTCCGTTATTGGTTGAACATCGTATTTCACAGAAGTCACATGACACTAGTGAAATAACTGTGAAGTGTGTTTCATGTGTGTTTAAAGGTTGATTTCTCAGTGGTGTACTGTATCATCACAGCAGTTTCCTGTCTGTACTGTTAGAGCTTGTATAATTAGGTCGATGTAACCATGACAACAGCGCTCACATGTGACCTGGCGTCTGTGTCCAGGAGCTGTACGAGCGCTGTGACAAACTCCGCCGCACCGCGTTCAAACTGGCCACGGAAGCGGAGGACAACGACTCCAGTCTGGGTAAACCACGCGACGCTCCGCTTTGAATGACGGATTGTTTATTTGAAATGTTCATTATGTGTCTGCTCACTGTAGGGGATATTCTCAAGGCGAACGATGATCTGTCCAGAGTAATCGGCTCTTATAAACGAGTCGTCGACGGACAGGCGGACGAGGGCGAGGGTGAAGATCTCAGACCGGCCGCTAGTGAAGGTGACCTCAGTTTATTTGTCGATCTTCCCTCAACTGAGATATTTTGATAATCCAGAACATCTCATTTTCTTCCGACAGTTTTTCGGTTACATTTTATTTTAAGGTGTCATTGTTACAGTGTAATTATACATTACAGTACTGAGTAATATTAATTAGCTACATGTACTTACTATAGGGTTAGGATTTGATTAAGGGTTAGTTGCATGTAATTATGCTCAATTTACTGTTATTACTATGGTAAGTACATGTAACATGTGTAACAAGGACACTGTAAAGTAAAGTGCTACCGATGTTTCTTGTTCCCCAGTATGCGAGACCACAGGCACATTGATTGATCTGGCTGGAGTGGATGAGCCTTCCTCTCCCCCGACCGGCCCTTCTCCTCCTCTTCCTCTCCCTCCTCAGATCCCGTCCACCAATCACACGGCCTCCTCCATCCCTGTGCTCCCGCCTCCTCCTCGCCGATTGGCCGGCAGTCAGAAGAGCAGCCCCAATCACAGGCCTCCTGAGCAGCAGACCTCCCTCTCCCTGCTGGACGACGAACTCTTGTCTCTCGGTGATACATCTCTCTTATATAGTTGTGAGACTGTCTGGTGATGTGTAATAAAGGAATAGGCCATGAGAGGTCATGTGATGCAGTGGGTTTACCGTGGTTTTACACTGGATCCCACATAACGGTGGTGAAATCACTACAGTAATATGATAAAAATGTATTTGACACTTAAATAAATAAATAATATTATTAAAAATAAAAGTATTGTTCTTATTACTAATGTTTTAAAACATTTAGAAAACTATTATTAAAATAATTATTAATACAAATATTATTGTTATTAAAAAGTACATACAGTTTTGAAAACAATGTTTAGTAAACAAAAGTTATAATTGTACTTTAATATAGTTATTATTATTTATAAAAAAAATGTTGTGAAAATGTATAATTAATCATATTAAATCTAAAATATTTAGTTATTAAAGTCTATGAAAAGTTTTGAAAATAACATTCAATAAATAATAATAATTATTATTATTTATAATTAAAGTGTAAAGTAGAACATTTAAATTTTTTATAATTGTTATTAATAATACAACAATTACAAATATTATTGTTATTACAAATATGTAAATAAATAATGTTCATTAAAAATGTAGTGTATGATTAAAATTTATATATTTAATAATTATGCATTAATAAATAGTAATAATAATAATCATCCATTATATGCTTTTAAATGTCTTCCATCATGCCAGTTTTATTAATATTTTGAATTAGCTAGTTTCCGTATTTTCAGTTAAATTTTTGTTGTAATTTTTAATTTCATTTTATTTCAGTTTTAGTTATTTTACTGCATCAAGTTAAACTAAATGAAAATATGAAAGGGTTCTCCGGCAACTAGCTGAAATAAAATAAGTTTAATGTTGTTTATATGTAATATTTCATTTCAGTGTTATTTTTCTGCCTGTAAATGTTGTTATTGTTTTCTCAGGCCTGAATGATCCGCCCTCTGTGCCGAACAGACCACAGCTGGATGAACTCTCTGCTCAGTGGACGTCCCTACAGGTCGGACACACTAAATCATTCAGCCTGAGAGACGCTGAATATTAATAATCCTGAGAGGGGAGACTGAATCTGTGATTTCTGTTGTCCTCTTGCTGTCAGGCTCCTGATGCGGACCTGGACCTGTTTGGGAGCATCTCGGCCCCGAGTGCCGGCTTCCCCACATCACACACACCGGCTGTCAGTCAGGGAATGCAGGATCTCTCCATGCTGGACTTTGGAGGTGGAAAGAGGTATGATTCTGCTCTGACACTGCACCTCAAACCAGCCTGAAGGCCCATCCACGCCAAGAGCGATAACTACCGTATTTTCTGGACTATAAGTCGCACCTTTTTTTCTTCTTCATAGTTTGGCTGGTCCTGCGACTTATAGTCAGGTGCGACTTATATATCAAAATTAATTCATACTGACTGAGATGAACCAAGAGAAAACATTACCGTCTACAGCTGGGAGAGGGCGCTCTAGTTAGCGGAGTTGTTCAGAAGCGACAACGAGGAAGAATTCAGTGTTGTGTGAGGAGATCGGGTGCTTGGTGAACTTGCTTACCGGTAACTTGTTGGACTCGCTGGTTTATGTTAATTTAGCCTATTCTGCCTCCCAGGTATATGTTCTTTATGCTATTGTGTCGCTGAATAACTGTTAATGTGTTACGCTAACATACCAGACACCTATTCAGCCTGTTGTTCTGTGTGCTATTGTGTAGTTGAATAACTTGCCTTTCCAGATTAAATGTCTGTTCTTGGTCTTGGATTTTGTGAAATAAATTTCTAAATAAATGCGACTTATAGTCCGGTGCCACTTATAAATATTTTTTTCCTCTTCATGACGCATTTTTTTGACTGATGCGACTTATACTATGGAGCGACTTATAGTCCGGAAAATACCGTATAACGGTAACTATATTTGCGTCCCCACCAACGAACGATAACGGCCTGTTTATTATTATCGCACTGTGTTTCAAAGTGTTTACAGCGTCATTGAAGATGTTTTTGCTGTTGTTACTTGAAACTCTCACAGATGATGTGGTCGTGGAGCGCCCTCAGGTGACCGTTATGATTACATTCGAATGAATACGCTACCTACAGATGATTAACTAATATTATTAAATCATCCACTAAATTATCATCTCTTCCTTACAGTTTAACGAAATAAAGGTATGGTAAAATGCCCTTTTCACAAGATGTAAAATAAATCTCTGATGTCCCCAGAGTGTGTGTGTGAAGTCTTAGCACAAAATACCCCACAGATATGTTTATATAGCATGTTAAAGTTGTCACTTTTTAAGGATTTGCAAAAACGCACCGTTGAGTCTGGCCCTTTAAATGCAAATGAGCTGCTGCAGAGGGTCGGGGTTTCAAGAGCTCGTGTGTGTTAGCAGCTGCGATTACCTCACACAGACACACGCACACACACTAAACTGACAGAAACTGTTCTGCCTTTAATGTTAAAACGGAGTTAGACAAAGATGGAGACTCAAGAAGAAGATTTATGTTGCTGATGTGGAGTTAACTATCTTCAATTAGCATATTCTGTCATGATAATCTATAAATCGCTCGTATAGGAACTGTTGTGAGATGCACACAGAGAGACTTTCTATTGCATGTGAAAAGATGGATGCTGAAGTTTGAGCTGAGTCACAAATGTGCTCGACTACAACAACTCTTCCTCTTCATGTGTCTTCCTTCAGTGTTTCAGGTCTGAGTGGTATCGCTGGAGGAACCTTTGGTCTTTCTGGAGGCTTCATGGGCTCGGCGGGCTCTAACCCGTTCATGAGCGCGGCGGGTCCCTCGTCTCCTGCTGTGGCTCGGGCTCAGGCCGGGACGGGCGGCTCGGCTCCGGGCAGCCCCTTCTTTCAGCCCTTCTCGTCCCACTCGCCCCAGAGCAGCCCGGCGAGGAGCGCAGAGCCCAGCCTGGCCAGCCTGCACGTCCCGCTTGAGGCCATCCGACCCAGTGAGTGACCGACCCGCTCAAGCAGACCCAACGCACGAGCTACTGATTCAAAAGTGATGAGCGGTTTACACCGACAGAAAAGTGTATTGATATCCTGAAAATTGGAGAACTTTTCTTTCTTTTTTACATTTTTCTTATTACATCTTTGATCATTTCCATTATACATATATACAGTATATTGTGTATTTATAATGAGCATTGTTCTACATATGATCTCTACTTATTATAGAGATGTACACATACTCAGCACAATTTTACACACACCCTTCACACAATTTTACACACACACTTCACATAACTACATGTACATCCTACTTTCTGTTTTGTGTTTTGTAGTGATGGTATCATCTAATTTTGTTTTGTCTTATGTTCTGCTTAAAAAAAAATAAAAAAAGAGGAAATAAAAATGAATAATAATAAATATGTGGTTGAAAACCGTCACAATGCAAACAAAATTATAACTACCGTAATTAAAACATGAATTATCCTATATAAGCATCTATATTATAGGCTTGATATTTTTTTTTTACTTGATTCAATTCACATTTATTTGTATAGCGCTCCACTAGTCCACTTTACAACTTAGAGTCTGTTATCAGAGGCATCTGTCTAAGTTATGTATTTCAGAAATTTACAATATACAAATCACAGTTAGCTAAACATTTATTAATTTAAACAATGTAATAATTTAAGGCAGAAACAATGAGCTCATTGAAGTAATGAATGCTTGTTTGTTAACAAATTATGAAAAATACCATATATACTATACGCACACACACACACACACACACACACACACACACACACACACACACACACACACACACACACACACACACACACAGGTGAAACTAGAAAAAAATTAATATTGTGCAAAAGTTATAATTTTGATGATTATGGCTTACAGCTTATGAAAACCCCAAATTCAAAATCTCAGAAAATAAGAATATTACATGAAATCAATAAAAAAAAAAAAGGATTTTAAATACAGAAATGTCGGCCCTTTGAAAAGTATAATCATGCATATGTATATAGTTATATTTACTAGTTTCACCTTTTAATTTGACACTTATCATGAACTTTTGCATGATAAGTGTGTGTGTGTATATACAGTGCTATGCATAAGTTTAGACACCCATGCTAAAGTTGAATAAAAAGAGGAATAAAAAATCATCTTTTGGAAATTGAACTTAATGCATTAATTAAAAAAAATAGGAAAAATCCAACCTTTAAGGACACCAATTTTCTTTGTGAATGAATAATGTATCGTAAATAAATAAATGTTCTTCCTTAAAATACAGGGTGCATAAGTTTGGACAACCCTATGTTAAATTCCCATAGAGGCAGGCAGATTTTTATTTTTAAAGGCTAGTTACTTCATGGATCCAGGATACTCTGCATCCTGATAAAGTTCCCTTGACCTCTGGAATTAAAATATCCCCACATCATCACATAGCCTTCACCATACCTGGAGATTGGCATGGAGTACTTTCCATAAGATCATCTCTCAATGCAAATCAAACCAGCTGTTAGGCGAACTGAAATAAAACCATGCCAATCTCCAGGTATGGTGAAGGCTATGTGATGATGTGGGGCTATTTTAATCCCAAAGGCCAAGGGAACTTTATCAGGATGCAGAGTATCCTGGATCCATGAAGTAACTGGCCTTTAAAAATAAAAATCTGCCTGCCTCTATGGGAATTTAACATAGGGGTGTCCAAACTTATGCACCCTGTATTTTAAGGAAGAACATTTATTTATTTACGATACATTATTCATTCACAAAGAAAATTGGTGTCCTTAAAGGTTGGATTTTTCCTATTTTTTTTAAATTAATGCATTAAGTTCAATTTCCAAAAGATGATTTTTTATTCCTCTTTTTAGTCAACTTTAGCATGGGTGTCTAAACTTATGCATAGCACTGTATATATATATACATATAATAATATACATTTTATCATTATAAGTATAAATATATATGATATAACACTATCTCAAAGCATAATATTAATCTATTATTTCATTGGTTTTTGATATCATCATAATGTATTATTTCGTTGTATTGATTTTGGGGGTGAAATGTGATTCCGTGGTTCTGAGATTGGCCCAGATGTCCAGCATTTGCCTCTTGCTGTCCTCAGGTAAAGTCTTACCTGTGACGGTGTACGATAAGGACGGAGTTCGTGTTCTTCTGCACTTCGCGATGGACTGTCCGCCGTGTCGCCCGGACGTCCTGGTGATCGTGGTGTCGCTGCTCAACACGGCGCCGTTACCCGTGAGGAACGTATTACTGCAAGCAGCCGTCCCAAAGGTACGAGCTCCTCATCTGCAGACACAGAGCGGGTCACACCAGTCAGTCGTCTCAAGCGGTTCGGTGATTCAGTTGAACCCATTCACAAAGTTAAAGGTGCAGTGCGTGATGTTTAGCGGCATCTAGTGGTGAGGTTGCAAACTGCACCCAACAGAAGTTACGGTGGCCGTCAGGAAGTGATGTCGTCGTCTGAGACAGCAGAGAGTAGCCAGTTAAACAAATGAGGTTTATTTACAGAGATAAATTAAGGTTTACTTAATTATTCAGTAAAACTATATGTTATTGCGAATATTATTGTTACTTGTTCATCATTGTGTCAGTGTTTTATTCGCTGCTTCTTTGCACGAAGAACAACATAGTGACGAAACGCGTTTGTCCGTTCAGGGCCACTGTAGAAACATGTCGATGTAAGGGGACCCGTGGTGTGTGTAGATAGAAATGTCTCATTCTAAGTTAATAAAAACATAACTGCTTAAAGTTTACGTTTTTGTGTGTGTGTGTGTGTGTGTGTGTGTGTGTGTGTGTGTGTGTGTGTGTCAGTCTATGCGAGTGAAGCTTCAGCCTCCGTCAGGCACAGAGATCGCGCCCTTTAACCCCATCCAGCCCCCCGCCTCCATCACTCAGGTCATGCTGCTCGCCAACCCACTGAAGGTCAGAGGTCACACACACATAATACCTTGTTCTATTAAAACAATTTACAATAAAAATTCCAATAAAATGTCATTAATTTTTCTTTAATTATTTATAAAAAATAGTTAATTTAGTTTTTATTAAAAATAAAGTGGAATAAATAATTATTTTAAATTTATTAATTCTGTATAAAAATAAATATATATTATTTATAATATTGTTGTTATTATTACAAATAAGGAGGAACAAATATTTTTTTTGTATTTAATTAAAAATAAATCAAATATATTTTAAAAAGTCTTTTCAAAATGATTTTTTTAAATTAATTTTTATAATGCTTTTTTTAATTACTGTTATTAAAGGGGTATAAATAATAATATTTTTTGTATTTAATAAAAAAGAAAAATCCAATATCTTGGAAATAAATATTTTTTAAATTATTTTTTAAAGATTATTATTTAAAATCTTGTTATTGTTATTATTATAAAAAATAAGGGGGGATAAATAATAATGTCTTTGTATTTACTTTTTTTAAAGTATTTTAAAATAATTGTTTTTAAATTATTATTTAAAACACTGTTGTTGTTGTTGTTGTTGTTATTATCATAAAAGTTAAGTAAAAGAGCTTTCCTGTAGCTCAGTGGTAAGAGCATTGCGTTAACAACGCAAGGTTGATCCCAGGGGATTGCACATACTAATGTATAAAAGTATAGGATAATGCAATGTAAGTCGCTTTGGATAAAAGCGTCTGCCAAATGCATAAATGTAAATGTAAATGTAAAATAAGGGGGAATAAATAATTTTTATAAAAAAATTTTTTTTTTATTATTAAAATGATATATATTATTTATAATATTGTTATTGTTGTTATTAATATAAACGAATAAAGGGAGATACATATATTTAATAAAAAAAACTGAATAAAATTACATCTTAAATAAATAATTAAAAAAATATTTAATTAAATAAAAATGAAAAAAAATGTTTTTTTATTTGACTATTTATTATTTTTACTATATAATTATTTTTAGAATATTGTTGTTGTTTCTGTAATTATATTTTAAAAAAAATAGTGGGAATAAATAATTAAACAATCAAAAATGTGACACCACTTCATAAGTGTGTGTGTGTGTGTGTGTGTGTGTGTGTTCCAGGAGCGTGTGCGTTTGCGCTACAAGCTGACGTATCTGCTGGGCGAGCGCCAGTACTCGGAGGTGGGAGAGCTGGATCAGTTTCCTCCGGCGGACAGATGGGGATCCCTCTAGATAAACCCTAAACCTTCATTCCCAATATCCCGTTCATTTGTGCTGCTGGTTTATGTTCAATCAGTGTTTTACTGTAGCGCCGTGAAGCTGCACTTGATGCTTGATGTTTTCCGCCAAAATTCAAGCTGGATATGATCATAATAACGCGCCGTCGGTGACACACATGATGTCCTGAAGCGGACGCACGCGCTTCAGAGATTGACCGTTTGTGTGCGTCACTCACAGCAGTTCACCATGCTAATCACAGTTCCCATCACAATACCATAGTAAAACAGCAACTGACTCGCACTCTCAATAAATAGGGTACTAAGTTATTGTAATAAAATGAAATAAGTAACAAAGTAAAGATCCACACACCGGCAAAGCTTATATAAAGCTTACATAAATGTATTAGTGTAACGTTTCGGGCCTTAGGAAGGGCCGTGAAAGGCCCGAAACGTTACATTAATAAATGTATGTAAATGTGAGCTTTGTCGATGTGCGAATCTTTACTTTGTTACTTGTATTATATTCGATCCAGCACCCGTACTGAACTTGGATGTGCGTGAATAAACCACTTCATATGCAATAAAATGAAATAACACATATTTATCTTTCATTTCTGTGAAATTACGATCTGTGGTCGATCGATTGAAAGCATCCCTAGTTATAAAGTCAGAATTGCAAGATAAATAGTCCGAATTTTAAGATAAATGTCGCAATTACCTTTTAAAATGTTTTGTTCAGTGGCGGAAACAAGCTTCCATACTTCTTTACTTTGTTACCAGTATTATTTTTAGTATCCTTGAAATACTATTATTATTAAATATTTTGAATTAGTTTTTATTTTTGTATTTTCCATTTTCATTTTAGTTGTTTTGTTTTTATCATTTTTATTAATTATTGTTTTTTAAAATCTGTTTATAGTTTTTATAATTCTTTTTTTTAAGTTTTAGTTACTTTTAGTACATTGTTAAACTAAACAAAACAAAAAAATTATGTTGCTATGGCAACTAGCTGAAATAAAATGTTTGTATTTATTTATTATTATTTCATGTAACAAGTTTTTTTTAATGGTTTTAGTTTGTTAACTATAATTACCCTACTTGTTAATAACCATTGTGCTTTTTTATTATTATTTTACATATATTTAATTTTCAATTTCATGTTTTTTTTAGGTTTATCTAACGTTTATTTAACGCTAATATAATATGTACTTGTTGAGAATACAACAAAATTGATCTTTTTCAAGCACTATTTTGAGCTAACGGTAATAACTGTGGTATTTTGGTGTAAACTGTGGTGCATCATGGGAAGTTCAGATGGTGTCACGTGACCTCGCCGCCGTCCGTGGAGTGTATTTAACCGTGATTTTACTCAGTTCTACGTGTTCTTACGCGCCTCAAAACAAACAAGCCGTTTCTAGAAGACTCATCCGCTACAAACTTCAGCTCTTGAATCATGAAGCATCGGAACGAATGTAATGAAACGAGTTTACATCAAGAGTAGCACAATGACGCTTGTTCATCTTGAGTTTGTTTATCTGCCTATGTGATAGTTCAACACTGTTTCTGGTTTTATTAATTGCTGCTACAGAAACGTTTGGACTCAAGTTTCAGCATTACAGTCTGTCTTACAGCATTTATTGACAATATTAGATTTGTTTATTTGACCCTCATCCTTCCATCGCACTTTGTAACGCATCTTTCCCTCGCGGGTCAAAATGACCCGAAAGCCCTAAAATTATACTTTTTTTTTTTTCTTTTTCAGAAAGGTTATTTTATTTCATTTTTATATTTTTTCAAAAATATTTTTTAATGCAATTTTTTGTCATTTATTTTTTATTTACCTTGAAATTAGCATATTTAATCGATAAATAAATAACATTTTAAGCACATTCCTCACATTCTTTCAACTTATATTCAAAATAACTCATAATTTCATGCATAACCCTTTTAATTAATCTCAAAATATCTTACATTTGAGTTTGTTCGAGTTTGAGTTTATTCACAAATACCACAGCATTGCAATAATAATACAGTCGTAGTTGTACATTCATTTGGGTAAATGCGAATGGGTCCCCCAATGAAGCTACAAAAGCTTATAATTTGGGGCCCATAATTTACATAAAGTAAAGTATTTCAAGTAAGGCAACAGTCATCACCAATAACCAAATGATTGATGAAAGTGCACGCAAAACGCACTTTCATACATATAATACATACCTACACATACACTCATGCACATACAATCATACTCATACATCCCAGTACTCCATGAGAAATACATTTTATACTAAATATAGGTTAATAAATAATATTTTTTAAATTGTTTCTTAAAGTTGGGTTTCTTAACATTGGGTGTCTGCCGACCTCTTGTGGATCAGTTTCTCTTCGGTATGCATTCAGATACACATCTAGACATTACAATATATCTTTTCTTTTAAGTTTGAGCATTTTTAGGTTTTTCTATGTGTCCTGAAGCACTCCTTTCATTCCTATGGGGGTCAAATTGACCCGCGAGGGACGGATTTGTTACTTTTTTACATTTAATCTAGGATGAGGGTAATCATGACATATTTACATGGTGTTTTTGCCTGCAGGTTATGATGAGATGAAGATCTTGATTGAGGACGAACTGCATTTTGAGTTAATAATAATGAGTTTATCATAAGTCTGTCAGATTGTAGATGTGTGTGTGTGTGTGTGTGTGTTTGGTCGGTCCTCTGAGCGTTTCACGTGGTTTAAGCAGAGAGAGAGAGAGCATGTTACTTCATCTGACAAGGCCTCGTGTGATTTTAGACGCTAATTTAGTCCCAAAGAAACCCTAATGTGTCTGACTAGAAGAACTGGACAGCTGCTCCTCTAATATGTGCAAACCGTACAATTCATTACGATCATGTGTTTTAGACATCAGCAACTGAGTGAATGTCACACAGAAATCATATATTTAGTCATATTTCACCCGCAAAAAAAAAACATTTTAGTGGTCCTAAAACAGACTTAATTTGGCAAAACATGTGATTTTGGGGGTGAAATATGACCCAGAGACATGTTTGAGATTAATCTGATTCATAACTGAATCTGGTCGTGTGTTTGAACGCATTAATCTGTGTTTCTCTGCTGATTATGACTGATGTGTTTCAGTGAGATGAAGGTTTGAGAGCTTCATTGTGCATCAGCATCAAAGCCTTTCCAGTATTTCAGAGGAACCTCGTGTGAATATTAATGAATCATTGTGTCTCTGTTAAAGAGTCGAAGCTTCATCTGGTCTGATGATGTTGATGACGAGGTTTAAGGAGGATTCATGAAAGTATGTGGGAAAAAATGTTGAACTTATGAAACATTATAATGGTTGATAATGATGCACTGCTCTGGTGTTTAATAATGATTTCATCATGTGTAACGTTACTGCGCCATTAAAGACTTCAAATGGATTGACCAGCACACGTTTCTAGTGGTTTTTACATGTTTCCTGTTGGATTGGATTTAATTAGCCTACAAATTATTTTTCACCATCTGTCATATAGAGCCAATTTTCACCATCCCGCTCACTTTCTGATGTCCTGACCTAACTTACCTTTATGACTGTTTAATTGAGAAAAACGTCACAAGAAAAGTGAAACGTTGATTTTAAAGTCTTATTAACCAATATGAACTGCATTTGTAAAGTAGACGGCTTAATTATATGATAAGAACTGAAGCTGGTCTGAGATGTAGAGTTATATATTTATTAGTCAAGAAATTAAGTGAGAAGTTTGAGGGTCTCTAACCTTCCTTTCCTGTGGTAAACGACAGATTTGATTTCACGCTGCTTGATGGTTTCCTTATCGCTGAATCACGACGTTTTGTGGAGTGGTGTACAGTATCTGTACAGGTCACAAGTCTCACAACTGAACTTTAAATGTCCGTTCACGCATATAACGATAACTATTTTAGCGTTACATCAGCGGACGATAACGGCCTTTTTCCCCCTAAGCTAGCGCTTCAGGGTTACGTCATTGCAGCGCGCGCTTTTAAGAAGGAATGATTCTGATTGGCTGTATCCTTCATCACTCTCAAAGTGATTTCAGCGATATTCTTCCTCTGTATGGTTATTGTAATCAAAACCTCTACTTTCTTGGAAATTATTATAAAATGTAATATTTCATAATGATAAATTGCTGATTATATTTATAGCCTATATAACATTATATATAAAAATTGTGGTTGTTTTAGTGTGAATGGGACCTAAATCGACCTACATGCAGAATAAACCATTACTTACAAATCAGTCAAGGTTTCTTGCACCATAAATTACAGTTGTAGTGTGATATTTTTCACCTGCATATGATTGTTTAAATTAAATAGGCTCCTTGAGTTGCTGTACCTCAAATTCTAATTCAAACGAGCACAACAATTTAATTTACCCTCTGAAGGGTTGGGGTCAATATATATATATATATTAGGGCTGTAAAAAGATTAATCGCGATTAATCGCATCCAAAATAAAAGTTTGTGTTTGCATAATATATGTGTGTGTACTGTGTATAATTATTATGTATAAATACACACACATTCATGTATATATTTAAGAAAATTTGCATTTATATACTGTATATACATTTATATAATTTATATTATATATAAATATAACCAATCTTTCTTAAATATATACATTATTGTGTGTTTTTATATATATAATTATTCAGTACACACACATACATTATACAAACACAAACTTTTATTTTGGATGCGATTAATCGTGATTCATCTTTTGACAGCCCTAATATATATATATATATATATATATATATATATATATATATATATCCTTCGGAGTACTTCCTATAACAATTAATAATCAAGAAGAAGCATTTCTTATATAATACTTTTTTTAAAATATTCCATGAATGATTCACATATACTTTTAACCACAAGTTGCTGTGAGTGTTTAACCGGCTTCTTCTAGGTGCAGTCTGATGTCTGTGACCGATCTTTGTTGACCTGAAAGAGGGCCTGGAGAGAACAGGCGACAACAATCTTGACTAATGGTGGCTTACTCTCACATCTATCTAAGATATGTTTTCGATTTTATGGACTCTTAGCCAATCAGAAGTAGCTAACCTGTAAGCAATGATGTAATTCATGCCCTTGGAAATGGTATAACTGGTGTGAGATTTTGTAGAGTCTGGCCTGCGACCTCCTCAGGAGACTCTGACGCTCAGCTCTACCGATGAAACTGCAAACTATTCTTCAGTAAATGTTTCTCTGTTGGATTGAACCTCACGACTCCTAGTCTTCTTTCATCATATCTGGTTCTGGGTCTTTAAGCTGTTACCCCCTAACACCTCACAAAGTCACAAGACCTTTATATGAAGACACAATAAATCAATCTTTTTTGCAAATACTGGAAAAGTTTTTATAAAAGACATGACATTTTTTAATCCAAGTTTTTTTGAATTATGTACAGGACACACACACAAAAAAAAAAACAGCTTTAAATGTTAATTCAATGATCAGATGAATTTATGTTTCTATCGTTCCCTCTTTCACGATGGCCATGGCGAGGTTACGGGCCAGAGACAGTCGCAAGAGCTCCGTCTTCGTGGACTCGATATCATCATCCTAAAAACACACAGAGGACACACAGCTTAGAAACATCTTCATTTACAGCTATACATTATAACGGGCAGCTCGTGTGCTTCTGGACGAGCAGTACCTGGTCCGTCTGCTTTGGCTCTTTGGTTCCCGAGTTCAGTTCCTCCAGACAGGACATGAGCTCATACGTCTGATCCACGGAGAAGATCACCTTTACATGCAGGAAAACAGAGCGATTCAAACCATATGCCAAACACACTATTATGGGTTTAGCTAATATGTTCATATTTATATTTATGCATTTGGCAGTCGCTTTTATCCTTGCATTCAAGACAAATATTTAATCAGGTGATAGTACAGACCAAGAGCTGAAAAGTGAAGCCAAAGCGTCTCGATCCCCGTATTAACTTATTTTTAACTTAGTTAATCATTTGATGCTATAAAAACGGGAATGTGACGTCATGATTGACAGCTGTGATTGACAGCTTCTCTAGAAAAAGTCACTGAGGCACCAACAGACTTTTTTTTTTTTTTTTTTTCGGGAGGAGCTTCAACTTTAATTTCTACATGTCCATAACTGTTTATTTCACACAGTACATTTTGTATTAACCGTTTCTGCGGGAGTGAGGGCGGGACCTTGATATCGCGGCTTTACTTCCTGCTCACTACTGCGCAGAAGCGGGTCCCAAATCTGCGCAAGATGTCAGCGCCATATATTAGGACTTTGGCGACTTCACTTTTCACCAATGGAAGAGAGTGAACAGGCGTCGCCCATCTTTTTTTACAGTCTATGGTACAGACGGACAGAACTAGATAATGTTATTTTCATCCTTCCCTCGCACTTTGTAACAAATCCTTCCCTTGCGGGTCAAAATGACCCGAAGCCCTAAAATTATACTTAATCTTTTTTAAAAGAGCTTATTTCCTTGTGATAATATTTTTTCCATTTTAAATGCAATTTTTTTGGGCGATTTCTTTATTTTATTTACCTTCAAATTACTATATTTTATCAATAAATAAGTAAGTAAAGCACATTCCTCACATTCTTTCCACTTAAATTCAAAATAACTCATGCATAACTTCATGCATAACCCTTTTAATTCAGCTCAAAATAGCTTACATTGGGTGTCTTTGCCGAAAATAATAATGATATGACTCTAATGCCACTAATGGCCTTAAAGCTATATGGAGCAAATAAGCTCTTCCTCTGGATCCTAAAGTCAGTTTCTCTTCAGTATGCATTCAGATACTCATGTAGACATTATAAACTAATTTTTTGGTAAAGTTTTAGCATTTTTAGTTAGAAATTTGAGCATTTTTAGGTTTTTCTAGGTGTACTAAAGCATTCCTCGCATTCCTAACTGGGTCAAATTGACCCGTGAGGGATGGATGTGTTACTTTTTTAAATTTCAACCACAAAACTCATCGAATCCAATCTTTTTTTTATCTCTTTTTTTTTGTGTATTCGTTGTTCAAGTGTGACAAAAGTCCTAGGGTCTTGGACCCCTTTGATGAACACTCAATTATAAAAATAAAAAAAAACGTTTCGGATCAAAATGACCCGAGGGAATAGCACTCTCTCTCCTAAGGTTACGGGTTAGTGTAAAGCATGAGGTGTGTGTGTGTGACCTCTTTCTGCTCCAGCAGTGGCAGTGCGTCGGTCAGCAGGGTCATCCACAGGCTGCGCGGGGCGATCTTAGCCGTCATGAGGGACAGGAGGAGTCTGGCCGCCTCAGTGAAGCGGTTCTCACCGTAAAGCCTGTGAAACTCACGGTACTTTCCTAAACACACACACACACACGGTCATACATCTCATGGACTAAACACCTTCTTAAAGACAACATGAAACGGCATTAGTAATCGTTTTTAAATCTGTGAAGTGACATCGTTCAGAGTGAAACAGGATATCTGACAAAAAAAACATGGACTTCATTGGAACTGAATGGGTGCTTCATAATAGAATGAGTCAGAGATGAATGTGCATTTGCTGAAAACAATAACTTATAAATTGCTTTAGCTATTGGTCAGTATTAATACATGAAGAGAAAGTTATTAGATGAACCCTTCAGAGTTAGTGCAGGAAAGCCGAAGTGAAAGCTGTGATAAATGGATGTGAGAAAAACCCAGCGGACTGAAACATGACACGCTGAATTACAGCAGCTCTACAGATTAATCACGTAGATGTGGTCGGTCATGTTGTACCTAGAAACGTCAGTCTGTCGCTGAGCAGCATGGCAGGACCCAGATTATCCAACAAATCCAGATCTGTGAAAAAGCCTTTGTTACTGTAATCCTGAAGAAACCTGCGCAAAACACACGGGAAGAAGTGTTAGGAGAAAAAGAGCAATATCATAATTATATTTTATATGTATATATATATTATTTTTTTTGTTTATTCTGATATATTATATGTAGCATTACGATAATTTAGTCTATTTTAGAACATTACAGTAATGGTAATTTGAAGTGCTTACAGGTTAAAAAGACAACATAATAACTTATGTATATTGGCAGGAGTGTGTCGGATGGACTGATAGATAGATGACCATTTATTATCAGTCTGACAGAGGACCGATGTATGGATGGATAAGAAGGATAAGAGATGGATTATAGATAAGATGGATGGATGAGAATGATAGACGGACGGATGGACAGATAGATAGATAGATAGATAGATAGATAGATAGATAGATAGATAGATAGATAGATAGATAGATAGATAGATAGATAGATAGATAGATAGATAGATAGATAGATAAGATGGGCAGATACAGACAGACGGACAGATAGACAGATAGATAGATAGATAGATAGATAGATAGATAGATAGATAGATAGATAGATAGATAGATAGATAGATAGATAGATAGATAGATAAGATGGGCAGATACAGACAGACGGACGGATGGACAGATAGATAGATAGATAGATAAGATGGTTAGATACAGACAGACGGACAGATAGATAGATAGATTAGATGGTTAGATACAGACAGACGGACAGATAGATAGATAGATAGATAGATAGATAGATAGATAGATAGATAGATAGATAGATAGATAGATAGATAGATAGATAAGATGGGTAGATACAGACAGACGGACAGATCGATAGATAGATAAGATGGGTAGATACAGACAGACGGACAGATAGATAGATAGATAGATAGATAAAGACAGACAGACAGACAGACAGACAGACAGACAGACAGACAGATAGATCGATAGATAGATAGACAGACAGATAGATAGACAGACAGACAGATAGATAGACAGACAAGACAGATAGATAGATAAAGACAGACAGATCGATAGATAGATAGACAGACAGATAGACAGACAGATAGATAGACAGACAGACAGATAGACAGACAGACAAGACAGATAGATAGACAGACACAGACAGATAGATAGATAGACAGACAGACAGACAGACAGACAGACAGACAGACAGACAGACAGACAGACAGACAGACAGACAGACAGACAGACAGACAGACAGACAGACAGACAGATAGATAGATAGATAGATAGATAGATAGATAGATAGATAGATAGATAGATAGATAGATAGACAGACACAGACAGATAGATAGACAGATAGACAGATAGATAGATAGATAGATAGATAGATAGATAGATAGATAGATAGATAGATAGATAGATAGACAGACACAGACAGATAGATAGACAGATAGATAGACAGTAACCTCTCAGAGATGAGTGTGGCGAAGGCAGCGTCTTTAGCTCTGATGCTCCAGGACAGAGCAGATCCCAGTCTGTTGTTCCTCAGAGCTCGTTTAGCCATGATCTTACAGATACTGCGCACTGCAACACACACACACACACACTTCATCAATGTCATTTAATAGACTCTTCCTGGAAAAGAGCAGCCCGTTTAGTCAGATAGAGGATCACAGTGTTTCGTGACGGTCATCAGTCGAGCTCAGTGTTGGAGTCGCTCACCCTGTTCACTCATCTGCCGATCCTCACAGATGCGCAGGACTTTAATGGCCTTGCGTTCGGTGTCCAGTGGGACTCTCTCGATCTGCAGCTCCAGATACACACGACCGAACTCAGGACAGTGATCGAAATAATCCACCGCCAGCTGCCACAGACTAACACACACACACACACACACATGAGAAACACATAATTTCTGAGCATCAAATCATCATATTTGAATGATTTCTGAAGGATCATGTGACACTGAAGACTGAAAATTCAGCTTTGATCACAGGAATAAATTATATTTTAACTTCTATTCGCATAGAAAACATTTTAAATTGTAATAAAATTTCACAATATTCATGTTTTTACTGTATTTCTGATTAAACAAATGCAGCCTTGATGAGCAGAAGAGACTTCTTTAATTGTAACACTGAAAAAGGCATTTTCTAAAAAGCTGCTTTGAAACAACATGTACTGTGAGAAGCGCTATATAAATACACTTGAATTGTGAAGTGTGACCTGGACATGAGATAAATAATGTGTTTAATCACCTGTGATGTGTGAAGAGACCCGAGGCGTACTCCAACACCAGAAACTCACGCAGATTAGACCCAAAACTACGAACACACAGACCCAGAACAGCGTTACACACATCACATCCAACAAAACCTTCTCAAAGAGACGCAAGAATCTGTACTTTAAAGTAGGGCTGGGCGATATGGCTAAAAAAAAAATAACACGATATTTTTTTTTTATATCAGACTCGATATCGATAATTATCGATAAATGTCAAATCTTTATTTATTTCAAGTTTAAAGACAGATTTTTACTCCTAAGTGAAAGCTGTAGAAACCAGAGCATTGTGTTTTTAAACTACTCTTTATCATGACAAACACTTGCCAAACAGGTGAACATTCACAAATCCGAGGTAGAACATTCAAACATTTGTAATTTTTCATTAACAAAATAAATATCTTTATTTCAGTAGTATTAGCTTGAGTTAGGATGCAGATTTACTATATATACAATTTATGTTCATTAACAAAAACAGTAACATCTGTTAAAAAAAAGTAACAACATTATTTTTA